>NC_080791.1:40711167-41020782 GCF_028018385.1 Neofelis nebulosa | reverse complement strand
AACCAGAGCATTACAGTGAGAGTTGATGATGATATATAAGCAAGGCTTAATTGTCAAGGAATGCCTGACCCCAGAAACGGATCCAGGTTTTGTAAGGCTTGAAGTGCCTACCTTGTATCATTCGTTGGTTGCCTGCTTTGAGAAAAAGTATAAACATTCATGACTATAAAATTACTGCATTTGGGGGCTCCTGGGTGGCTCAGTCGGTTAAGCGGCCGACTTCGGCTCAGGTCATGATCTCGCGGTCCGTGAGTTCGAGCCCCGTGTCGGGCTCTGTGCTGACAGCTCAGAGCCTGGAGCCTGTTTCAGATTCTCTGTCTCCCTCTCTCTGACCCTCCCCCGTTCATGCTCTGTCTCTCTCTGTCTCAAAAATAAATAAACGTTAAAAAAAAATTTAAAAAAAAATTACTGCATTTGTTTGAACCGAGGAAAGAAGTCACATCAGCTCTTAAGTTTAAAACTCAACAAATACCACAAATGTCACAAAACTCGGAAAAATAATATTATATTTTGTTGATTAAACTCCTGACATACCTCTCTAATACTTCCTTTCCCCTACATTTTTTGGTTGCATGTTTGGCTTGATTGCCTCTTCATGAGCTAACAATTCTGTAATTGTTTCTATAGAAAGTGAAGAAAGATTATTTAGTTTTCCTCCAGTGCTAGTTGATTGAAATTTGTTTTTTCTTGTTGAGAGTTTAGACATGTTACTCTGTGGTCATGACTTGTTACTGGTAATGCTATGTAAATTTTCTACATTGGTGTCAAATTTGAAAAAAAAAATCTCGATCGAGTTTCTTTTTCGTATGAGCTATAACAGACACATTTGCTGTTAATACTGCTACATGTCTGTGCTCGGTAAACAAAGAGTCCAGTAATTTCCATTTCTGGGAATCTAATCAACAAAAGAAAAAGATCATGGTGTGTTTATAATTTGTGTGCTGCATTTCAGGAGAGAATTCTCATTATGACTCTGTAGGCAAGAACCAAATATTCCAGTTACAAGCATACATATCTAATGACTGGGGAATTTTCCACAAGCTAGCTCTGGCTCCATACATTTGAGCTTGGTTTCTCCTCCCCCCACCGGAATTGTAGTCCCAATTCTGTCCACCACAAGATGTGTTCATATAGTGATGCAAGTTCTAGTCCTTCATGTCCATGCTAGACTGCCAGGTCTCTTGGTTCAGTAGGTGGTAGGAGTGTTTTTGGAAGCCATTCCTGCACTGGACGGCTAGCGACAATTTATCTATAGCTGGGACTGATGGGGAACCACATAAACGTATGCCACTGAATGCAAACCTAATGTATCTTTAACTCCATTTTCTCTTATGCCTGCAGCCACTCTCCTTGATGATGCAGAATGTAATAGAGGAGTTGGAGGGGAAAGAGAAAGAAATTTTAAATTGTTGTGGTTAAAATATATTACTTTTGCAAAAAATGAATAAAAATGTATAACCATGTGAATATCGCTAGGGTCCTCCCTGGGGCTTAAGGTTTGCCTCAGATAGCTACATGTTAAATGGGCATCTGTCTAACAATGCTGGTAAATGAACATTTTTCTGAAAGAAGTAAATCTTCAAGGTCAATGGAGGGAGTGACTGAGCTGGACCAGGCTGCAAAGGCTAGTCCTGACTTGAAGATTGGTGCCAGTGACACCCGGGCCAGGTTTAAGGTCTTTATCCCTCTTGGCTATTACTGAAGCAGTAGATAGACCACGCAAAGGATATAAGATCAAGGTTGCATGTGAGTGGATCTGGCTCCCTGGTGTGTCCCAGTATCTCAAGGAAGTGCTCTGGAAGTTCTGTAGCCAAAGCAGCCCTTGAAGAGTAAGAAATCTGCAAGGTCAAGAAGTTTAGAGTCTTGGGCTCACTGCCTTTTTGGAACAGTTGGCTGGCGAGACAATTGCATTGTTCCTTGGGCCTACTCTGTTTCATAACACACGTTTGGGAATTAAATAGTAAGATACATCGGGATCCGGAAACAAATGAAAGGGGCCTTTGAGACCTGTCCTAGTAACTGTTGGAGTTCTTTCATTTAGTCTCATTATCTATACCCTAAAAGCATGACTTGGGGGTTTCCCCTAAATCACGAGGGATTTTGCTGAGCCATAATGTCCACTTCATTATTAAAATTGATTATGGATCATCGAATTTATGACTGTTATAATGTATACATTGGTAGCATATCTCACAAGTGGATAATTTTCATCCCCATGGCCTGCTGACTTTGGTAGTATGCTTCTGATTTCATTGACTAGAACGTTGATAAAGCCCTGCAATTATTTAAAAAAACACGTTGACTTAAGGTCAGTTTTGATAAGGAATTCTATACTTGGGATATCATATCAGACTTGAGGCAGTATGAGGCCCTGAGATCCTGAATGAGTTCATGGAAATGGAACACAGAGTTAAAAGTTTTCTCCTAAAAATCCACCCTTGCCCTCATGCATATCCTACAGCTCTCCCCAGATCTGGGCAGTGTTCATGTATTTCTTTCTCAACCCTTGAGGATATTTCTAAAGGAGTGTTTACCACATGGTTAAACTGAATGAGCTTGGAGGGTTGCCTGGGTGCCTCATTCGGGTGAGCACTTGACTCTTGATTTTGACTCAGGTCATGATCCCAGGGTTGTAGGACTGAGCCCCGTGTCAGAGTCCATACTGAGCATAGATGAGCATGGAGCCTATTTGAGATTCTCTTTTTCTGTCTCTCTCTCAAATAAAAACAAAACAAAACCCATGAAATTGGAAATGAAAACACAGTGATATGTTTTTGGACAACAACTTCATAAAACATTGTTGTAGTTGCTAAAAGTGTAGGTATAGTCTTATTTGTCTGTGGTTTTAGCCTAGAGGGCAAATAATCAGAATTGGAGTGAGTGAGAATTCCATTTATAATGACTAAATTCTTGTGTTTCTTAAGTAGGATGGTGTAGGCACTCAAGGGTGCTAATGCTAAGTCATAATTCTGTATTCCACAGTCATACAGCATGACTGCAAAATGTATAATAATACCTTGCTAATTGAGAACTTCAGAATTTGGTAGGATACACTCAAGAACTAGGATGTAAGCAAAAAAAAAAAATTGCTGTTGGGGACCTTGTAAATAGCCTATTGAATAATAATTTGCACTAACATACCTGAACTCCTGTTTTTTGCCCAGACCTTATTTACTTTTACTTTGCACATAATTCTAATAAGCTAGACTTCCTGATATCTATCCTACTGTATTTTAGAAATTGCAAGGGGGATATTGCTGTAGAAAGGCTTAATAATAACAGTGAGAAGTAACCCTGGTAATCAGACAACAACAGAAATAAGTAGCTAACCCCTATTGTGTGTTTGTTATATGCTAGCCATTAAATAAGTGTTAACTCATTTACTTTTCACAAGGATTCCATGAGGTGGGTACTCTCGCTATCCACATCTTACAGATGAGGAATCAAAAGCTTGATTTTAAATGACTGAGTTTTCCCAGCCCTGGTAGAGCTGGGATTTAAATGAGGCAGGCCAGTACCAGAGTCTGAGCTCTTAATCACTACACTTCAGACACTCTCTGGATAAACAGCCCTAAGTGTCTCCTTAAGGGATGAAACCCAGAGGGAGCCCTTCCCTTCATTACTATGCGGTGTAATAGTTGATCATTACTGAATAGCCCCAGTCATTGTAGAGGCCCTGGTTCCCTAGAAAACAGACCCTGGGGTGAAAGTTACAGTGGAAGCTAATGTTTTATTAAGGGTGTAATCCCAAGGGAACACGGGTGATTGTGGAAAAGGAAGCCAGGTCTGAAGGAAGGGACACCAAATACAAATTGGTACATTATTAAATTGGTTACAGCTTCCCAACAACATCCAGCACGTTTCTCAGTCTCCCCGTGTGTGTCCAGGGAGGCCACACTTTTGCATCTAGAACTTTTGCATCTTGGACCGCTCGGCCTGGGCTCGGAGGGGAGGACAAGCGGTTCTTCTGTTATCTCTTTCCCATTTTTGACCTCTTACGGATCAGCTTCACCACCCTGGGCATTAAGTCCTCAGCTCTTCTGGGTTGTGCTTGGTGTGCCTGGGCAGCTGGGGAGCTGTGTTTGTTGGCAGGTCTCCCTTACCAGTCAGTGCCTTGGGGGAGCTCATTTCTCTGCTGTAGTAGTGGGAGTTCCTGTCAGGAGGCTAGGGAACAAGTGGGGGCCTGGAGGGTGGTAGAGAATCACCACCCGAGCTGAGTGAATCTCGGCACCATGCAAATTGGGCTCAGGCAGCGAAGTTCAGTGCGTTTGGAAGTTTTCATCAAAACAACACGTAAGCAGAACAAAACTCAACCCATAAGATTGTGATGGCTACCTGGGCACATGCTCTTAGAACATGCAACCGCATGGAAGGATACATGTCCCAAAGGCTCTGATTTGTCAAGGCATTACGATTCCCGTTTCTCTGGACCCTGGCGTGCTTAGATCTACAAGGGAAAAGTGCCAGCACTTTGTACTCTTCGATTGATGTGGGCAAAACATCTTTTTAGTATCTCTCCTTTCTTGTGAGCATGTGACAGCTGAGTGCTATTCTATCAAATGTGCCTGCATGAATTCATGGGCTGGAAGTGCAGAGGGAGGCAGAGAGGGAACCAGATGTGGGAGATTTCTGAGTTTTGTCTGCTGAACTGACTGTCCTGTCTTCATTCCTCGTCACAGTGTAATGATCACCTTCTTTATCCTCCTCATCAGCATCACCACCATCATCGAGTCCTTATGGAGAGTCTTTCTGCTAGATAGATACTCTGCAGGCTGTCTCACATACTTGAGCTCACTCAATCCTCACATTAAACTTATGAGGCAGGTACTCTTACTATCGCAGATTTATGGATATGGGAACTGAAGTTTACAGAGGTTGAATAACTTGCCCGATTGCACAGAGCTAGGAAGTAACAGAGCCAAAACTTCAGCTCATGTTGTCTGACTCCACAGCCCTTGTGCTTGTCCTGACACTGCTCCTGTGGTCTGCATGTCTGGGCCCTCCTAGAAAAATGCCACCCTCACCCCGCTCAGTGCATCCCATTTTCTCACGGGCCTTCGTTGCTAGGAGCTTAAAGGGAATATCTGCAATATCCAATCATTTATTGTGATATATGTTGTACATTGTGTGTGTGTGTGTGTGTATATATATATATATATATATATATATATATATATATGATACATTGTATATTATATAACATATAAGGTATATACATATATAAAATATAATGTATATACATATAATACATTGTATATTGTATAACATATAATATAATGAACATGTAATATAGACTAAAGTGTTTTCAGCATAATAAATACATGATATACTATTATAATATAAAGTACATCATGCGAAATAACGTAACATATCATAGTAGTATATATATTCTACATAATTTATGGTATATATTTGATATTATATGATGTCATATGTTATGACATATCATATACAGTAAAATCTTGGATTGTGGGTAACTTGTACTGTGAGTGTTCCATAAGGCAGGCAAACATTTCTAATAAATTTTAATTTGATAAATGAGCGATGCCTTGCAATGTCAGTAGTACATGATGCCAAACATCACGTCACCGCAACTGAGCCAATGGTTCTTGAAATTCGCTTTGATATACAAGTGCTTTGAATTACAAGCCAAGCCTGTTTCCAGAATGAATTATATTCACACACCAAGGTTTTATGTATGTTATATATGTTGAGCACCAACTATATGCCGGGCAGTGTTCAAGGCACTGAGTTAGACCAGTGAGCCAAATGGACAAAATCCTTTTCCTTGAAACATTCTAATGGGGAAGTAGATCATAGTGAAGATAAGTATAATGTGTAATATGTTACATGGGTTTAAGTGCTAAGCAGAAAAATAATGAAAGTAAGGGAGAAAGAAAGTATACAGGTGGTAGTGGATTCCAAAGAATGCATCACCAAGGAGATGACCTCTGGATCACGTCCTGAAGGAATTTTATATTTGTAAGCTGGTTATTTCAACTTGGGGGAAGACAACAAAAATGGTGAGCAAACTTGGTTGATTGCTTCAGACACACTCAGCCAAGTACTCTTAGTGATTAACAAAAAAACTATTGTGAACTACCTGTAGAAGAATACAATATCAAAGCCAGAATTATTATAAATGCAGATTATTGAAACACAGAAGTATCCTGTTTAAAAGTATTTTCCAGTTAGTCAAAAGTCTTAACGTCAATGACGCTGTCTCAAATTCCCTTTCACTCCAGCTCGTCTGCCCCATAAGAGAAGCAAGTTTTTCACTCCCCCCTCTCTTGTTAATTACGCTTATTTCCTGTCTTCCTTCTGGAGTCCCATTTTTCTGAGTACTGTTTTGTAGCAATTATACTTTTGTTATTGTCAGCTGTATTGTCTTTAAACCTATTGGAATGAACTTCTGGTGTGTCAGGTGTGATGTCCCAGCTGCCGAAGCACGGAGACTTCCATCTTCATCAGGAGGGTAAGAAAAGTGCAAGTGTGTCGTCCTATTTAAAAATAAATACACATACACGTACTCTATGTAAATTACTGACTGTCAAGGAATTACAGTAATTTAGTTTGTTTTCTGCTAAGATTATAATTGAACCGGATTCTTTTTTAGAAGTCCAGTTACCTTGGAGTTTATTTAAACTAAGAGGAAAAGGACAATCTTTTCATGCAACACATACTTGATTCTTTAACAGTTGTGACAAATAAGAAAGAATTGTGGAATGCTGCACTTGGGATCCACACAAAACACCAACATTTTGGATTGTACATAGTTTAAAGAAATGTGACAAATACTTTCCGAAATACTGTAATAGCTGATACATGGAGGCATGCCTTAGGTGGCCACATGAATGTAATTTATCAAAGAAAGATAAATATGACACTGAAACTACTTAATTTCTTTAAAATCACTGAGCAAGAAAAGCGACATTGAACTTCCATACTGATTATACATCTCCTATATGATACCTTGACTTAAATTCAAGGGTAAAAGCTATGACTCTCCTCCTCTGTTTTTGGTAAACAACTGCATGGTGTGCTTGGATGACTTTCCCCCTGGATTTTACCTGGGAGGAGCCTTTTCAATTTTTTATTTGAAAGGACTAGGTTTGACACTTTTGTAATGAGACCACGAATGTTCATAATTCTCGGGATCTCAGGAAGATTCATATTCTTTTTTTTAAAGTTTATTTATTTTTGAGAGAGAGTGAGAGAGCGGGAGAGGGGCAGTGAGAGAGGAAAAGAGAGGATCCCAAGCAGACTCCACACTGTCAGCACGGAGCCCGACTTTGGGGGTCGAACTCATGACCATGAGATCATGACCTGAGCTGAAATCAAGAGTTAGACTCTTAACCGACTGAGCCACCCAGGCGCCCCAGGAAGATTCATGTTCTTTACAGCACAGACTGTAGCTCCCGTTAAGCCAGCCTGAGAAAAATGTTGACTAATACAAAATAGGCCAGTGGAAACTGTTACCTCAGATTTCTCCAGTTAATTTTGTGCATCAACTTGTGTAACCATCTTCTTCATGTTGGTTTCCAGTGCCATTACCCCCAGTCACCATTTCTGCAAGAATACTGTGAACCTCGTTTACGTGGAAAATTAAATCCAGGTCATGGACATTTTCAAAAAACTTGTCTAATGTTTCCATAAACACCTTGAGTTCCAGGGACATTATGAAAGGTTTTCAGTAAGTGGGGAGAGATGGGTTTGGGGGTCAGGTCTGGATACACGTGGTTAGGAAATCCATGAATCATGGGCTTCTTGCATGATTGCATTAGATCTAAAATGTCAAGTTCACTCTGAAGAATCTACACAGGAGACAAACTATAATGTTGCATAGTGTCTATCCATCAGTTTGTTGTCTGATCCTCCAATTGACAGTCCTCCTTCTATGAGATCACAAACATGTTCATCTCTCTGAAATATCACATGGAATGTTTCCCTGGAGATTTTCTCTTGCATGTCTTCACTGTAGGGCTGGTAGAACTTGGAGAGCTGTGTTTCCCTTAGTTGTTGAAGGTGAGGATCACCTTGGCCTTGAACTGGATTTTTAAAAACTCTTTGATGATTCTTTAGAGAATGGTTAGCCCAGTGCCCTGCGTTGACAGTTGAGGAAGGTGAGACTTACTGAGATACATGGCTTTTCCATGGTCCATGGCTGGTCAGGGAGCTTTGAACTCAGAACTTGTAAACAGGGGTACTGTTCACTGTTGATGGTTCAGAAGATGTTTTTAATGCCTTCGGTTGTCATCATTAACCATATTTATTACTGAGAGGTATGATTACTGGCTTGGCTCTGAGAAACACCACCTCTTACTAGAATGGCCGATGTCAAAGTTGACTATTTGTGCACCTTATACATGAGAGGTTTTTAGATGATTGTCCTTTATGGTATTTTACAGCTTAATATTTTACATTCTATTGTTTACTGACCTAAAAACATCATATATAACATTTGAAACAAAGATGAAAGCACACTTTTTTTTTTAATCACACATCCTCAGTTTTTATTCACAGAACTATTTAAATTAAATCATTAGCATGTGCAAACACTCCTTTTCCCAAAGTGGTTTTTCTGCTCTGCAATTATTATGTTGTTTTGGGTAAGATAAATAAACCCAACATTAAAACATTAGACACTGAAATGAGAAACAGTAGCATTGTCATTATAAATTATTAGGGAGCCATTAAAAACATGAACGAACACAAACCATCTCCCTGTGGCTCCTGGCAGGGTGTGCTGAGCAAAGCTATGCCCCGTGGTACTTTAGCATCCGCGCGTGAACTCTGGGTGTGAAAAATTCTCTGCTGGGATCAACTGGCCGCCTCTTAGCTTGAGGTGGGTGGGGAAAGAGAGGCTTTTGCTTTCTTTTGTTCTGATCAAAACAATGCACTTTCTCCAGCTGTGAGGTCAAATTTGTAGCCCTTTCATAAAATTAAATTGTCTGCTTTGTCTAATACTATTTCAGGCAGTTCTGTTTTCAGGCAGACAGAGTTGCCTTGGGAAAGCCACCCGTTTGGGGAGCATGCATGTGGGGTTGGCTCTTGGGCAAGTGGTCAGTCATTCTGGGGACCTCAAATGCTAAGTTAACATGCAGAGCTTGCCCACCAGGTTTGAGTAGATGGCTTGTCACTCTCAAGAAGATTCATCTCTGTAGCAGAGGAATATTTCCTAGTCAGCACATGGGATTCTTAATAAAGAGGTCAGAAACATCAGCCTTGCTGTGTTTTGGCTTCTCAACAGAAGGTGAAGGAAGATCAGGAGTTATCTGTCTTTCTCAGATGGATCTTAAAATCTCTCATTTTGGGAAGTGAAGTGCATTTTTGTTTGCTTGGGTGTTCGTTGTTATTGTTTTCTGTCTTTTAGCGTTTCTGAGTTGCTCTGACTTGGCAACTCTTGAATAGACATATGAACCCCAAATAATTGTACTGAGAAATGCAGAAATTATGGAGCAAGAGGCTATTGGATTTCCATAAGTAAGCAAATATATCCTAAGAGCTCATGGGTGAAAATTGCTTTTTATTTAATGAGTCATTTTTATTGGAAGGTAATGATTATGTCCAGGCCATAAATACAGTGTAAATTCCCTTCAGTGGACATTAAAAAGATGACTTTCAATTGGAAGCAGCTCTAAAGGCTTAAGAATATTGAGGCTACAAAATTTCAAACCTATGCCTTCTGCACTGTATGTGTATGAAGAAATGCATGAAACCCAGCAAGAGCTCATGTGCAGGAACAGATGTTTGTGACCGGGCAGCAGCAACTTGAAGAGAACACACAGTGGTGTAATGATGAAGAGTTGTTTTTTTTTAAATTTTTTTAATGTTTATTTATTTTTTAAGAGACAGAGAGACAGAGTGTGAGTGGGGGAGGGGCAGAGAGAGAGGGCAGCGGTTGCGGGGGGGGGGGGGGGTAGGGGGGGAGGGAGGTGGGCGCGGACACAGAATCCGAAGCAGGCTCCAGGCTCTGAGCTGTCAGCACAGAGCCTGATGTGGGGCTCAAACCCATCAGCTGTGAGATCATGACCTGAGCCAAAATTGGACGCCCAACCGACTGAGCCACCCAGGCATCCCAGTGGTGAAGAGTTTTAAAAGGATTATTGCACGTGTCATCTTATTTTGTTATGGGCACCCTGTGAGTGATCTCTCTCTCCCCATTTTCTAAATGAGAAAACTGAGCTACAGGGGGTGGGGGCTAGTGACTTGCCCAAATACCTTCTTGACATGTCATGCTGCCTCTTGTGTTTACGAAGGTGTGAATTTTAGCACTGGCAATTTGAGCAATTTGTCGTTAAAGTCTGAATATATTTTCTCTCAGGAGCATTCATCCAGGCGCAAGAGTTATTGCTGGTGGTTAAACTTACTCATTTGTATAGGATAATTTTTAAAAATTCTGCTGTGTTCCTGCTATACATGGGAAATAAAAAATGTCGTCCGGTTATTTTAGACCCTATTTAGACTATGCATCTGCATATTGTCTGCGTTAAGATTCTGTTCAGCTGCTCAGAGAGCAAATGGTAGAACTTTTCCAGTTGTGTTAGCTGAGTATTTGTCTTATTTCTTCTTGATCGTAAGCTCCTTGAAGGCAGGATTTATTTATCTAAATAAGTACGCACCATTGTGTCTTGTGCCTTTCCCAGTCAGAGCTTGGTGCATGATCACTGCTCAGTGGGTACTTTGTTTTTTGTTTGTTTGTTTGTTTGTTTGTTTGTTTGTTTTTGGTACTTTGTTTTTTTAATGTAAAGGGGAGAAGTCTTTTTTTTTTTTTAAGTTTATTTATTTTGAGAGAGGCAGAGACAGCATGAGTTGGGGAGGGGCAGAGAGAGAGTGAGAGAGAGAAACCTAAGCAGGCTGTGTGCTGGCAGCTCAGAATGCAGGACCGAAACTCACGAAACCGGGAGTTCTTGACCTGAGCTGAAACCAGGAGTTGGAGGCTTAACTGACTGAGCCACTCAGGTGCCTCTTCAGTAGGTACTTTTGAAAGGAGCAAGAGTAGGAAGGGCTGGCTGTGTATATCTAGCTGCCGCTCTTTGTCTCTGTCTCATTCCTTTCCAAAGGTCGGATTAGATGGAGACATGTTTCCCAGCCGTCAGCTTCGCCTCTGAGCATGTGGGGATTTGTTCCATTACCTTCTTTGTTCTTGTGTGGTTCAAAGCTTTGAATAATGTATGTGTAGATAAAGGAAATTGAGACACAGATGATCCAGTCCAATACTGGAGTTTGAGGTTTATTTTTTTCCCAGCCATTTAAGGTAATGACAAAAATAATGATCACAGCTTACATTTAAAAAATATATTTGATTTTCAGTGATTTGCAGTACATCTCATTGAGCCCCTAGTAAGTAACTTATGGCTTCTTCCTTCCTGCCCTAATAGAGCCAACAAAATGTCCTCAGAGCTGCCCCTCACTTTCTTGTAAACTCAGTGATCTCAGATTTCCAGTGCTTTCTGGTCACCTGGCTTGTTCTTCTCTTACAGTGTGTTTAATGTTCTCTTGGCCAGTTCTTAGGCTGACTCTTTATATTTCTATTTTTGGACATACTGTGTCCTCAACATGCTTTTTCTTATTATCTTTCTTCTCTTCTATCTTTCAACCAGTTGCCATAAACCGGTTATTGGTAAGTTCTGCTCATAAGCAGGTCCCCCTTCAGCAGGTGCTACCTCCCAGATCCTGTTTGGAACTTTGGGTTCATTTCAGGCAACAGTTTTTCATATAAGATGTTCCATGCTCTTTTGACTGTGCCAAGGACCTCGAATTTCACTACTCTCTTAAAGATTTTGCGAATATATTCATCTTCAAGTCCTTCATTTTCTATTTTATATGCATTGACCTCTTTTGGTATTTCTTTGCAAAAGTACTTTGGTGTTTTTCCAAGTTAGGTCTTTGGACTTGTCACTTCCCTCCTGCCCTCCCATCCATATGCTGTCTGTGGCCAATGCTTTTCTGACTTCCTTAAAAATATTCTACCTTCTTGGGACACCTGGATGGTTCAGTCAGTTGGGGATCTGTCTTTGGCTCAGGTCATGATCTCACAGTTTGTGAGTTCGAGCCTTGCGTCGGTCTCTGTGCTGACAGCTCAGAGCCTGGAGCCTGCTTCGGATTCTCTCTCTCTCTCTCTCTCTCTCTCTCTCTCTCTCTCTGTCTCTCTCTCTCTCTCAAAAATAAATAAACATTAAAAATTTTTTAAAAATATATTCAGTCTTCTCTTTCATTCAGTCTTCTTGTTCACTAAGAAATATTCTTTCTTCTTGAAAAAGCATAGTGTTTAGCTTATTGCACAACTGGTTAATTTGTACTAAATGAGTTATTTTATATACAGCACAGAGCACAGTGTTTCTATTCCTTGTATATTTATTCCAGGTTTCCTCATTCCAAAAAGAATGTAATGGGCATTACTGATTCTCGCAGCAACTGCCCCAATACCGTCAGACACTCATAAATTTAAACACAAAAGTATTCAGTTATCCAACGTGGCCTCATTTACCAAGCCGTGGCTTCATTTTTCTTCTGGCACGTAGCACACATCACTTCTGATGGAGTTACCCTGTTGGATGGGGTGAGGAACATAGTCCCCATGAGCAAGAAATCATCTCTTTTGTACACATCAGGCAATTCAAAGACTGTTTGGTGGTAATCCAGACCAAGGGGGATTATTCTGTCTTTGCCTTTGTCAAGATCACTTCACTGGACTGTGGATGAGAAAAAAAAGCCTGAAACTTTGGGTTAAGACTGTTCATTTTCTGATCGCTGGGAGACTTTTATGGATAAATAACAGAAAGATTTGCAGGTCAGCTCTTGGCTTTGGTGTCCATATCTATCTGTAGTCAGGGCCAGAATCTTCACAGATGTGACTGGAACTATCCTAAGTACTAACGAAGAAGAATCAAGCTTTTTTCCTTTAGGTTTGAACTTCATGTTTGCTACCATTCCAGAATTGCTAACATGACTAGAATAGGGTCTTTGGAGTGGAAGCATGTAGGCGTCTTCATTCTATCCACATGAGGAAGAAGCTCAACAAAAATCAGACTAGGTTCTAGAAAATTGATGTCCTAGAGTGGGGCTATGAGGTTAGGTGAGGTTGAAGCCCAGCTGGTTAGGTCATTAACTGGAAGAACATTTAGAGGAAGTAACTATGAGTGACAAGATGAATAGTGCTATTGCTTGGTAATGTCGTTGGGTTGGAATGCCATCATGTAATCAGATTCTGTGTGTGTGTGTGTGTGTGTGTGTGTGTGTGTGTGTGTGTGTGTGTGTGTAAGTGTGTATGTTTAAGGAGGCTGGCTACAGGTGAGGTTCTGTTCTCAAGATAATTGGTGTTAAATTTTATACCAGAGATTATGTGTAGGAAACATTAAATTTAAAAACAAAAGTCAGTGCACCTGTCGCATAACAGTGTCTCACCTTCAAAATCCCCATTTGTGGTTAACTTTTGATATTTATGGTGCATCTCACTAATGCCTGGAGCAAACAGTTTGGAGCTGGTATGTGAACATTCCACTTGCTCTGTGGCCCTCGGCATTTTGTGGTCCTTAATGGGTTCTGTATGCCCGTCATCCTCTTCCAGCGAAACTTGGCCGTCTGCTTGATCTGTCAACTGTAGTTTACACAGCTGTTTCTTTACTTGAGCAGCCCAAAGGAAATCATGTTGTGTATGCCCCATCATGTGAGGTGGTGCCCATGTGACCTTCACAGCCACCCTGTGAGGCATAAGTATTCCCACTTCAGAGACAAGGATACACAACAGCATAGTTGAGCTCTCTTCATAGAGCTGAGACCAAACCCAGATCCCTTCACCCTTAGGCTGGCTCTCTTTGGATGGAGAGCCTCTTGGTGGTGCTTCAGTCTTTGGTTTAGTAGCTAGAATTCTTCTGTAGGTTGGAAAAGGTACAGAGTCACATTTTCACGAGTGGATGGTGTAAAACAATCCCACTGCATGCCCTCCTTTCCTAGCTGACTTCTCACTGTCAGTGAGCTGCTGATGAAATGTTGTCCTTAGGGCAACCTTGGGATTTTCCTGCTTTTGCATTTGTTTTTGTTTTGTTTAGGTGAAATTCACATAACATAAAATTAGCCATTTTAAGTTTTATTTATTTATTTATTTATTTTGAGAAGGAGAAGGAAAGAGTGTACGTGCGTGGGGAGAGACAGAGAGGGGGAAGGAAGGAGAGAGAGAGAGAAGCCCAAGCAGGTGCCACACTGCCAGCACAGAGCCCGGTGTGGGGCTCGAACCCACAAACCATGAGATCGTGATCTGAGCTGAAATCAAGAGTCAGATACCCAACCAAATGAGCCACCCAGGCGCCCCTAAAATTAACCATTTTAATGTTCTCAGTTCATTGGCATTTATTACATTAATAATGTTAGACAGCTGCTGCTTCAGTCTAGTTCTGAACTCCCCATTCCCCACTTTCTCCAGCACCTGGCAACCACCCGTGTGTTTTCTATCTTCTGTTTTCGTTTTTTGTAAGCATGGAGTGTAGCCATATTAAAGAACAGGGTGCAACATGATACAATTACCCCAGTGTTAACAGAGAAGGTGGGATCTTAGGGACTGGGATTTCTTTTATGTTATCATAAATCGAGGAGGTGAGTTTGAAGAATAAATCCTCATCTTGATTTATCTTCCCTTTAGTGATAAAAGAAAGATGTTAATTTTCTAAAGCACCTTTGATCTGACTTTTAAAGAAGTAAACCCATATATTTTTGTTCAAGCAGATAGGCAGCTAGCTGAAAGATAATTAATTGATGAACATTTTTTTTTTTCATTTTAAACTGTAAATTTCCTTTGGTGAATCCTAGTGGCAGTCTGGGAAATTTATGGATTGATCTTTCATTTGAAGTACCCTGTTCCATTTTTTTTTTCTTTAAGGGAAATATTTTTGAAATATTGAATATTCATTATGGTAAGATGAAGTTATCAGGTATCAAAAAGAGAAGGAAGGAAACCTGAGCTGTTGTCTTTTTCTCAAAACATAGGAGGTTGTGTCCTTTCAACAGAATTTTTGCTTTATGAGTTTTTGTTGCTTCATTGTAGTATTCGTTACATTCAGAGGCCCTGATCTCATAAGATGCCAGAATATCAAGGAGGAAATTGAACTCTGGCTCAAATCAATTGCAAATTATGTTAGGAGACAGCAGACTTCCCCAAAGTGCCGCATGTAAAGTGGCAGGAGCTGGGTTTTCTCTGATTCCCGATTTTAATAGCAGCTTCCAGTATTTAATAGTAGAAAGAGGTGGCTTCCCACTTAGTTTTAATTTCCTCAAGTTTGAAAGTTGCCCAAGTCTTATCTGGCCCTTACAAGGGGATTTCAGAACTGGTATTTAAAATATAAAAATGACTGAAATTCGTCATGGGGGGTGGTGTCCGCTGGCGTGTCATTTTCTGGAAGAAGCAGTATTTTATCCAGTTTTCATTTGGTAAATCTGGTTGTTACTAAAGTGATCAAGCTCATGTAGTTACCTTTTCAGGTGCTCTTTCCCAGAAGGGCATCTTTCATTTACGGAGGGGAGACCAGTATGAGCACCTCACAACCGGGACCCAGAAAAGTCGAACTGCCAAGTGTTTCCTTTCCACCCAAGTGTCATTTGGCTTTAATCCTTCTGCCACCACCCCCAGAATTGCCACCAATTCTGTCAGCCTCCAGCTTGAATTCATTTCCAGAGCTACTGCTTGTTTTTTTGTTTTTTTCCTTTTCGAAACCATAACAATAACAACAACAGCAGTAGCAGCAAACTGCTTTCTGGTTTCTTTTCTTTCAGGTTTTGCTAATCTTGAGATAGCCATAGTTTGATGGCCTTTTGTGTGTATGTATCCAGAAGGATGTTTGGGGACACACCAGACTACAGGTTGGATCTACTGTTTCAAATGACTGTGCTGGTTCAGTGTTTCTTTGAGTAGTCTGCCATGAGTCAGCAGGTTGGGGGGCGGGGGGCAAGCATTTGCACTGTAAACCAGACGACTCACTTTAAGTCAGATGATCCTGATCTAGGTGATGTGCACACCACACGTTGAGAAACACCATCCTAGCCTATTGAAGTCATTTAGGGCCTCGCTTTGTCATCTGGCATATTTCTTGTCCCTCTCAGTTCTGAGTCATGTGAAAATTTGGTGAGATGTCCATGACCTAATCCCAGTCATTAGGAAAAATGTTGACAGATACAAGACTGAATTCAGAGCCCTGAGGCAAGCCACTGGAGACTTCTCTCCAGGTTGACATTGCCTTGTGTGTACTGAAATTCAATCAGTTTTAAACCCCCTTTTCCCGGCTTGTCATTCAGCCCACATTTTCTCTGTCTTGTCCTCTGGGATCTCATGAGAGATTTTGTCAAATACCTTGCTGACAGCCAGCTAGGCTAGATCTACAGAATTTCCCCCACCCAATCAGTTTACCAAACACATTTTTTTTTAAAAAAAGGAAAGAAGTAAAGAGAAGGGAAAATAATATTTTTAAACAGGAGAAGAAAAATAAGATTAATTTGGCCAGCTATCCCTTTTCCTCTTGATCCAAAGATACAAATTTGAACCAGAACTTTGTTTTGGGTATTTTCCCTGGAACACTCAGTTTATCAGATACTTCCCAGGGGTCACTACAGCCTGACAAAGGAACGCACATGCACTTTACAGAGAGGTTTCCCCTCCCCACAGGAACATGTGCAGACTTAAGTGTGACAAGTCATTAATACCAGCCTCCCTCTTTGTGTGACGGGAAGTGGGGGGTGGACATCTTTAACCCTGCAGCAGTTATTCTGGGGAAGGGTACAGAGGTGGGCATTTTCCAGCAAAAATTTCGGAATGCTTGAAACTGGTCATCCCTCTCTTTCTCTCTTTCTTTCTTTCTTTCTTTCTTTCTTTCTTTCTTTCTTTCTTTCTTTCTTTCTTGTTGTATTATTTATTTTTAAGAGAGAGAGAGCATGCATAATCAGGGGAGGGGCAAAGGGAGAGGGGGACAGGGGATCCAAAGCGGGCTCCATGCTGGCAGCAGAGAGCCCGATGTGGGACTCGAACTCTCAAACCACCAGGTCATCACCAGAGCTGAAGTTGGAGGCTCAACTGACTGAGCCATCCAGGTGGTCCCATCCTCACTTTCTTACCTGAATGCTTCCTCCTTCCATTATTGCTAAGTGGCCCTGATACTTTATCTGTCTCCCTTGTGCATCAGGGAGGAAACAGAGAGTTACTGCCTGAATGAGAAAGGGAAATCCTGTAGCACATTTCAGTGACAAAATTATATTTCTCAAAGAGTTTGTTCCTAGAAAAAGGAAAGAGGGCAGTGGGAATATGTGTGTCTCTGGATTTTGAGCGTGAAATCGCAGAAAAGAACTTTGACTCACGACTGGTTTAAGCTATTCCTCCCCGAGCCCTGACCCCTTGATGTGGTGATTCATTGTGAATATCTGAAGCAAGCTGGATTTAAGCATACACAGAAGCTGGACTCTGAGGCATTGGGGAGATCAGGCACTGCCATCATCCCTCGAACATCGAGAGTTCAAAAGCACTGCCCTTCTGATGTATAGATAAAGAGTGGGGGAAGCAAATTAACGATATTCAAAAGGAATTTAAAGTGGAATTAATCAGCGCATTGGAAGACACCGGGAACTGTTTATGGATGTGCTGATGTAGACAAAGCAGCATTGGCTTTGTCTGGAAGGAGGAGTGGCGGGGGGTGGGGTGGGGGCCTTCTCTAGCTAATTAAAACGGACTTATCTGTAAATTTAGTTATTCATAAAGCTTGCTTCCACAGAGCTGCTGTTTCTCTAATAGGATGGGAAGCCTGGGTTTCTGTCAATGTGGGTCAGCCATGTGATTGAGTGACCCAGATTTCTACACACACCCAGAAGACAGAGCAGAGAGAGGAACCGCGAGCTCCAGGCTGCACAGCACAGCGTGGGGGTGCACCTAGCGCCTACTTCGTGTGCTGGCAGCAGACCTTGAACCTGAATATTCTCACTGAGAAATCATGTAGTTTCCGCCTAAGAAAGCAGCACCGACCACCAGGTCTTCCTGTTTATTCTTGATCACGTTTCCGTCTAAATTCATGAAGGATCTTGTGAGCATTTAAATTATGGTAGCATCTTTATTGGCTGTGGCTGTAGCTGGGATAGCTGGCAGCAGGGGGAGTGAGCTTGTGTCCCCGAGTGTCCAACAGTGGAGAGTCTGGAAGTAGACTCCTGCTGATTGTAGACAGCGCATTGCATTAGCATCTTATTATCTCTCTGCACATTTTCTCTATAATGTAGCAACTGTTTTCACTGCGTAATCAGCCAGATTTTTTTGTTGTTGTTATAAATTAAGTTCAAGATTATGTGGCTCAATGTGGAAAAACTAGAAAACATGAATAAGCAAAAAAAAAAAAAAAAAAAAAAAAAAGGAAAAGTAGAAAGTGAGAAAAGAAAACGCATTCTTACTGCTACCACTCAGAGATAAACATTCTCGTTATTCTGAGGCAATGAGCAAGAAGATGGTTTTGTTTAGTGGTTAAAAGAAGGGGTTCTGCACCAGGTGTTACATGGAAGTGTTGAGTTACTGTATTGTACAGCTGTAACTAATACCACACTGTATGTTAACTAACTGGAGTTTAAATACAAAGTTTTAAAAGGTGTGTGGGGAGGTGCCTCTGGAACCAGCTACCTGGATTTAAATCCTTTTTTGCCGCTTCTCAGCTGTGGGACTTGGGAAAATTAATTGATGTCTCTGTAGCTCAGTTTCTTCTTTGATAAAATAGGGATGCCTTCCTCAAGAAAATGCCTTGATACACTTAAAAGACTTCGAACATAGTGAGCATTGAATACATGTCGCAAAAGACGCTGAATGATTGTTTAGGCAGGATATTTCCCGTGCTGTACGTGGTTGTTTATGTATCTGGTCCCTAGTCGATTGCCTACAGCAACACTGAAAACATAATGCGGCTTGCTGAACCCAGAGCATGCAGAGTAAGTACCATATAAGAATTAGTTATTATTATTGAATGGCACATTATTGGTATTCATTAGATGTTTGTTGAATGAATGGATGCCAGTCACTGCCCTTGGGTAGTTTAAACTTGGGAGAGAAGAAAGTGAAGATTCATGAAGCAATAGTGAGCCACTTGGTATCCAATTGGAGGGGAGAGCTCTTGGGGAGCTGTTCCTTTTGGGAAGTTTCTTTGTTGTGTTCATTGGATTAAACTGTTCCCAGTATATCCGGACTGTTAGATCAGAAACCAGAGCTGGAACAAGATCATTAAATCACAGAGTGGGAAATACGCTATGGTGTTATTCATTTAACCTTTTCATTTTTTTCTCCAGGCGTTTCCTGAGTGCTTATGGAGTGGCAGGAACTGTGTCAGATTGAGCAGATCCAAAGCCATTAGCAAGAGGACACACTTTTGTTAGCGAAACTCGAAGGGGATTTATAATGTGCTGTGAGCCAACAGTGCCCAGGATGTGGGAGCTCATGTGTGTATGTGTGCATGTGCTCACACGCATGTGTGTGTATTGGAGGCAGGGCTATCAGAGCATTTGTCCCTCCCCTCACCCCAGAAGGTCCGGTTGGAGCCAAGTCCGAATAAGGGACTAGGTGTTAGCTTTGCATGGTAGGTGGGGCTCATTATAAACCAAAGACACAAGATTAGCATTTGCAAAGATTGAGGAGAAGAGAAAACTAGGAAGATGAGTTCCCATCCTTAGTTCAGTATGAACAGACATTTAAAGTGAGGAGGGGTATGGGTCTTTAAGTTCAATGCTGACTGGGGTTGGTAGCCATTGAATGATTATTAAGCAGAGTGTGACATGATTAGAGCTGCATTTTAGAAAACTAGCCAAAAACCATGTATGTGTGGAGTAGGGGGATGGGGTGGAGCCAGGAAGACTAATAGGAAATCCAGAAAGAAGGGGCTGGAGTAAGGGTGGGGTGAAGGAACTGATTTGCTAGGTATGACACAACCAATGGATGTGTGTGTGTTGGGAGGGGGAGGGTGGGGGAGGGGTGATTAAAAAGGAACTACTAATGGTTCTCAACCTTTGGCTTGTCCTGATGTGCACAGAATGGTGAGACTTTATTTAGATTAACACTAGAGGAGAAGGGTCAAGGCTAAGGTGGGAAGATAATGTCCCAGTGGATTGTGACAAGCCTCTGACCTACCGGAAGGAGCTTCTGAACACGAATGGCAATAGAGGAGCAGCTAGTGTGGAGGCGGTGCTACAGAGCGAGGATTTCTTCATGCCGATGATCTTCTTTTAGTTGGATCAGTATATTATCTCTTGATTTTTCCTCATTAAGTAGCTTCGGGAGTTACCAGCTTACATTAAGTTCTGTCTTCTTAGAGTAATTGCCCTGTCAATAAAGAACCATGGTACGCTGTCCTTGTTTTAAATACCGTACAAAGATCTTCTCTGGTGAAGGGAATTAATCTGAACAACTAATTTTCATTTTTGGGCTTTTTGCCAGGCTATTTGAGGCAGCTTTGGGAAGCAGAGAGAAATAGATGAGCACTGACTGTAGGTTTTGATGCTTTGGCTCCAAGCTGATAAGGTAATGAAATTTTTATGATTTCAGCGTGGTTTTGCGGACATGTCACAATTATTTATCTATTTTTTTTTTGAAAGTAAAGGAAATACCAGTTCTGAGAGTGAACTGTGCTCTCACCTTGTAGCTGCTGGATCTGGTGCTGCCCTTTAGACCCCAACACTTGGTCAGGTCATTTTAATACACTCTTCAGGGGAGATGCCTCCTGATGTCCTGACCATCACTGAGCGGGTGGAAGGTAATGCTTACTGCCCATTTGTTCTAGACTGCTCAGTGCCTCCGTTCAAGTTATTTCCTGGAAGAGAAATGGTGGGTAAGCAAAATTCAGAAAAATGAAGACGGGACTATAACTTATTTCTTAACTATCACCAAGTTACAGATTTCAGATATGGCAGGATAGAGAATTGAGCTCATGTTTCAAAACAACATTTATTTAGGACTTATTCTTGTGTACCAGCTATCGTGGGAAGTTTCCTGCTGGGGGGATAAGAGGCTGCATATGTAAAATAAGAGGGGTTAGTAGTCCTGGAATGACTGGAAGGATTAATAGGCTGAAGAAGCCTATTAATTTTCTGTGTAAGGTGGGTTTCCAAACAAAAAATGCAAAGCAATGAAAAAGTATTGTAATAGAAGGATATCCAGAATAGTTTGGGGGTTCAGAGCATAACTGCCTGGAAAGTGCTAAGAAATTCTTTTCGGCAGGAATTGGGGCAGTCTCCATGCTCCTTTACCTTGTTTGAACCAGATGGCGAACTTGTTGAAGGTCATGTCCCTTTCCCTGAACTGGACTTCCTTTGTATTTTATCTGTGCTTCTTCAAATGCCTTTGCTGCTTTGGCTTTGTATTGTATTTTTCAGTTAGGTATCTTTTCTCCTACACTCTCCTGGAACCTCTTCAGGGCAAGATTCCTATCTTTCAACTTTCTGTTCCCTGCCATGCCCAGCAAGTGCATACTAACCCAGGAAAGTTTTCATTTTATTCTCCAATTGCCATAGATGTTTTTATTAGTCCCACTTTTATAGATAAGAAAATTAAAATTCAGAGCATTGGAAACTTTTCCCAGGGTGTCTTAGTTTGGGCTCTCATATCAGAATACCGTAGACTGGGTGGCTTAAACAACGGAAATTTATTTTCTCACCATTCTGGAAGCTGGAAATCTGAGATCAAGGCGTCAGTATGATCAGGTCCTGGGGTGAGCCCCATTTCTGGGTTGTCTTCTCTGTATGTTCTCACATGGCAGGGTGAGGAAGGGTGAGAGAGAGGAAGCAAATTTTCTCCCGTCTCTCGTCTAGCACCTGTTCCCATGGGGCTCTGCTCTCCTGACCTAATTATCTCTAAAAGTCCCATCTCCAAATACCATCCCACTGGGGATTAGGGTATCCACATGTGAATTTTGAAAGGACACAGTCAGTCCATAGCACAAAGGTCATGCAGCTAGTTAAGTAAAAGCCAAGACCAAACCCAGAGCTGGCTTTAACTCTTAGACTCTTTTCACTAAACTGTCCCATTCACTAGCATCACCATACTTGGAGGGAGGTATGGGACTATCCTTGTGGAAGCTCTATGAACAGTGGGCCAATACACATAGGAGCCCCTATATTTTAGCTTGCGTTTCCCAGAAGCTGAAGTCAGGGAGGTTATTTGAGGGGAGCAAAGAGTGTTGGTATGGGGAGAGAGGAAGAAATTCAAGAAAGGAAGGCAACCAGTAAAGGACATTACTAGCCGTTGACCACAGTGAAAAAACTAGAGCTCATTCTGAAGGTTACTCTGGGAAATGGTATAAAACACATTTCAGAATTATTCTGTTCAAGGGTGAAGGAGTTGAGGTATTGAGGTGCCATGTTCATTGAGTCATTAGTTAAGGGCTGCTGGGGCATGGGAGAGATTGATTGCCTAGCACATTGAATCTGCTGTGAGGTGGGCACAGTGGCTTAATTAGTTCCGGAAAAAACCCTCAGACCCAGAGACGTAGCGGGAAGTCATCCAAAGAATTCTGAGATGGCCAGGTCACTAGGTTATCAGTGGGGGTACTGACAGTATATCCTAGGCCTGCCACTTTCTTTGTATGGATCCAAGCTCGTAGATGTGTTCTTTAGGCACTTGGTTTTTGCCGTAAGGATGTAACAGTAAAGGCTAATGTTCCCTGGCCTGAAATTGGACTGAAATTATACTACCCCCATGAATGCCCACAACTTCACCAAGCAAGTTATTCCTATTCTTGTTTTACAAATGAGAAAAGAGTGGACCAACTTAAGGTCTAGCTTGGGAGAGAAGGCTTACATTCAGGGAAAGTGAAATAAATACAGATTTAAATAAGAAAGATTCCTGGTATTAGATATACTTCAAGGCAGAACATGCTAAATTGTCAAGTGCATGGTATGTAATAAAAACTAGTATTTAGTGAGTGTTATGCATGTGATAGTCTTGATGAAGCATTTTATAATAATTTAATCCGCACAGTCACAGTTAGAAGTGACTACTATTACCTCTCCCTTTTCCTGATGATGAAATCAGCACAGAGACATTAAATGCCAATGATCACATATTAGTAAGTGTCAGAATAAATGTCAGGACTGTTTGTTTCCAGTACTTAGTCTCCTAAACCCTATGGAATTACAGCAGTGTAACACCCTGAGATATAAAAATTTGGAGTTTTTCTTTTTCTCTCTGTCTAATGTATGGTCTTTCTGACCAGCTGATGGTTTTCACATTGCCATGTGGAAAATTAGGGACATTCTAGGCAGGGAGCAGAGGAAGCAGGAGGCATGTCCATAGAAAAGCAAAGAAAGCAAGGGGGGAAAAAAAGCTGTTTTTTAAATTTTATTTCCAAATAAAATTTAATAGGCTTTTGAAGTCCACATCAAAAATGAGAGTTTTAAAAGAAACATTTTTAACCTTAAAAGCTAACTTTTGTTGGCAGAAGAAAAGACTCCTGAGAATAAAAAATGAAGGTTTCTGAAAAAGCTGGCCCTAAGATTATGCCATGAAAATAGATTGGAAAGGGGCTGGATGGAGGTTTAGGGGCTTTCCTCTCCCCTCTCGGTCCTCCCAAGACTTGTAGAGGAGGAGCATGAGTCAGGACTTGAGCAAGGAGGAGGGGTCTGGAGCCTGCAGTGATGGGGCTGGACCCCCAAAGAAAGACGTGCAGCCAAGTGTAGAGAGTGTGGCAAGCACCAGCCATGGCCATCCCTGGGAACCAAGCCCAAACCTACTCTCTTTCACCTTTGGAATGGGCGCCATATGTCATGTGCGTCAAGGAGCCATGGGGGGCTGCTCACTACTGCTTCTTGGGCCTTCACTAATGGCTTGAATGCATGTTGCTTCTGGGTCCTCCGCTAGAGCCAGTATTTCTTGCCCTATGTCCTGAGAGTCCCCTGAGCCTTGATTTGAACCACCCATTTGGACATTGCCCTTTTCAAGACCCAGGATACTTAACACTTCACAAGAGACACATAGTTCTTACCTGTTTAGCACTGATTATATTTCAAAGGAGAAGTGAACGATATTCTAAGATGGTCCCTGGATGCAGATGGGATCAAAGCAGCACTTTGAAGGATGGATAAGAGCCAGGGGGGACTAGGGGGGAAGAGGGGCTTTTGAGGAGGTGGAACATAGTGAGCAAAGGCATGGCCATGGGAAAGCAGGATTAGTGCTATGGAAGTATTTACGTCCTGTAGTTACAGGTTGGGGCTAGAATCTGGCATGGGGTCTTGAATGTGAGGTTATGGTTTAGATTTTAGCTTCTGGACACTGGGGAGCCATTGAGGCTAGATTTTGCTTATTTGTTGATAATGGCCTGGTGAAATCCTTTATGAAGCATTTTACACAGACCTATATTCAGTTAATATTCAAAAACAACTCCAGAGTCTAAGTAACTGGCCTAAGGCTGCATTTCTAGGAAGAGGTAGAACCCAGATTCGAATTCTGGGTTTGTCTACATGAGACAAAATCTTGTGCCTTTCCAGTTCTACCAAGCGTCCCTCAACCACTCCACCACCCTTGGTAATGCTTGACCCACAAGTAGTCAGACTCCAGACTCTCCTCCAAGGGGACAGATTGCTGAAGATCCCAGTGTGTTCCTGCAGCCTTGCCAATGAATGTAATTCCCAGCACCACCGTGAAGTTGTTTTAGCCTGGTTATTCTCAGGTGGTGTGGACCCTCATTCTCCTCATTTCAGTTTTGACCGAAAAGTGAAATCTGTGTCAGTTATCCATAAGTTTTGGCCCCGAGGCTGTGGGCATATAGTTCTTTATCTTGATATCTTAGTTTCTGGATCTGTGCTTTAAAACAGAACTGAATGTGTTATTTTCTCTTCTCACTTCTTCAGAGTAACTTAGTTCCAATGGAGGACAATTTGTATGCTTAACTGTAAGTTCTTATTATTTATATGTGGTTTAGATCTGTATTCTGTCAGCTCATTAATTTGTCTACTTCCCGTTCAGTTAATGACAAATGTGGACTATGCAAATGTTTGACATTCAAAACAGACAGCTCGGCAGTTTTGTGCTTTTGGATCATTTATTCACTCCATCTTGGAGATTTATCTAAATTAGCATGACAGTGACTGCATTTTCTTTCACTTGTACCTGTCCTTTCTGGAATTTTCCTTGGCACCTCAGAGATAGGAATGGGATCCATGAACATCAACAGGCTTTGCGATCCACAGGACAAGTGTGCTAGTACTCTTCTTCATCGATGAAGAAAAACACAGCACACGGAAGGTACATTGCTGCCTAGTGGAATGGGGGTGCTTGCTTGGAATGCCCAACTGTGTCCATTCCATTGGCATTCGGCATCATGCTCAAGTTGGAAGTAACTCAGACTTCTACCATTAGATAATCCTACTCTTCTCCCTCCTCCCTTCTCCTCTCTCTTATCTCTTCCTTCCTCCCACCTCCCACACACTATATTCCAGTCAAATTGAACCATGTTAATTTTCCAGAATGTTCCGTGTATTGTTTTTACCTCTACACATCTGCACATGTTGCTATTCTTGTTGTTATTAATAATAATAACTATAGTAATGACAATAATGACTATCACATATTGAGTCCTAAGTTCTTTACTCACATTTTCCCACTGAGTGTTATTATTTTCCCATTTAAGAACAAAATTTCTGGCAGACTCTAAAGCTGTTCTCCCTGCCTCCGCTGTATTTCTCCCTAGTCACCTGGGTGATCACAGTTTATCTTTGGGACTCAGTGTGCTGCCTTTCACACACAGTCTTGCCACACACACACACACACACACGGTCTTTACACCAGCCTATACCTTATTGTAGCGTGATGCACACTGTGTCGTGTTGGCCGGCTTATCTCGCTAACTGCTTTACTAGAGTCAGGGTCCGCATCTCTCTTGTTTGGTATTATGCTTCCAGGTTCAGCATAGTGCCAGGTCATCACTGCTCAGTAAAGGTGGAGTGGATGACTGAAAGTGATTCAGCACGTATGGAAGGAGAATGCGCCACAGCTATTTTGAGGTTGTGACTCTTGAAGTTTCCTCCCCTCCTAGCCCATAGAGGGTGATCAATAAATATTTGTTGACCAGCTGAATGAGTCTGATGAAGATGAATCTGAGCAATCTGTGACAGGAGCTTTTGGGACCTGGCAGTGCTAGAGGCTGCCGGGGAGATGCAGGGGGCTCTGATTCCATCTCTCAGTTGCTAACAGGCCATCTTTTCTTTAGCTGTGAGTTCGGTGGGGGGCTGGTGGTGACTTCCTGTTGTCTGAATGGGACCTAAATATCAGAATTATGCCAGCAAAGAACAAAATAGTTCTGCATTTGCTACTCCCTTTCTAGCTGAGTTTATACCATTAGCTGAGTTTAAACCAAGGTAGACATCTGATTTGGTGTGTGCACGTATGCATGTGTAGGCACACTGGCACACACGTGTGTGTACGTTCACGTTCATATGTTTGTCTGTGGGAATCGGCAAGGGCTTCTGTTTTGCCACCAGCCTCTCAGGGAAAGGCATTGCTGTCATCACAGTGAAACATGTGGCATCAAAGCAGCAGCGGCAATTATGCCACCATTTGGATGTCTGTGCTATGGCAGCATCTGCTGATGCTTTGAGACTCTTCCGCCAGGGTTTCGCCTGCCAAACCACCCAAACCATATGTTCTCATCAGCAGTAACACCCCCGTCCCCAAGTCTTTTAAGGGTGAGGCATCATAGATCAATGGCCGACATCTCGGTCGGGATAAGCACAGCTTGTACTTTGCTTGGCTTTGATAACTGAGGGGAGGGGATGGGGTGCCTTGCAATTTTGGCTTCAGAAATAATAGGTAGTAAAAAATAATGTTGAATTTACTTTGGCTCCACAATAATTGATAGTGTAATTTATGGATTAATTAATGCCAAAGACTACAGTATTTTTCCAAGACCCAATCTACTGGCTTGTTGTGGTGAGAAGCATCACTAAAGCAGAATAACATTGAAGGACTTCACTTAGAAGTAGTTGTTTTCCCTATAGGGCAGAAGAGAATTTCTTAACTTCTGGTCGGGGAGGATTCTACTTTCCATGGGCACCTGCACATGAGTTTTATATGCTACTGATTTGTTATCTTGCAGTATTTCAGGAATTGCTCTTGGTTGCTTTCTAGTTGTTTAAGATGTGTATGTTTTATTTTCCACCCCATCTTCCTCCTAAAAAAGTGATAAGCCTGTTAAGGTAAGGACTACATGTTTTCTTCCTTTCCACTCCTAGGAACTCGTACAGAGTTGGGCTGAGGAGGTACCCAGTAAGTCACTCACTCAATGGAAGAATAACATTGACAAATAAAATGCATTTAGGAGGCGATACAGTGGGGTCAGGTCACCAACAGATTATAAACATTTAAGCTTTTATTGAACTACATGTAAAAGGAATTAAAGCAGAAAACTCTTTTATTTAGATTCAGTTAACAATCCTTCCGGAGTTTCTTGGATGATCTGCAATTAGTAGGAAAGTAAGTATTTTGTTTTTGGTTTTTTTTAAATTAAAGTTCTTTAATATATATGCCATGGAGTATTTGTACCTACCTATACTGATGAAGGCTACTGGAATCTTTAAAAGGGGTAAAAAGTTTTTAGTACTTTTCCCCAATTTTTTAAATTAAAACACAATAAATACATCTCTAGAATTCAGCTCTCATCAGGACATGGATGTTGTGTTTTGTTTTTCTGGCACCCTCATTGGCTAGAAGGGTGCTCCCTGACGCATAGTAGGTATTGAGTATTTGCTGGATGAGTGACTGAACCCCGAATCCTTTCTAAAATTAGTTGAGAGTGGTATAAATAACAGTTTTGGTACTTAGTTTAATGCTATTAATCACAATATTTTCAAAAGTACTAAATATTTTTTCTCTATAGTTTCCCTACGTATATACCCTTTATATTCTTTACCAACTTCCTGTTTTGTCTCTCTGTAAAACTAAGACTAAGAGTTTAAGGAGGCATTTGAACCATATATATTGATATATTGGCATTAGCCAGCACTTAGAGTCCCACCTATCACCTTGTGGGTACTCAGTAAATATTTGTTAAAATATCGCAGCCTGTCTGATTGACTGTCACTTCTCTTGTATACATGGACACCTTTTTGTTTATTAGTATTTAGAAAATAAGACTCCACATGTAGGCCCAGGCCTTTGACACTAGCTTTACATCTTACCAATGCTCGCTAAGAGTCCTGGATTCTAGCTTTACCTTATTTCTCACTGTTCTCCAAAGACGCTTTTTTTTTTTTTTCATGCCTTCTCTTTCCTTCCTACTTTGCATCCTTATGGCCCAGATTCAATGTCACCTTCTCTGGTCCTGGGCATCCATGACTCTTTGTTTCTCCTTCAGTGGGAATATTTAACCAACCACACTGTCGTGTATACTCACCTGGGTGTCTCTCCCTTTAGTTGTCGAGCCTGGGCAGCCCAAGGAAACTAGCTTTTTCACCTTTGTATCCATTCCTTTCTCCCTTCCCTGACAGCGGTTGCACACTGACACATAGTCAGTCCCCGGCACATTTGAGACACTGTAAATGTTTATAGAAGGAGGGGGTGACAGCTTCCCTCAGATACAAGGGTAAGTTTAAATCTGGGTTGCATGTAATAAATCCGAGGGGAACGGAGCACATCCATGAGCCAGGTGTTTTACAGTTACCATCTCATTTAATTCTCAAAAACTCTGTGCCATGAATCCACTTTATTTCTGAGGAATTGGAGATGTTGGACTACTGAGTATAGTGTTGGAGTGTGAATGCTTTGTTTACTTACCTAAACCCTTGTCACCCCACAGGTATTTTATATGGGTGAGAGGGCAGAATTTAAGAGCCTGTCTGCATATTCTCATTCATCCTGGCAAGGGGAGATCCAGTTCACATGTAGGGATAGAGCCTGGAGTGGTTTGTTGCCAGTGAGTATTGGGTATTGGGGTGTGGTAGGAGTTGGCCCCCTCTCCTAGCCCAGAATGAACAGCCAGGGGCCCTGTGGAAGTCCTGTGCTTAGATGGAAAGCTGCAGCATGAATAAATCATGCTGGCATATCTCATCTCAACATCCTGTTCTTATAACAGAATAAGTCATTAGGTTTCTCTTTTTTTTTAAGTTTTTATTTTTGAGAAAGAGAAAGGGGGGAGGGGTAGAGGGAGACAGAGGATAAGAAGCAGGCTCTGCGCTAACAGCAGAGAGCCCTGTGTGGGGCTTGAACTCATGTACCGTGAGATCATGACCTGAACCTATCCAACTGAGCCACCCAGACACCCCTCTTTTTTTTAAAGTTTATTTATTTTGAGAGAGAGAGAGCATGCTCACGCGCACGCGCGCGCGCGCGCACACACACACACACACACACACACACACACACACGAGCAGTGGGGGAGGGGCAGAGAGATAGAATCCCAAGCAGGCTTCACACTGTCAGAGCCCGAGGTGGGGCTGTATCTCACACACTGCGAGATCATGACCTGAGCTGAAATCAAGAGTCTGATGCTTAACTGACCGAGCCACCCAGGTGACCCAGGTTTCATTTTGTTGCCCCTTTGACACATTTCTTGGCTACCTACATTTACAAATACCTGAGATTGGGTAATAATACAAGTTTCCTTAGTTAATGATATAATATAACCCTGTATTATAGGAATTTTGTGCCACTTAACTTGTGTCACAATATGCATTACAATAACAAGGCTGAAACTGTTTACAAAGTACTCTTTGATTTGGCCCCTGTAAAAATAAAAAAAAAAAATCAACTGGGATTTTTGGGATTTGGGCATTAAACAATACATTTGCCCAGATGTTAAAAGTTAATTTCTAAGGGATGGGGAGATCTTGTTTACGGTATGTGAAGGAAGCTTAAAGGGAATTAGTTTAATTGTGTAAGAATATTAAGCAATCTTCTGCCGTCTGCTGTCAACAGCGCATGGGTCCCTTAAGGTCTGCTTTTCCATTACTCTGATTTTCTCCCTGTCTGGATGGAGTTCCCAATATCATTAACACGCCTCACATAGTTTCTTTTGAAGCTTGGGCTGGGTTAAATCATCTTACTTATGCAAAGTGGATTGGCTAAAACCTTTTCCCAAATACCTGCCAAAACCAGCTTTTTTTTTGTTTCTCTTGCAAGAGACACATGGCTGGTCTCACACAGTAAATTACCAGATCGTCAGCTTAGTCTATTTAATTGTGCCGCTCTTTTCACCCACCTTTCCAGAAAAGCTCATTTTGTTCAGGAACCGCCCTCCATCCCCCACCCTGCAAACACTCCACCTCTCTTCCCTTTTCCCAGAATATTTCCTTTTGCCTGCTTCCTGTTTTAAGGGGATCGCCGGGCTAGATTTCAATGGCAGTAGATTTGCTTGTGTTATGGAATGCTGTTTTACAGACTTCTTTTGACCACAATCCATGATAGGAATTAAATTTACGTTGTGGCCCAGAATACACACCCACATCCACACCCACACACGCTCCACAGAGGCTTTCATGAAACAGTATTGTATTAGTTTGCTAGGGCCATTGCCACAGTGTACCAAAAACTGTGTGGCTTAAAGTAATAGAAATCTATTGTGTCGAGGTTCTGGAGATCAAGGTTGGCCTGAGCTGTGTTCTGTCTGATGACTCCAGGAGATTCTTGGCTTTGCCCCCACCCAGCTTCTGGTGATCTGTGGCTTGTAGATGCATCAGGCGGGTTGCATGGTGGACTTTTCCCTCTGTGTATTCTCACCGTGTTCCCTCTGGGCTTATCTGTCTCTGTGTCAGATTCCGCCCCCCCCCCTTTTTTTTAGAATGACACCAGTCATATTAGATTAAGACTCATCTTAATAACTTCATTGTTACTTGACTACCTCTGTAGTGACATTAAATCCAAATACGGTCACATTCTGACGTTCTCAGTGGGGGATACCTCCAATTAGGGTGCCCCCATACCACTTTGGGGGGGGTCACAATCTAACTCCTAACAACAGCCAACCTTTAAATAATGCCTCAATGTATATTCCGTTCTCTTATTAAAAAATGTTGGCTGCTGGGGTGCCTGGGTGGCTCAGTCGGTTAAGCATCCGACTTCGGCTCAGGTCATGATCTTACGGTCCGTGAGTTCGAGCCCTGCGTCGGGCTCTGTGCTGTCAGTTCAGAGCCTGGAGCCTGCTATGGATTCTGTGTCTCCTTCTGCCTCTGCCCCTTTCCCACTCACGTTCTGTCTCTATCAAAAAATGAATGAATGTTAAAGAAAATTTTTAAAAAATGGTGGCTGCTTCTCACTAAATTGATTTCATGTCAGTTTGAAGATACCAGTTAGAGTACTTCTGAATTTGAACCATTTCTTCTCTGATTTTCCGTTTTCTCTTTAAAAACTGGAGGTTTAAATCCTTACTTTCCAGGCTTATGGTGAGAATTAAGAAGAATATATGAAAATGTACTGGGTAAGTGAAAGATAGTAAAAACAAAGTAAAAATGAATAGGAAATTGCCAGCAGTACCTTTCAATCTGTTCAGTGAAGCCACATAGAATTTGTCGTATCTAAATGAAATGGACAGAATTCTTGAAAATATATAGGTGACTAAAATTGACCCAAGAAGAAATAGAAAACATGATAAGATAAAAACCAGAAAAAGATTTCTAGCTCGAGCTGTGACATGGGGCAAGAGGCTGGAAGCTGTTACTCCCAACATTATAACAACAACAAAACCCTGGACAGACTGGAAATTGATATTCTTGAGATTTGGTTATCTGGCACAGAAACCACCAGATGACATAACTTGGAGGAAATTTTTAATGGTAATTTTGACAAATTGCTGGAAGCCGAATGCAGACAAGTGGGAGACTGAAAAGCTCCTAGGGAACATGGTCTAAGTGGGTTACTATACTTTGACAAGTATGTCTGGAACCCCACCAGGTGCTCAGGGAAAGGATCCAAGTAAACTTCCCACATGGCGCTGGTCATGAAACCTTCTCAGACTCTTCTCCCTAACAAAGTTCTCATCTCCAGGGGAAGTTACTTCTCCAGAGGGCAATTCTGAAACCTTATTCCAGCCAAAGGAACAGAAAATAGGCCCCACTTCAGCTGCCTCCAGCCTTCCTGTTTTACCTAAGGGAAAAATCAATAATGGAAGTCATGGTCAATAGAGGAGAGAGTTTCAAGGAAGTATATTGGGAATGTTTTAGCCAGGAAAGGGACTGGGGAGGGGGGCAGGATAGAAGTAAAGTTCTGCTCTGGAGAGGAAGAAAATACTGAAAGTCACATCCTGAGACATAGTCATAGTCCACTAAGATGGAGACTTAGAATTTGAGAATACCCCCTCCCCCACACCAGTCCACGACACTAACAAACCTCCAATAATAACAGCACAGTGCAGCTAAAAAAAAACTGCACAACACAGCCTGTCTCTCAGAAGCAGAAAAAAAGGAATCCCCAAAGCCAAGAAGGGAGGAACAAAGAAGCCCAGTATTGGAATTTGAAGCCTCAGGAACCAGTAGCCACAACAGGCATTAACACAGGCCATCTCCCAGCCAGATTAATATAAATTCTCACACTAAAGATGCCTGTTTACTTCAGTTCTTATTATCCTGTACAACATGTCTGGCTTTCAGTGAGAAATTATAAGGCATTCCAAAAGGCAGGTAAAATAATTTCTCTCTCTCTCTCTCTCTCTCTCTCTCTCTCTCACACACACACACACACAGTCTGAAGAGACAAAGCAATCCTCAGAGTCATACCCAGATGTGATACAGATTCTGCAATGAACAGAGAATTTGAAATAATTATGGTTAATATGTTAAAGTTTCTGATGAAAAAGTAGGCAACATGTAAGCTCATGTGTGGAATATAAGCAGAGAGGTATAAACTCTAAGGAAGAATAAAAAAGAAATGATAGGAATAAAAGCAGTAACAGAAATAAAGGATGCCTTTGATAGTCTCAGGTAGATGTAACATAGCCAAAAAAAAAAAAAAAAAGGAATCAGTGAAACTGAAAAGTCAATAAAACTTAAACATAAATAGAAAAAAGAATAATGTCCAAAAACTGTGTGACAGTGTAAAAGATGTAACATATCTTTGAAGAGAAAATGAGAGAACAAGACAGAAATATTTGAAATAATAATGATTGAAAAGTCAAAACTCTTACACTCTCTTCCCACCTACAACCTTGCCTCCTTCATTAACAAGTTGCCATACCCATGTTTTACATGTAAATTTACCTAACTTTCAAGATGTACATGATCCATACACAAACACGCACGCACACACACACACACGTACACGTATTTTAAGTTTATTTATTTATTTTGAGAGGGGGCCAGAGAGAGAGAGAGAGGGACAATATCACAAGCAGGCTCCACATTGTCAGTACAGAGCCTGATGTGAGAATTTATATTAAACTCACAAACCGTGAGATCATGATCTGAGTCGAAGATAGACGCTTAATCGACTGACCACCCAGGCACCCCAGAGCAAGATGTCTTATTACATTGATCTTCTATTTGGGTTTTTGTTTCTTTGTTTTATTTTACCCAGTCTCTAAATTTCCATCCTCATTGTGTTCTTAAATTATTCCATTCCTAGATTCCTCACTGATTAGCTGGGTTTCCCTGAGCCAGTCTTACTCCCTCTTATTCCATAAAAAGGAAGATTGCCCTTTGGAACACAGAGAAGGCTTCCAGAAAAAGCAAGTTAAATACAAAGCATTGCAACATGTGATTGTCATGTGGATATTATAGACCATAAATACAGAGATGAAAGCCAGGGGATAAGGTCTAGGAAATAAAATAAAGGAGTTAGATTTGAACTAGAACTTAAAATTTAGGGTTTCCTTTTGCAGAGGTAGAACTGATTTCTGAGGGTGCTTTAGGTCAGGACCACAGCATTGTTAAAAACGTAGAGGTGGGGATTTGTAGGTCCTGGTCAGTTTGTTCCTGATGCAGGGAAAAATTTGTATTGAGGAGCTGTGTAAAATAAGTGTGTTACGGATTTTATACTCTAAAGAAAAACAAGTAACAGTATTAGAACTTTCATCTATGAATTTATTCATTCATTCCTTTATTCAGCAAATATCAATCATCTCTTCTATGCCAGTCCCTGTGCTACCAGCCAGAATACAAGTATTAAAAGGACATGTTGCTTGTTTTAGGGAGCTTTGCAACTAGAAAGACAGATGCGTCTATAATAATACACACTGTGACAGGTGCTATATGGTGGAATGTATGACTATGTATAGGAGACCCAGAACAAGGAGTGATTAATTCTGTCAGGCAAGAGGAAGAATAACAAAGAGCTGAGAGAATGTAATCCCACATAAACTACCCTGGATAACGGAGTAGATGATCCATCTTTGTTAAATCCCCAGCACTGTTTCTCCTGAGAGCTCAGGGGGCGTAGGAGGTCTTCCATCTGTGTTTGGTCAAAGCCTGACCCCACTGTGTGTGGGTCATGGCCTCAGAAGCCATGGCAGGTGCATGAAGCTGGCTGACTGGCAGTTGCTCCATTTACTGCCTCTTTCTGTTTTGCTTCATGGCCATTTCTCTCCAGGCAGAACTTTCCTGTTTGACAGACAGGTGTAAAGGTTCCTCATGTGTATGTTTGTATCACTCTTATGGTGGGAGCCTTCCTGTTGCCTTCCCATGATGCTCTAGAGAAGCAAAAGGTCGAACATTGTTGAACAGTAACTGCTGTGCTGTGAAGTACACTGAGGCATGGCCTCTCGCAAGACTGTATGCAACCAAAGAGGTTTATTCGTTGGCAAGAACTTGCTCTATAATGTGGTCTCATCAGATACTCTTTTGAGTGGTATCTGAGGATGACATGAGAATGATGTTCCCATTCATACATTAAGATCCACTAATCAGGGGGGTCTGGGTGGCTCAGTTGGTTAAGCCTCTGATCCTTGATTTCAGCTCAGGTCATGATCTCATGGTTGGTGAGTTCGAGCCCCATGCTGGGGCTCTATCAGCACAGAACCTGCTTAGGATTCTCCCTTTCCCTCTCTCTCTCTCTCTCTCTGTCCCTCCCCCACTCATTCACCCCCCCCCCCGCAAATAAATAAACTTTTAAAAAAATATCCACCAACCAATTGGAGAACTCTTAGAAAAACATGTTTGAGGGGTAGTGAAAGTAGGGAAAGGAAGTGGCTAGGAAAGTTTTATCCTTAGGTAATTTGCAGAGATTTAAAATTTTTCTCTGACCAGTGACAGTTTGCTCTTTTTTGTTTTGGACATTCCCTAGTTTCCTAGTTAAACATATTAACATTTTGGAAACTTTGAATATTTCAAGAAATATTCTTGAAATTTGAAATATGCCTTGTTATTGCAAAAGCTAAAAAAAGAAAGGTTCATGACTACCTGATGCTTGATTTATATAATTCTGCTTATATATTCTTCTTAGTCTCTGCTAAGAATTCCATTTTTGGTTTTTAATCTGGCAGCAGTAAAATTATAAAAGGACTCTTAACCGTTTGAGCCATGCATTCTATGACTTTTTCTTAATGTTTCTACAGAGATTGTCTCGTTCCTTGAGAAATAAACTGCTTTAGGAGTTAGTAGTATAGAAAACAGGAACTATTTTATTTCTGGTTCCTTTTGTTACCCCAGTCCCTGAGAAAAGCATATTTGAGTAGCATGTTATACACTTCCTTTCTAATTGTACTTTGAGCACCTAAGGGATCCTTAAAAATTCCTTCATAACTAATTGTTCCCTTTCTCAAATAAGTACCCTAGTGCGTCCAACATTAGAGTAAGCAAGAGAATAGCATCTCATTTCCCCAAACAGTCTGATTTCCTTGCTTCGTGAACCCCATTAGTTTGCTGGCCTGAAAGCTGTACAGGCTGCAGTGGACTTCCAGAATTATTTCCAACGGGAAAGATAACTTACGTGTCATCCTTCCAAGCATACGCTCCTCTGTGTGAGCCTAGCCTGGAGGAGCACTTTGATTTCAGCCCCTTTTCCAAGAACCAGGAACAGCACATCATAGTACATCCCCAGCGTGCAGGTTCCAGAGGCCTCTAGAGTCTAAGCGACTGAGATACCAAGTGTGGTTTACGTAGATGCGTCCATATAGGCGATGACAGACTTCTCCAGGTATGTGCCTTTTACCTGAGTCGCCAAGGAATCCACCCTTCAGAGACTGAAGAGGCCCTGTGGCTTCCTCACGTTATCACGTGACTTTTAAAAGTTTCTTTTAATATCTTAGAAGGCTCGACTCCTGGACAGAGGCAGAGAAAAGGGCTACGGAAGGCTAAACTTTCTGAAGTTGAAAATTCTTCTAGCTGCCAGAGACCAGTCTCATGGGTGCTATCTCTGCTCAGGCTTACACCGGGTGATTTTATTTGATAGAAAAATTACTTGGGAGATGTTGCAAGAGAGCGAGAGAGGCAGATTGTGTGTTTAAGAGAAAGATAGGGAGATAGAGGTTGACTAGTAACACTTAAGGGGTACTTTGTGAGAAAATGCGTTCATCCGTCCCCCTTTGGTGAGGGATCAGATACCAACCACTTGCGGCTGTCGTGCTGGGAGATGGGGGTATAGTGGAGAGAAGAAATAATGCTCACATGTTATTACTTCGTAGGTCTCCAAAACATCTAGAACTCTGCCTAGCACATAGTAGGTATTTAATAAATATTTATTGAGGGAAAGCGTGAATAAATATTGAGAATATATTCCTCTGATGTTGACAGTGTGTTATTTTTTTTTCTCAGTTTTTCAGGGATTTGTACCTTAGCTTTCATTCCTCTGTTTAGTGTCGTTTGCCTGCATAATCCTTGGTTGATTTGAGAGGAAATGCCCTTGATTAGAGGCCTATAATAAGTCAGGACTGATCAGATTGAAATCTAATGTAGGCACCTAATTTAATGAGGAGAGAAAAAATTACCCAAACAAGAGCATGTGTAATTATGCTAAATTTCATGACTTCGGGGTCATAAATGGATTTTTCTTGATGTTCATCTGACACGAATTAATTCCAGTTGTTGCTGACTGTTAAGCAGCGACTTGTAGGGTCCTTTATAATAAGAGGACATTAATTCCTGTTAAATTATGATGAGCCTCCTGTGGAATCATACATTTTATTCACATGGATGCAGCTAATAAGGAGACAACGAAAGACCAGGAGGATCAGAAGGAGGCTGTTGCTGCAGAAATCGAGGGGGAACGAACCTTTTTAACCCATGAGGCAAGGTGGCGGCAAGGGGCTTTAGGATGGTTGTCTTAGTCGGCTTGGGCTGCCAGAACGAAATGTCACAGATTGCAGGGCTTAAGCATCAGACATTTATTTCTCACAGTTCTGGAGGCCAGAAAGTCAAGATCAAGGTTTCAGCAGGATTCAGTTTCTGGGGAGAGCCGTCTTCCTGGTTTGTACATTGTTGCTTAGCCCTCACATGGCCTTTCTTCTAAGCATGGAGAGAGGAAGGCGGGGGGGGGGGGGGGGGCGAGAGAGAGAGAGAGAGAGAGAGAGAGAGAGAGAGAGAAAGAGAGAGAGATAGATATCTCATCTCATTTTAGAAGGATATCAGTACTATTAGATAAGGGTCCCACAGTTACTGACCTCATTTAATCTGAATTATTGCATTAGAGGCCCCATCTCCAAATACAGTCACACTGGCTATTAGGGCTTCAGCATAGGAATTTTGGGGACACAGCTCAGTCCACCGCAGTGGGATAGCTTCAGGTTTTGAACTCCAGTTCTTTTCTGCTTAGCTGTTTGGACTCTGGCCAGTTGCAAAGGCTCTAGGAATCTCGGTTCCTCTACAAATGCCATTGGAGTAATAATCACAGCTTGAGTTGGGAGAATACAGTGAATTAAATAAGTGTGTGGAAGATCTCGCCCAGGGCAGGACCCATAGTGGCCACTTGCCACATGCCAGCCCTCCACATTCTTTTGCCCCATGATGCCCACTCACATGTTGTCCTTCTTTGTCTGGTGAGGCTGGGTTCCAGGTTCACATGCACATTGTGGTGTTGAGGTCCCTCTCGGTGATTGGTGGATCATATTCTGGGAGGGCAGACAAATCTTCAGAAGCTTGGTTTAAATACAGAATGTGTGACTGACTCTCTGTGTAAGTTGTGGTGTTGAGAAAATGGGAGGATTAGCAAGCACATTAACTCCAACGGAAATTATGGAAGGAGTGGCATTACGGAAGGCATTTTTAATGATTTGAGTAAATGAGAGAGTGACCTTAATTCCATTCTTTCAAACTATGGGATTAGGTTAAGGGCTCTCTTTGATGAGAAAATAAAATGGAATAATTTTCAGCAGAATTCCATTTTAAAATTCTGCTCTTTAAATATTTTTCTTTAATAATCCTGTCAACTGTTAATGAATTAAACATTATGTGTAGAAGTGTTGTTTTTATTTCCTTCACTGCAGATAAGTCTCCTGAGAAACGATTCTGCATCTTCTCTGGGCTTTCTTCTTGTGGCATTTCAAATTAAATTCCTGACCAAGTATATAATTCTCCTTATTCAGGATTTGAGGGTGGATGTTCATAAATGTCACTACAGTATATTTCCTTTCTTTATTAACTGGAACTAATGAAGTTTTTGTATATATAATATATATACATCACTTCAGTCTGAACATTGACACTTTTAAAGAGATAAAGCATTTTTTCCCTCCATTTCTTTGTGTTGAAGAAAAGAATTTCATCATGTGTTATTCCAGCTGCCTTCTAATAAATACCTATGTAGATTTCCGTTAACTATGCTGTTTGCGTCCCATGTATTAAGCCCTCTAATGAGCTAATATCAGTTCTCCACAACAGTTTATCTGGGGCATTTCCTCAGCTCAGCAAATGCATCTTCTTTTCTTCATTCAACCTCTGGAGTAGGTTGTCACTTGCTATTTAGTGTGTCAGGAGGGTGGAAAGTAAGCTGTGCTTTAAAGTGCTATCAAATTATTATCTTTTTTTTTTTTTTTTTTGGTCCTGGTTCTTGTATTTGGTATTCAAAAGAAACCCTTTATTTAGGGCACTGAGTACAAAATTAGATCAGTTCCGTAAGATAATGACCATATTTCACAGTTATGAGCCAGTGTGATTGCTGGGTAGTGCTTACGGCATAGAGTCATATTTTTTATTTTCTTCTGTGTTTTGCCAGCCTCAGACAGCATTTTTTTTTTTTTTACTGGCGGTTGGGATAACAGATCTTTTAATTTTCCTGAATAGAGTGTAGTGGAATGGACATAATCTTTCTGACTGCTAAATCATGCTGGAGCATTGGTTCATCTATTCATTTGTGAGAAGAGGTAACAAAGAGCATGCATTATTTGATTCTAGGAAAAGGAAAAGAAAAATGGCACAGAATAAACAAGGGTGAAGAAGTAAGGAGTGATAATTTTAAAAGCTCACTCTTTAGATTTCTCTTACTTAAGGATCTTTTAAAGATTGTGACCATATCTGCTTTGTGGAGAGTGATCAGTGATTTCTTTTTTTAATCATCAGATGTACCACAGGTGTGGGATTCCACAAATCCAGAAATCCTTTGTACGTTTTACTGCCCTGGCTTTCTCACCTGCATGCAGATTGCGTTATGTGGCTGTTTAAAAGTTCACTGTACTTGATTTTTTTTTTTATGGTGTGTGTGTGCGAATAATCACTCTGGGACTTGTCTGTTTGGGGGGGGGGGAGAGTGGAGCACTCACCGTGCTTTTGAGGCACCTGAGGGATTATGATGTCCCAGAGCCGGGCATACGATCTGACACTTACCTTTGCTGAGTCGCCTTGAGTTAACCTGAAGCCCAAGAGGCTTCCCTGTTTTTCTTTTTCATTAGAGGTTTCTTGTTTTTGCTATTGTGTAAATTCTTGTGTCATATTTTGCTTTTAGTTCTTAGCCAATAAGTAAGCTTAGTAGCTGATGGGAGGGAGGGGTGAGTTTGCTGAATAATTTTCCAGATCAGTTTCTGGCCCAGACTTCAGCTGCACCCAGCGTGATTTCAGACATGCCAGGTCCTTATTTGCTCATTGACCTCCCTGGCCTCCCTGCCAGAACCAAGCAAAATAAACAATAAATAAAAAATATGGCTCTTTTCCTGCCATTTTCTTGGAATATAGTCTTGGGGACATAAGCCAAAAGTCTATTCTAATGAGGAAAAATAAACCTTGTGGGAAGGAAGTTTTCATACATCACACTAGATTTTTTTTTCTTCATTTTGAACGTGAGGTACAGTTGGTATATGTGACAATTTCATATGCATAAACCGGCGGGTCTTAAAGCTGTGGAGTCACTTAGGCAAGGAAATAGGATAAAGAAATACATGAGAAATGATAAAGGCAGTGAAGATGTGTAGTCGAGTTAGAATGACCCACTTTTAAAGGAACATGTTAAAGATGGTCTTTCATAAGCCCGCCGTGTTACTGGCATCGTGCTAGGACCGTAGAGACATCAAAGTTGAATCAGACCAAAGTCTAGTAGGAAAGTACATGAAATTCTGAGTTATAGGAACAATGACCAATGGCTTGGGAAGTACAGATGCATTTTTATGAGAAGGAAGAGTAAGGAGCGATTGTGTCGAGGTTGTTTCTTCTACAAATGTGTCTATGGGCCTGCTCCTTGCTGGAAATGCGATTTCCCAGGCCCCACATGAACCTCTTCTGGGCTGGGGCCCAGGAATCTGTATTTTGATAAGCCCTTCAGGACATATCGATGCTCCCTCAGATTTGAGAAATACTGGTTCTATTCCATGTAGAAAGAATAAAGAGGTTGTTGGGGGAGGTGGCATCTACATTGGGCAAGGGAAGCCAAAAGAATATGAATCGGCTTTGCCAGAAGGCGAAGTTTGCACAGTCCTTAAGCTGCCTCCGAGTTTATTGTCTCCAACTCTTAGAATGAAAGATCTATCTTATATGTAATTTAAATTCAGCATGCTTTCCCATCATGCTGTTTCCTGTTTTCATTCTCAGTGGAATAGTGAATCATGGTGATCATATTTTGTGTAATAGTCTTTCCTATATATCAAGGAGAATATTAAGTTCCTCACTGTCTTTTCTTCCTCAGGCTAATTAATCCTCATTCTTCAGCCTTTTTTCTTACCTTTGAACCCTTTTATCATTTTCACTGCTCTTGTCTGGGCTTTCCCCCAATTTTCCATCTTTCTCCAGAGTTACAAAGACCCAAACCAAAGTGGTGCTGTGTTGATGTCTTTGCTTCTGCAGGAGGGTGAATGGATATTTTAGTCCCCACATGTCATTTTCCTTCATGAGAATTTACCTAGAGAAATAGCAGAGTATAGGGTACCATTTTTAAAGTATCGTCCTTGGGCTCGTGGGGGACTGGAGATTGTTCACATGGGATACTTAGATCCACATCAGTACCAGCCATTGTTTGGAGACTCAGTAACTATAATGGTTCCCACATAAATACACTCCTTTTTGTATCTTAATGTACTTTGCTGTAATGGAGACTAGTAAAACTCAAAATGTGTTGTTTCATCTTGTTGGATTTTAATTTTTTTTAATGTTTATTTATTTTTGAGAGAGAGAGATAGATAGAGCATGAGTGGGGGAGGGACAAAGAAAGAAGGAGACACAGAATCTGAAGCAGGCTCCAGGCTCCGAGCTGCCAGCACAGAGCCCTACACGGGCTCAAACCCATGAACCGTGAGATCATGACCTGAGCTGAAGTCGAATGCTTAACCGACTGAGCTACCCAGGCACCCCTGGATTTTCTTAAAAGAGTAAGAGTCCAACTATTCTGATGGGAACCTATGCAATTAAAAAAAAAATGTTTATTTATTTATTTTGAGAGAAAGAGAGGGAGAGTGCACAGGGGTGGGACAGAGAGAGAGGGAGAGAGAGGATTCCAAGTAGGCTCCACACCATCAGCATAGAGGCCAACATGGGGCTTGAACTCATAAGCTGTGAGATCATAGCCTGAGCTGAAATCAGGAGTTGGACACTTAACTGACTGGGCCACCCAGGTGCCCCAGAATCTATGCAATTTTTAATGTCAACAGAGGAGCCTTTGTGTTTGAGAACGCATTTATTGGGGCGGTAGGTCAGACATTGAGCATGGTGGCCTGTCCTCATCTGTACAATAGGGAGAAAAGTATCTGCCTTTCATGATACTGATTGTGATGGTAAAGTGGTTACTGTATGTAAAAGAACACAGTAGGTGTTCAGCAAATGGTAGTTTATTAAGTATGTGTATCGACTGGTCTCAAATGTGACTTTTAATCCACCATGAGTAATTGTTTGGCTAGAGTATGTAGATAGTAACTGTCAAATGGGGCCACATTTTTCTCTAACTACGTGTCTGTGTTCTCATCACATTCTTGTGTTTAGGTTTCTGTGGGCAGGGGATGGAGGAAGGGTTCCTTTCTGAGAGTTTTCTCAGTCTGAGTTGGCCTTCCTCATACTGTATCTTGCCACCAGAGGCCCCTTCATACTCTACTGGATGCCTAGAATTTCTGCTTTTCCTGCTTGAACTAAAAGCAATAAAAGAGATAGTATGAGATGGGTTTGCTGAACAGCACCAAGTTGAAAATTTAAGAGTTTTCTATATAATCATTGGGATTGTTGCCAAGAACATTATTTCCATACATGTTGACAGGCAGTAGAGGAAAATTTCTGACCCAGGAGTCTTCAGTGTGTTGAAGACTAGATAAATAAATGTTCTTAGTAGACGGAGGTGAAGGTGTGGTTCGTCTCAGTAGGGCCTCCTGTGAAGGAGATGCCATTTTCTTGGCCCAATATCCCTGTCACCATGGGATCTGTGAGTACATGCTGGTAACATTGGCATTGGTTGTCTTTTCAGCTGTTGCTGTAGACGCAGATGACGCCACACCTGTCTTCTTGGTTTGCCTTGCATTCTGTGTGAGGAGGTCTGAGAATGCCCTGGCATGTATGCTTCTTTGATGAGTGACTGCTCAGTTAGTGAGGCTCAGCTCTTATGATTTCCCCCACCCCGTTCTGCATGTCGGCATACCATTGTTGATCTTTGCCGTTTCTCTTTGCCTTCTATCCTTAGGCTTTGAGTTAAGTCATTTTGCTTACAACAGAATTCACCTGTCTAAACACAAGCTGGGTGAGAGCACGGTCATTCCCCATGCCCTCGATTCATGAGCAGGGAACGAAAACCTCTTAGGCAACCAATACTGCCCCAGAAAACTAGTGAACAAGTGACAGTCTGGTGTTTGAGAAGAGACTCAGAGAGATGCTCCTTGGTTTGGTGATCCAGCTAATACAGGATACTTGAAGTTGATTAGAAAGTTAGACCTTCTAGGTGATTTTGCTTTTGTCCAGCCCCAGCACTGGTGGTTTTCCATTGCAAAATAAAATGTAGTTACTTTCATAGAATCTTATTCTAACTTTAGCCTGTCTTTTCTAATTTCTCCTTTTTAAAGCATTACATCAGTTTTGTATTTCTCTGCTACCTCTTGGCCCATGAGAAATACAACACATGGGCTTAGATGGTTTTCTTGGAAACGCGCTTGACAGAGCTGCATGTAATAAAAGCACAATTTTCTCCGCAAGAGAACAAAATACACTACCCTCTCGCATCTGGGCTTTAAAAATATCTAAAGAATACACTTACTTAGATAAATTTGGCTTGTGTTTTAATATTTTTGTGGTGACATCTTTGCTTCAGAACATTCCCAATTGAAAAATACAAAACTTTCTTTTCCTGACGCTCTGGGGCAAAAATAGATTCTTCTGCCAGTTTCAGTGTGAATAACTGTGGTGTCTATTTAACTTGTTCTCTTTGTGAGTTACAAGCCTAGAATAATTCTGCCATTTCACATTTTAAAATGCATTCTCATCGGACTTAATTTATTCAGCAAAGAGTGCTGATGGCATTCCATGGACTGGTCAGCCGTTTGGCTGGTTATATGCCTTGAGTCCTGCATTCCTAGATGGTTGTGTGTTCTTGGCATGTCCAAGTCAGAGTGGGTATAGAATCAGAATCTTTAGAGTGGGAACAGATGCCCCATGCTGTTAGCTAATCTGTCCTCTTGCATCATCACCAGGGCAGCAGAATTTCCTTTTATTTATCTCCTGTTGGCCACAGTTTCGCGAGAGTGAAGTCTCACTACACCATATTCTGCCTCCATGCTTCAAATATCAATGGCTGTGGTTTAGGAAGATGCTATCATAGTTGAAAAAAAGACATCTGTAATGTCAGAAAGGAACAAAAGTATCACCGGGAATTAAGTCCATGTACCGGCAGGTGGTTCGAAGCATCTGGAGTCTAGTAGTGACTTTGGGGGTCTCCCTGGTACCATTGGCTTTGCAAGGTCGAAATTGGTCCCTGAACTGTGCTTTGTTTTAGCCTCTACCACCTTGAAGGTGAGAAAGAATGTGAATAACTGTATGGGTAAATGTACTTATCTTCTAGTATAGAGTTTTTGCTTTGTTTTGAATCTTGTTCCTTAAAATTCAGAGCAAACCATCTCTACTCAGACAGGATCCCTTGAAGCTTTATTTTTAAAACTTTCTATGTTAATGTTAATGATAATTTATGCAAATAAATAATTCAATTCGTGTTTCTTATACATTTTTCTCTAATTAGGAAAATGGATAAGCTGTATTTACTTCAGGTTATGTAAGAAGAGCAAGGCCACCTGGATTCGATTATTTCTCAATTTTGTTAGTGCTTTATCCACTGCACAAGACTGCTGGAGATGCAAACAGTTCACATAAACAGTTGTCACCGGTCCCTTGAAGGCAGTTAACATTTTAGCAACCCACCCAGAAATTTTGCCTAATGGGTGAGATTTTAGTGAGGCATGAGGTCGCCTGTGAGATGTGCTTCTTATTAGGTCCCAGTTCAGAGGGCAAACACCCAGAAGATAAGACTCTCTCTTGCCCACTCCTCTAGCACCCTTCGCAGGTGCAGATCTGTCTACATCCTGCTGAGAAAGATTGATGTGTCTGAGCTTCGGTTGGAGCAGAGGATGGGACCAGAACAGATGCTGGAGGTTAGGCAGTGTCCTGGGGAACTTGGCCAAGGCCGCTTGGATGTGTGCCTTGGAAAATACCAGCCATGCAGAACAATCTCGGGGCTAAGCAAAGGAATGGAGGGTAAAAAGATACTGAGGCAATTGTTGGGTTCTGTAGGTTTAGAAATGACTTTTTAGTCATTATTGCTTTTGTCTGACCTACTGTTTTGATAGTTCTTAAGAATGTCATGATTTTTTTGTTGTTGTTCAGTTCCTGCTTTAAAAATGCTAACATATTGGGGCACCTGGATGGCTCCATCGGTTGGGTGGCCAACTTCAGCTCAGGTCATGATCTCACGGTTCCTGAGTTCAAGCTCCGCATTGGGCTCTGTGCTGACAGCTCAGAGCCTGGAGCCTGCTTCAGATTCTGTGTCTCCCTCTCTCTCTGCCCCTCCCCTGCTCACACTTTGTCTCTGTCTCTCTCAAAAATAAGCAAAAATGTTTTTAAAAAATTTAAAAATGCTAATATATTATGAAAGCTATTTCTAAGTCACAGCTGTGGGGAACAGTTCACTGTCAGCTAATGACAGGGTTGTGTTTCTCATTAGATAATTAAACCCATTGTAGGGATTCAATTTTGAATTGTACACACTCAAATTCATCATAAAAAATATTTAAACATCGTGTACCTCTTAGGTATCACACTGATTCTGGAAATACCAAAATGGGAAGAAATGGACTCTGTTCTCCCAGAAGTACCAGGAAGTAGGAAGACAGATAGGTAAACCAACAAGTACACTCCTACAGTAAAATAATACAGTGCAATAAAATACAAAAGCGTGGTGAGCGAGGGTAGCCTCAGAAATGCACAAGGTAAACAATTAGCATGCAAGAGGTCATGGTTGACTTTCCTGAGGGAGTGTGTGAACCAGAGACATCTTCAGAGAGGAACTGATATCTGAAGGGATTTGACAGGTGGACAGGAACTCACCGGAAGGGGAAGAGGAGATACACAAGAGAAAACATGCTGGTCAGACCCACAGCGTGAGCAAAGTTGCATAGATGGGCTCTTCATGTACCCCATTCTTAAATCACTCTTGATGGGGAAGAATGGACTAACAGAATATTTAGAAATAAAATTATAAAAAAAACCAAACTGAAGTGATAGAATGACTTTAGTGATAATGGTGGATTATTTACTGCTCCCTGTGGGTCTTTAAGAGATAGCTGTCCTTAGACTTAGGTGAGAACCATTTTTTTTTTAATTTAGGAGAGAAAACAATAGCAGGTTTAGCAGGTGCACAGTGAATACCTATTGCGTGAGTGCCTGGGGAATTCTGAAGTGGGAATTGTGGCTTTCTGTCAGTCAGTCACTGACTGGGGTCGTAGCCTTAAGCATGTCACTTAGTGGAGTCTTGCCTTTCTCTTGATCAAAATGAGCTGTTTGTATGTATAAGTATCAAATTCTCTTCCAAATCTGATTTCTTCACCTATCAAAACGCCTCCTAATAAATGTTGACACATCAGAGAGAATAATTCATGTGTCTAGAAAATTCCCTCATACTGGATAACTGAGGTATTATTCCATACCACTTAGTAAACTCATCACTTAGTCAATGTGTTGTACATAATGGTAAACTCCTACCCCCAAAAAGCCAGCTTTCTCTAGGCTAGCAGAGACATTGATTTAAAAAATAATAGAAATAATTGCAACAACAACGGCAGCAACAAACTTCCGTGAATGAGTTCAACAACTTCCTCTCCCCCAAAAGGAGAAAGCAAACCTTTCCTTCCTAATAGCACCAGGCATCTCGTAGCCTCTGTGCCTTGCTCCAGTCCTCACTCCCTTTCCAAGCATGATTCTGCACGCCAAGTCATCAGAAGGCGATGAGCATCTTTGGCAAAAACACAACTTAGACCAAGTCAGCCTCCCTGTGCCTGAAGAAGGTGCCCCAGGACCCGTCTGAAGTGCTCATTGACCCCACTGCCCTGGGGAGCTCACCAGCCAAGAGTGCTCATCCCTGCCTGTCCTGACAGGTGCATCATATGGGTTTGCGGAGGGAATTTGTTTGGATTTTGTTTTGAATCCAAGTTCTTTTTCAAATAAACTGTTTTTTTTTGTTTTGTTTTTTTTTAATTTTAATTGACCTAACTTTGCTGAGAAATGCCCTGCTGGTGTGGGTGACTAACAAAGATAGAGCCTCTGCCCTCACAATACTTTTGGTCTGCAGAACACAGACATGCCTGCTATAGTTTTAGGACACCGTTGGGCCTGGAGAGAAGAATGTTTTTATAATATCTGGACCTAATTGGCCAAACATCCATCTAGTTTTTAAAAATTATGAACAAAACAAAGGAGGTTTTAGAAGAGACTTTGGCCTTACTCACCAGACTCCTGATGTATTCACTGAATGAAAGAAAGCCCTTGAATGCAGGCTTCTTGTTCCCCTATCTCCAATTAATATTCGATCTTAATTTTATTAATGTTTATTTAGTTTTGAGAGAGAGACAGATTACGAGCAGGGAGGAGCGGGGAGAGAGGGAGACACAGAATCCGAAGCAGGCTCCAGGCTCTGAGCTGTCAGCACAGAACCCGACGTGGGGCTCAAACTCATGGACAGTGAGATCATAACCTGAGCCGAAGTTGGACACTCAACCGACTGAGCCACCCAGGTGCCCCATATTCTGTCTTAAATTCTTAGTGCTTTCTATGGGAACTCCCTTGGAAATCAGAACCGTTATTGTGACCACTGGATTTTATTTTCCTTATGTACGCATTCTAATTAAAAAACAGCTTTCCTGATAATGTTATCTTTTTAATCCTGTTAAATTTTCTTATGTTTCATGGTGGTGTGCCCAGGTGTTATTTTCATCTCTATGTAGCATTTTTTTGTTTGTTTGTTTTGAGGAGGGAGATCATCTTGTTTTTGTTTTTGTTTTTTTAATGCTTATTTCTTTACTTTTGAGAAAGAGACTGAGAACGTGAGCAGAGGAGAGACAGAGAGAAAGGGGAATAGGGAATCCCAAACAAGTTCCATGCTGTCAGTGCAGAGCTTGATGTGGGACTCAAACTCACAAACCATGAGATCATGTCCTGACCTAAAATCAAGAGTCGGATGCTTAATTGACTGAGCCACCCACGTGCCCCTCCGTGTAGCACTCTTAAAAGGTTAAGGGACTTTCACAAAAGACCCGGCTCCCAGGAAAACCTTGTAATCGGTTGCAGGTGATGGGTATTTATATTGACCCACAAAGATCCAGGAAATTCATAACACCCCAGCTTTTTAAACCCCATTTGTAAGGGTGCCTGAAGGAGAGAGTGTGGGGCTTAAAAACACTGAAGATCCCTATGAAGATTAATTATAAGATATAAAACAGAGATAGGAGAGTATATTATATTTCTTCTGGACTTTGAATTTCTTTAATCCCCAGGAGTGTTGGGATAGTGCTTATCTTCATATTTGGATTAGCCAACCAATGGAGGAATTTTGAATTTCTATTTTCTGCCTTTCAAATAACTCTGTTTATGATTGGTGTTACTGGTGTATATTTGTTTATCTCCAGCTGTGTACCTGTCACTACAGCCAGGGTCCCTGATTTGCCGTAAATGAAGTAAGTGACAATCCGGAGCTAGTGAGTCAATTTTAGTTGTACTCTCTTTAATTTATTTGAAAGACTTCCTGCCATCCCTCTGGCTAAATGACAACATCACATGTAGACCCCAGGAGTACTCACCTCTTCGAGTCTTTAAGGAAGGGGGAAAGAAGCTTGGTTTACATGAAAGATCATTCTGTTTATGGTGGATGAAGCAGGAGAAACACGCAAAGTTCATTTAGATTTTGAGCCCATTCTGATTTCTGTAGTTGATTGTAAGCACAGGGATGAGCAGAGTCTAGTGTGTAGGCTGGCCACCTGATTTTGTAAATAAAGTTGTAATGGGACACAGCTTTTGCCATACAAGCGCAGAGATGAGTAGTTTCCACAGAAACTATGTGAATCATAAAACCTCAAATACTTATTATTTGGGATGCCCGGGTGGCTCAGTCGGTTGAGCATCTGACTTTTGATTTCAGCTCAGGTTGTAGTCTCACGGTTCGTGAGTTTGAGCCCCAGGTCGGGCTCTGCACTGACAGCATGGAGCCTTCTTGGGTTTCTCTCTCTCCTTCTCTCTGTCCCTCCCCCACCCCCCACTCCCAGATAAAGACATAAACTTAAGATAAATACATAATTTTTAAAAATTAAAAATAACAAAATATTTCTTATTTGACCTTTAACAAAGAGGTTGACAAATCCATCGTAGAGCCCCTGCTCTCGTCTCCCACCCAGTTTTATTACCTAGTGGGATTTCACATCCAAGTTCTGGACCTGGAGGATTCAGCAGTTCCATAGGCTGAAGGCTCTGGTGGGCCTTTCCACCCTTGGATGGGGCGTGGGGGCAGAGCGAACTGTTCGTCTTAACTAAATCCTTACTAATAATTTAAATTCTACCAATTCCAGGATTTTGGCAGCCTGATTCAGTAAATCTTTCCTGTCTTTCCTTTTTTTAAACAAGAGGAAAATACACTAACAGATTAAAGTACACTTAGAAACCCAGCTGCCTTGTTTCTATGCTCCCAGAGGAGCACTTGATTTCCAATTACACTATTTTTTCCTTTTGATCAAATTGCTAAGAAACAGTAACTCAATTGATTTAAATGATTTCTATCACACATAGCCTTTAAGACAAGTAATCGGTTTTATTATGCTCAGTCATAACGATGGTATTTTACTTCTATGAATCGTATTTTCAGCAGAGCTCATAAAATACCCAGTTTGACTTCGTTTATTAACTTTCTCATTTTCTATGAACTGATGTTTTCCTGTCTCAGATCATTTTCATGCCTGTTGATATTGCATAACTCAACAGAAATGTGTCTTTCAAAAGAACAAACAAAATCTTCTTTCAGGTTTGGATAACTAATTTTATCTTAGTATATCTTGAAGAATAATTTTTTCAGGTTTTTGTTTGTCAGAGTTCACTTATGTTGTAACTTGAATATCATTTTGAATTTAATTGTATCAATTCCTGTGATTTGCTATTTAATGGTTTCTAACTGCTGAGAGCCTAGACATTTAAAAACATTTTCTATATTTTAGAACAGAAGATATGGTTCAGTTTTCATTCACTTGGCTCTTGTTGTCAACAAAATTAACTAGAAAAAAATGTCTGGTCCTATATTAATTAGTTTCAATTTGATGTATAATTCTCTGTTGAGCCCCTTCCAGTCTGTTGCTGAAGCAGTGTAAGCCTGCATAAGGCATCTGAATTATATATATTTTTTTGCTTCCTCCTGTTTTATTGGCAAGTGACCGTGTGTATGGTAATTGAGCAATTGTGTGCTTACATGGGTTTATGGAATTTGCATCAGCAACTTTTGGAGGTCTTAGATTTTTGTCTCTAAACAGACTTGAAGGGAAAGCTTTCGGGAAACACTGTCTTTTGGTTAAAAATATAGCTTGCATTTTATTGAGTGACAGTCTACCTCAAAACATTGGAGATGCATTTCTCTTTTCTCTTGGCCATATCTTGTGTTTTTGTTCTCTTGAAGCTGAGGCAGCTCGCCATTTATAAGGGGGTGGTGGGTGAAATACAGATGAGAGGGAAAGTGTTAACCCAGTCCCCAGGCGGAGGGCCCACGGCAAGCCAAGCCTGTGCAATCATCATTAGAGCTTCTCTTTTCCCATAGCTGCTGTTTTCTCCTCCCTGTTGGACAAATGAAGATACTGAGTTAAGAGGGTGAATCAACCTTTGTCTGACCCAGCAACAAGTCGCAGCAAGTGCGACAGGTCAGAGTTTTGAAAGCGGATCTAACAGACCTTGCAACTCGAGAGCTGTTCCTATGCTCTTCACCCACCTGTAGCAAATCTTTATGTCACGTTTTCTTTGGGCTCGCTGGTCAAATTGGATTGTGCCATCAGGAAGGCCACCTAGTTCTCCTCCATGGGAGCCTCTTTTCACACTGATATTTCCTCCTTGTGTGAGTACCAGCCCATTCATTCCTGAACTCAACCGTGCTCCTGAACTCCTGCTCCCTGCTTCTTGCCTGTTCCACCTTGACTTTCCTTCACTTTTTCAATAAGAACAACACTTGATGGGAAAGTGCCTGTATCAAACTTGGGCCCCTCTGGCTTGAGCCAAATCTATCCTGAAGCTTTTGGGACCTGTTTGCAATACAAACATGGGATTTGGAGTTTATTCTGTTTGCAGCTGAGAGCTGCAGGGACTTGGCGACAGGGGAAGTCATGTCTTGCCTGTGCCTGGCACAGGCAGACAGGAGATATTTACTTAGTGGCTAGTGATCAGAACTGGACTTTATGGGTCCTCCTGCCAGGGAATTAAATGGGGCAGGAGGAGAGTGAAGTTAGAGGCAGTGCAGCCCAATGGGATGCTGGTATCGCCCATTCTCCCTCTTCTCTGTATGTAGGAAGCTGGAGATGCACTCCCGGAAAACACTCTAGAATTGTATTCCTACATGATGCCTCATGTTTCCTTCATTTACTTTTAGGGGAAACAAAACCAAAGACTGTGTGGAGTACAGACAGAGTAAAATCTCTGATACGCATACTTCCCTCTTTCCTCTCCCTCTCACCAGTGTGCCCTGAGACAGGAATGAACACTGCAAGCCGGTCAGCCCTGCATTCCTCTAAGTCAGTGCTTTCCAAACTGAGTCATGCTCCCATCCATGGATCATGCAGTGAAATTACTGGGTTGCAGAGAGCATTTGAAATGGCACATTATACAATATAAAACAGCCCATGAAGGTCAGTTTTGTTTCGTGATATGAAGTATATTTCTTATTGTGTGTCTCTAAGAAGTTTGAAAAACAGAATTGTAATTGAAAGGAGCTCATTACTTTGGAATACCATAAATCTGTCTTTAACTCTGCTTGTAAAGTGATCGTGTAATTTTTCATCCCAGCCAGGACACATTTCAGAGGGAAAGAGGTGGCTCTTAATTACATGAAACAACAGGTGTAAACCAGGACTGCCTTAAACTACTAAGAAATATGGTTACTCTTCCTGTGTTAGCCAGGGTTCCCTAGAGAAATGGAACCAATGATGTATATACGTAGAGAGATAGAGAGATATCTCCCACTGAGGTAGAGAGAAAGATAATAATTTTAAGGAATTGACTCACATGAATGTAGTGGCTGGCAAGTCTGAAATCCATACTTCAGGCCAGCAGCAGGCTAGAGATGTAGGTTAAGAGTTGGCGCTCCTCTCTGGAATCCACATTCTGCTGCAGGGCAGCAGGCTGGAAACTCAGGCATGGTTTCTATGTTGCAGACTTGAAGAAAATTCCTTCTTGAGGAAACCTCGGTCTTTGCTTAAAAAGCTTTCAACTGATTAAATGAGGGCCACACATATATGGAAGATAATCTGCTTTCCTCAAAGGTTATTGATTTAACTCTTTATCACATATAAAAAATGCCTTCCCAGCAACATTTCGACTGGTGTTTGGCCAAAGAACTGCCCACCATAGCTTGGCCAAATTGTCATATGAAATGAACCATCATACCACTTAAGCAGGACAGGCAATGGATGAACACACATACAAAGCTTTCTTTAGTGTCCAGAGGCTGTGCTGAGGCTGGGCACCTTTCCAGGACTTTTGTTGTGCTATTTACTTTCATTCCTAGTTATTAGCAATGAAACTGTTGGATATTGCCATTGTGACCTTGTGGCTTCCTAAAATGATTAAAAAAAGGTTTCATATCTCACTTGGTCAATTTAGATAGCTTTTTAACTAGATGTGAACTATATGTAAATGCATTTAATTTTTTTAATGTTTACTTTTGAGAGCCAGAGAGAGACAGAGCATGAATGAGGGGGAGGGGGGAAGGGCAGTGAGAGAAGGAGACACAGAATCTGAAGCAGGCTCCAGACTCTGAGCTGTCAGAACAGGGCCCAAAGTGGGGCTTGAACCCATGAACCGTGAGATCATGATCTTAGCCGAAGTCGGGCGCTCAACTGACTGAGCCACCCAGGTGCCCCTATGTAAATGTATTTAAAGTTATTTGAGTATTTCATAAAATGTTTTTATGAAATATTTCATGAAATATTTGGAGAAAAATGTTCCTGAATGGCTTGCCTTCTGGGGACACAGTTTATCCTACAGAAATTGCCACAAGAATACTTTATAAGTAAGAATTCAGCAACTTGCCATTTCTCTTGTTCCACGTTAAACTGTGAAGGGTCTGTGAAGGGTCCAGAGAGTTGTGAAAGCTTTGATTCTTATATAGTGGCAGGAACTAACAATTAGGCATCTTTTCCTTACATTTGACTGCCAACAGAGTAGCTGGTAAACGCTCAGCCGAAATTTGGCCTTGGTAAGATCTTTGAAGAAGGAGAAAGAGTTCCTCAAAGTTCCATAGCAAAAATGTCAAAGCAAAACTCTTGTCCTTTCCTCGTTGCTGACCTGACAGTCAACCTAGGGCTGAATGCCATAAATTTTGCATTTTTTTCTAGTGTTAGAAGGATTGCTTGCCAAGTATAGAAAATTTGGGAGCTATTGAAGAAGTATGAAGACAGAGAAGAAGCTGAAAGTGATAATTCTGATCCTATTGCAGTGTGATCATGCACTTTTGTTTTTTCCCTTCCATCTTTTTTCTGAGAATTTATTTATGATCGCATTGGTATGTGATGGTATACTTCTATGCCTTGTGTTAGTCAGGTGACTTCATAAGGTAACACTTTCCAATGACAATAAGTGCTTTATAAACGTTACGTTTATGGTCTGTATAATACTGTGACATATGGGCATGTCACACTTAAGTTGTGTAGAGTTCTTCCCTGTTGGACCTTCACATTGTTTTCTTTTTTTCTTTTTTATTTTTTTATTTTTTTGAGAGAGTGCGTGAGCAGGGGAGAAGGGCAGAGAGAGAGGATCTTAAGTGGGCTCTATGTTCAGTGCAGAGCCTGACATAGGACTTGATCCCACAGACCTGAATATCATGACCTGAGCCAAAATCAAGAGTCAGATGCTCAGCCCACTGAGCCCCCCAGGTGCCCTCTTCACATTGTTTTCTAAGTATTTCCCATGGTTGTAAATAATGCTGCAGCAAACAGTTTGTGAATGAAGCTTTTCTGTTTTGTTTTGTTTTTTGGGGGGGAGGTGTGGGGGGTTTAAAAGATCTCTTTCTGGTTGCTTTCAAATATTAGGGATATGGCATTACTATGGGGCCCTGCTTGCTTTGGGTCCTGACACTGGCCAGAGAAGGCCCAATCCTCAGCATCCTTGGAGACCTTCAAGGAAGGCTGAGCTACTTGTAAGTGGCAACGAAAAGCTACTTCATAGGGGAAGCCGTTAACTTGGGTTGAGAAGGTTGAACTTCAGAGGATGCTGGTCAGAGGAGAGGCACTATCAGTCTTGGGGTGGCTCCCCTCACAATGGAGTAATGGAGGCTGCTGAGTCCGGAACTCAGAGAACCCATAGTCCAGGAAAGTAAGGTAGAGTGCAGTGGGATTGCCTTACTGGGCTTCTCATGGTCCCCACTGGCAGTGTGTCACAAATGTGATGTTTAACCAGGAGGACGAAGGGGATCTGTAGCTCCCTTAGAATCTCGTGCACATGCATGTTTATATCATCTCTGCTGACAGCCAAAGTACAGTAAGGGCTCATGTCCTATGTGGTTCTTTCTACTCTTTATGAATGAGTGGTGAATGTAATCTTCAGCAGCAGCTAGTCTGAAGGACCCTCAGTTTGCCCTATTTCTATATCATGTGGTCAGGCAAGCTTGTATTACCACTCTAGAAGCCCTTGATCATGATGCAATTTGGAAAGACCTTGAGTAGGATTCAAGGACATGGAATCCTGCCCACCTCTTCCTGCTGCTGCTGCTGCTTTTTCTTGAGGTATAACTGACATATAACATTCTATTAGTTTTAGGTGTGCAACACAATGATTCTATGTTTATATATATTGTGAACGAATTACCACAATAGGTTTAGTTGACGTGAATCCCTCCTGCTTCTGCTTTGTCCCATTCTGGAGACTTTGATGCTGGTTCATAGCACTGGTTCTAGAACCAGATAGATTTCGACTTAAGATCAGTCTCCACTACTGCCTAGCTGTGTAACACAAGCTGCCTGATGCCCTGGGACTCCTCCTCTGTCGCATAGATATGTAACATCTACTTCTCAAAGTTGTTTCAGGGATTGTATAAACATAGTGTACTTCGAGCAGTTCACACATTGCTTGGAATATGCTGAGTATTTGTTAAGTGAAGCTATTTGTATTCTTATTAATGGATGACTCAAATGATTTCTTTCTTTTTTTTTAAGTTTATTTATTTCTGAGAGAGAGAGAGAGGGGTGGGGAAGAATGCAAGCAGGGAAGGGGCAGAGAGAGAGGGAGACAGAGAATCCCAAGCAGGTGCCCTGCTGTCAGCACAGAGCCCTATGTGGGTCTCGATCCCATGAACTGGGAGATCACGACCTGAGCTGAAACCGAGAGTTGGACGGTTAATCGACCGAGCTACCCAGGCGCCACTGGCCCAAATGATTTCTAAATCAGTGCCACAGTGAGTGCTCTTCCCCAGTGTCTGTACTGTGACTGGTACTAACTGACATTAGAATCATAACAGCCAAAGGTGAAAACACAGTTCTTGAGGACTTTATTCTTTAAAATTTTCTCTCCCTTCATATTTTATTTGTATTTTCATGATCTACTCTGTGTTTAGTACTGTGGTACGTGCTGGGGATTTAAAGTTGAATAAAATACCATTGCTGACCTCCTGTCATTTTTGCAGTTCAGTGGTTGCCAGATTACTAACATATAAATGTGTAAATTAAAGCAATCTGATGATGCTCTCCTTCACTTGTGACACACCCTAGCTATTCAGGGTTCTGAAAGGCTCTTTGTCCTCTGTTTAATACTCCAAGTTATCTCAGCTTTGACAAGCATCCCTTCTTGAAGGAGTGGGTTCCCACCTTTCAGAGTTCAGACACTGACTGTCAGCTTCGCATAACTTCAAGGACTTGGCTCTTCAGAGCCCGGTTCCTTGTCACCTGAGTGATTGGACTGGCGTTAGGCACCCACTCTTCTAATGGGCAAAGAGGACCATCTGCTTCTCAGATCCTTGAGCAACGTCCCATCAAGAGAAGCTTCTGGCTTGATGCCCCGAGCCAGCTTTGAGGTCCATCTGTTCCATTTTGGCCTCTGAGTTCCCAATTTCTGACAGTCCCACTTTGATATTCAGGTTCCTGTTCTGTGTTGCTTTGCTTCCTGAGCACAGCAGCCCTCAAATGAAAAAATCACGAGGAGGCATATTTTTGCAATTGCTATGGAAGCCTCTGAAAACTTCAGTCTTGCATGAAAAGTAGTTTTATGACACTAATTCCCCTATGCTATTTTCAGTGCTGTCTTTGCATTTTGGGTTAATATTTATGCTGCCATTGTTGTCATTGGATTGATCATTGAGAAGTAGTAAGAGCAACCGCACTTATCCAGTGTGTTGTTTGTGATTTTTCATCCTGTCTCCAGTGAACTTCGAGAACAAAATCTTATTTACTTAAGTAATGTTCTGAGTAGGCAGCAAATAAACCCTCATCCTTACTTTGAGGGATGCAAAAGGCTTGAACTCAGATGCATGAAATATTTAAAAAAACTCTTAAAATCTCATAGCGTATTAGAGTTGAAAATACGTTCACGGTTATTTAACCTACCTTCACTCATTTTACCAGTGAGAACACTTAAAGCTAAGCTGAAGTTTTGCCTACTTGTGAAGTACATAGTGACTGGGGGCAGAAGGACTGGGTTTGAATCCAGCTCCCCCTCTTATTAACTATGTGACCTTGGGCAAGTTTTTTAACCTCTCCAAGCTTCATATTCCTCATCTGTATGAAAGGGGAAATTATCTCAGTGTAGCTTACAGAGCTGCTTTAAAGTTAAGTGAGATATGCTTGCCCCTGGTTAGTGCACTTTGGTAATCATTAGCTATTATTGTGATGGAATATGGAGAAGGGCAGGCACAAATCCACTCTGAGCCGCAGGGCGAAAAAGGAACACCTTTTCAACAGGTGTTAGTGGTGGGTGATGATATTCCAGGAAGGAAGGACGTACACAGAGGCAGGGAATTGAGGGTCTTAATGGGAACATTGGGAGTAATCCAGCTTGGCTCGGCTGTGTGGGGTCTGAATGCAAGAAAGGAGAGGTAAACTCTGAGAAAATAGTGGAAACCTGATCATGGACGGTCCTGAATGCCAGGACGTGGAATTTAAACTTCAATTATTAGTCTGGGGGAAAGAGGAGGGGTTGCTAGCTGGCTTTAATGGCTGTGTGTGAGACAGACAGACAGAAAGGCAATTAGACTGAGGCTAAGGGTGAGTAATAGGGTGATGATATATGCAGGGGTGCGGGGGCAGGTTCTTTTTAAAAAGTGGAATTATGATTAATCTGGCAGTGTATGTTGAAAACTTAAAAGTTTTTTTAATTGCCTTCCTCTGTCCTGGAAATTCTAGTTTTAGTAAAGTATACAGAAACAATGGTTTAAAATTAATAACCTAATATCCGATAATGGGGATTTGGTTAAATAATGATACATTTATATAATTTAATATTATCTAGCCATTAAAAATGGTATTATTGATCAGCGTCAGTCACTAAGATAATGCTAAAATAATTTGGAAGGTATAAAATATTATGTTATTGTGATCTCATTTTAAAAATATATGTATGTGTGTAAAGGCCTATACTTTCATTCAGGCATCCAGAAAGGGTCTAAACCCAAATGGAAACAGTGGTTATCTCTGCGTGGTTGTGTCATAGTTGATTTTTTTTTTTTTAATTATAGTAAAATGTACGTAACAGGAAGTTTACCATTTAACCATTTTTCTCCAGGTCTTTCTTTTTAATGAAAAAAACTTTTTTTTAATGTTTTTATTTATTTTTGAGACAGAGAGAGACAGAGCACGAGCAAGGGAGGGGCAGAGAGAGAGGGAGACAGAATCCAAAGCAGGCTCCAGGCTCTGAGCTGTCAGCACAGAGCCCGACTCGGGGGCTCGAACCCACGAACTGTGAGATCGTGACCTGAGCCAAAGTCGGACGCTCAACCGACGGAGCCACCCAGGCGCCCCTACCATTTAACCATTTTTCAGTGTGCACCATTGTGGCACTAAGTGCATTCATGTTTCTGTGCCATCGTCTCCATTCTCCATCTCTCGAACATAGGCTGGTTTTTGTTTGTGTTCTTAATATTTTTATGTGTTGTTTGAATTTTTAAATTTTGTAGCCGAAACACAATTTTAGCTTAAAAATACGAACTGAGGACTTGAGACTAGCTAGGATACTATTGCCTTGATGCAGAAATCATATCCTGACTCAAGATTACACAGTTGGAATGTAAAGGAAGTGCAGGAACTGAGAAGGCCAAGTTGTCCTAATGTTTTCATTTATGGTATTTTATCAGCCTAGATTAGATGGTGCTTTTCCCTGAGATAAGTTTGGGCTGCCAAGTTTATGGGGGTAGGGTGAGACCGAGGAGCTAATGGGGTGAGCCAGGAGATTGTAGCACGATGAAAAATGGCTAAACTGCCAGATCCATAACCAAGCTGGTTGGGTGCACAGTTGTACCAACTTCAGGAACCTGAGGGACCCAGACCTGGGTAAGATTACGTCTATGATAGAGACATAGATAGAGGGAGAAGTCCTTGTGTTGGTGTATGGCTGACTGTGGGAGAGCCTTTCTTGGTGTTAGCATCAAGAATCTCACTGTGGATTTCATGCTGTATAATTAGATTCTCTGATGTCTAAATTCCTTCACCGAAGGACCCTTTGTTGCACAAACATATACAAAAAGTCTCAAAGTAACAAAACATAAAACTATTTTATTTTTAGGCTCCATTTCTCCCCAGAAACCCAGTCCTACTCCTTTGTATCTAAATGGAGTCTGCATGATGTGCATGTAGGAGGAGGTAGGAGGAGATATGATCTCTGTCCAGATGCACCAGGAATAAATCCTCCTGCATGCCTTTCTTATCCCCTTTTCTTCTCACACATCCCTAGCACATTATCTCAGACAGAGAACAGTTGGGAATTGGCTGAACCACTGGAGAGTTGTAAAAGTCATGTTATGGAGGAGCATAGACAAGGGTCTCATGTGAGTCTCACTTGGCATCTTGGAATGCAGCAAACACTCATGAGATTCCTATAGGATGCCAGATAGATATTGTATACATGATGTGATTATTTTTAAAAAAGAATAAGCCAATGTATTTCAACTAAGAAAAATTGCCAAAAAACATTTCACTTATTTCTCCCACCCCCTACCTCCTGCTGCTAGCAACCACTGCTCTGTTCTCCATATCTATTAGCTTGGTTATTTTTTTATTTACTTATTTAGTTAGTTAGTTACTTACTTAGTTACTTAGTTAGTTAATTAGTTATATTTTGGTTCCACATTAAGAAAGATCATACAGTATTTGTCTTCCTCTGTCTGACTTATTTCATTTATCATAATGCCCTCCAGGCCCATCTATGTTGTTGCAAGTGGCAAGAGTTCATTCGTTTTTATGACTGAGTAATATTCCATTATATAACTATGCCACAATTCATTAACTCATTCATCCATCATTGGGCACTTACGTTGTTTTTGTACTGTGGCTATTGGAAATAAGGCTGCAGTGAACATGACGGTACATATATCTTTTTGAGTTAGTGTTTTCATTTTTGTTTTTCAAATAAATACCTAGAAGTGGAACTGCTAGATCATGTAGTAGTTCTATTTTTAATTTCTTGAGGAACCTCCATACTGTTTTGCATTATAGCTGCACTAATTTACATTACTGCCAACATTGTACTAGGGTTCCCTTTTCTCTACATCTTCACTAGCCTTTTTTGTTGTCTTTTCAATAATAGCCATTCTAACTGGTGTGAAGTGGTATCTCAATGTGGTTTCGATTTGCATTTCCCTGATGATTAGGAATGTAGAGCATCTTTTCACGTACTTGTCATCTGTATGTCTTCTTTGGAAAAAATGTATATTCAGGTCTTCTGCCCACTTTTAAATTGGTTTATCTTTTTTTGCTATTGAGTTATATGAACTATTTATATATGTTGGATATTAGCTCCTTATCAGAAATATGATTTGCAATATTTTCTCCCACCCATTAAGTTGCCTTTTAACTTTGTTGATGGCTTCTTTTGCTGTGCAGAAGCTTTTGAGGTTGATGTAGTCCCATTTGTTTATTTTTGAGTTTATTGCTTTTGGTTCTGGTGTCAGATTTTTAAAAAATTACCACCAAGACCTCTGTCAGGCAGTTTATTACTGCCTATAGTTTTGTGTAGGAGTTTTACACTTTCAGGTCTTACATTCAAATTTTTAACCTATTTTCAGTTCATTTTTGTGTGTGGTATAAGATAATAGTTCAGTTTCATTCTTTTGCATGTGGCTGTTTAATTTTCCTAATACTATTTATTGAAGAGGCTATCCTTTCATTATTGTATACTCTTGGCTCTTTTCTCTTTTTAATTGACCATATATATGTGTGGGTTTATTTCTGGGCTGTCGATTCTGTTCCAATGATATGTGTGTTGTCTTCTATAAGCCAATATCATGCTCTTTGAATTACTACAGCTTTATGATATAGTTTGAAATCAGGAAGCATGATGCTTCCGGCTTTGTTCTTTCTCAAGATTATTTTGGCTTTTCAGAGTCTTTTATGGTTCCATACAAATTTTAATATTATTTGTTCTATGTCTTTGAAAAGAAGGGAATGTTGAGAAGGGTTGCATTGAATCTTTGGCTACCTTGGGTAGTATGGACATTTTAACAATATTAATTCTTATACTTCATGAATATGGAATTTATTTGTGTCTTCTTCAGTTTATTTCTTTACTATCTTATAGTTTCAATATAGTTTTTTTTATCTCCTTGGTTAAATTTATTCCTAGTAGTTTTATTATTTTTTTATGAAATTGTAAACAAGATTGTTTTCTTCATTTCTTTTTCTGATAGTTCATTATTGGCATATAGAAGTGCAACAGAATTTTGTATGTATTGATTTTGTATCCTGAAACTTTACTAAATTTGTTTATTAGTTCTAACAGCTTTGTGGTGGTGTCTTTAGGGTTTATATATATAATATCAGGTCATCTGCAAATAATGATAGTTTTATTGCTTCCATTCCAATTTGGATGCTATTTATTTCTCTTTCTTGACTAATTGCTCTGGATAGCATTTCTAATACTATGTTTAATACAAGTGGCAAGAGTGGGTATCCTTGTCTTGTCCCTGATCTTGGGGGAACAGTTTTCAACATTTTACCATTGAGTTTGTCATCAGTTATAAGCTTATCATATATGGCCTTTATTATGTCGAGATATGTTCCCTCTATACCTACTCTGTGGAGAGTTTTTATTATAAATGGTGTTGAATTTTGACAAATGCTTTTTATGCATCTATTGAGATGCCTAAAAGATTATATGATTTATATCCTTCATTTTGTTAATGTGGTGTATCACATTTACTGATTTTCAGATGTTGAATCATATTTGCATTGTTGGACTGAATCCCAGTTGACCTTGGTGAATGAGCCTTTTAATGTATTGTTAAATGCAGTTTGCATCCATTTAAGGATTTTTCTAAATTCTATGTTTATCACAGATGGTGGCCTGTAATTTTCTTTTCTGGTAGCATTCTTGTCTGGTTTTGTTATCAGAGTAATGCTGGCATTGTAAAATGAGTTTGGAAGTCTTCCATCTCTTCTATTTTTTGGAAGAGTTTGAGAAGTGTTGGTATTAATAATTGTTTAATATTTTTTAGTGTTTGATAGAATTCACTAGTGAAACTGTCTGTTCTGTGTTGGGAAATTTTTTTATTACTGATTCAATTCCATTACCAGTAATCAGTCTGTTCAGATATTTCTATTGTATCATGATTCAGTCTTGGTAGGTTGTATGTTTCTAGGAATTTATTAATATCTTCTGGGTTGTCCAATTTGTTGGCATAGAATTCTTCATAGTAGTCTTGTATGATCCTTTGTGCTCTCGTGCTATCAATTACAACATCTCTTTTAATTTTAATTTTATTTGAGTCCTCTCTCCTTTTTTCTTGATTGAGTCTAGCTAGAGGTTTATCAATTTTATCTTTCCAAAGAACCAGCTGTTAGTTTCATTCATCTTTTCTGTTATTTTTAGTCTCTATTTCATTTATTTATGCTCTAATGTTTTGATACTTCCTTCCTTCTGTTAACTTTGGGCTTTGTTTGCTCTTCCTTTCCTAGCTCCTTGAAGTGTGAAGTTGGGTTGTTTATTTGAGGCTTTCCTTGTTTCTAGGTATGGATCACTATGAACTTCCCTCTTAGAACTACTTTTGCTGCATCCCATACATTTTGGTATGTTACATTTCCATTTTTATTTTTCTCAAGGTATTTCTTAAATTTCTCTTTTGATATGTTCTTTGACCCATTGGCTGTTCAGTAGCATGTTGTTTAATCTCTATGTATTTGTGAATTTACCAAATTTCTTCTTGTAACTAGTTTCTAGTTTCATATCGTGGTCAGAAAAAAAATGCTCAATATGATTTCAGTCCTCTTAAATATATGATCTGTCTTGGAAAATTTTCCATGTGCACTTGAAGAGTGTGTATTCTCTTGTTTTAGGATAGAATGTTTTGTAAATATCTTTTAAGTCCATTTGGTCTAACATGTCATTTAAGGCCAATGTTTCCTTATTGGTTTTCTGTCTGGATGATCTATCCATTGATGTGAGTATATATGTTTTTAAATTCTTTGTAACAGGCAGGCTCTAGTGCCTCTGATCTAAAACTAAGAGAATGGAGAGCATTTCAGCATTTTTCTTTCATCTACTCTTCCTTATTAGGTGTATTCATTATCATTCCACATTGTGAAAGCCAGGGCTCTCTGTAAGATAAGAAAATAACTCTGTAAGGAAGAATCTTTCAGTAAGAAACACATGGTTTTATTTAGGGATATTTCTTTTTTGGGGGGAATTTTATTTTATTTATTTATTTTTTTGATTTATTTCTTATTTTTTAAAATTTACATCCAAATTAGTTAGTATATAGTAAAGCAATGATTTCAGTAGATTCCTTAATGCCCCTTACCCATTTAGCCCATCCCCCCTCCCACAACCCCTCCAGCAATAGGGATATTTCTAAAGTTCACCTGTGTTAACAGACAGTTAATGAATGCTTACCACATAGAAGTACATTTGCTCTGTTGGAGGTGAGAACAGAGATGACAGGGTGTCTGCCCTCCCAGAGCTCATAATTTAGACCCTGGATTATAGTCAAAGTAAATATGCATGTAAACTTTATATATGAGATGTGCTGGACTGTACTGTTGAGAGGCACACATTTCAATGGTTGGTGCAACTCTTCCTGGGTGATTGCCTAAGGAATATTGGTAGAGGTGAGCCTGGTCTTGAGCCCTGAAGGGTAGGTAACTTTGATAAGGTGGATGTGCATAAAAGGTTTTCTGGATGGAGAGAATGGCCCCAGTCAAAGTGCAGAACTGAAAATGTACAACATGGCATTTAGATAACGTTGTATCTTGGGTTCCCCCAGAAGCTCTGGGAAATAGCTTGCAACAGCCTCAGATTTATCTCACCTGAGGGTCAAGGAACCTGTGTTGACAGCTCTCACTTGTTGAGAATGACTTTCAGGGGCTGGCTCTTCCAGTTTGCCCTGCATAGGTGGAGGGTGCTTCTGTGACTAGAATAAAAATTCTCAGGTGATGTGTGGTGTTTGTAATTATAACCTTTAGCGGGTACATTAGAAAGAGAATAGAATATTGAAGTGCCACCATTACCTTAGTAGTCGATGGTGGAGGTGTCAACCGAAGAAACGGAGGGCAGAGACCAAGTAGAATTCCATTAGTGACTTGGGAGTCAATAATGGGGAGAATTTCAATAAGGAGAGAAAGTCAAAAGAACAGTAATATTTTACCAAAGGATAGTAATAATTGTGCTTTCAGACCCCAAACTATCCAAATATGTGTTAACCTGAGTGGTGTGATGGAACAGGCTTGCTCTGTAGGTTGGTTCCAGTTCTGGCTCTGCTCTTACCAAGCCATGTGATCTAACCCCTTCTGCATCCCAGAGAGGTCCCTTCACCTTTCCGGGTCTCAGGCTCCTGTTGTGTACAGTGAGGTGGTTGTTTCCAATCTCTCCTGGCGCTAAGATGCAATTTGTATGGGTTCAAAGGTGTGGTGTGACTCCTACCTCACTACTTGTCGTTTATTAAGTTCCTAAGTTTATTGCATGTTAAACAGAGAAGTAATCTAATTTCACAGTTAAATAAGAGCTAATTTAAATTACTTTTGAAATTAAAATGTTCATAGAATAAATTTGCTGGGTCTAATAAATGAACTCTCAAGCGTTTCCTCCCCACCCCCACCCATCCTGCCATCCTCCACTTTGTATCTTCTCTCTCGGTCTGCTCCTGTTTTTCTACCTCATTTTGGACTCTAGAACTATTTTTATTTAGTGTTGCTTTACTTTTATCTATGGCTGTTTTGGCAGCGGGAATTATATCCATTTTCCTGACAGAGTTTTACGTGGAACATGTGTTTGAAAGATTAATATAAGCAGTTACTTCTGAAACAATTTAATCTTGCTTTCCATAGTAATGAAAAATGAATAATCAAAAGCAGTAAATTGTGTCTGGAAGATAATAAATACTTCTTCAAGCATTTGAGCAGTGACTGTGAATTATTGCTGACCCCCAGTTCGGGAGGGGTGAGTATGACCAATTGGGACTCCACAGTGGGTGCCAGCCTTTAATATCGGTCTTCAGCTGTTTGATTCATTTCATTGCTCCCCATGAGGAGCCAGGGAATCTGCTGTCTGTCCCACTGATTTAAAACTGAAAGTGGCATCTCATGCCAATTAGGGCCGTCTGTGTTTAAACTGCCATGAATGAAACAGGCTTTGTCTTTTTCTGTCCCTTGACAGAAGTGGACCTGGGTTAGGATTTGAAATATAGATAGTAACAAGCAAATTAATTGTAGATCCAGACACTACAGGCAGGTAAACTCCTCTGCCTGTAGTGGGAAAAACCTCATCAATTTCTGGGGTATGGGTTCAAAACTTGACCAAACTCTAGAAAGATCCCTCAGAAGCTTACTTTACTTATAACTTTCCCATCTTCTGCCTGCACATTCATGACCCGGGGTTACTTTACAAATGAGATGTTTTACAAGTTAGCATACCTCTTTAATTAGGCATTCTGTGAGGTATTGAAGTCCTGGCTTTTTTTTTTTTTTTTTTAATGCAAAACCTAGGAAACATATTTTCACATTGCTATGTGCAATGCATATATTCAGATTGCTATGTGTAATGCTACCCTAAATAATAAATAAATAAAACAAATGCATCTAGATTCTCTCTGTCTTGAAGAAACTTAAAATTTACTTGACAAATAAGGATAATGTACTTCACAGAGCAGCCGTGAGGCAGAGACACCTAGAGTTTCCTGCAAAGCTGATGGCAGAGGAAAACGAGACAAAACCGTGGCCAAGCTTCTTCACTACTGAACCAAAAAGCAGGATGCATCCTCCTTGTCTGAGGAAGCTCGTCAGGCAATGGTCCGTGTCTCGTGTAGTAAAAAGAAACCCAAGTTGCGTCAGGTTCAGTTGTTTCTGAATGCTACCTATTAGTTGAGATACTTGAACTGAGGTGTTTGATCTGAGCCTCAGCAGCCTTTAATATGGAGATAAAACTTCCTTTCTTTTCTGTTTTCAAAAATTATTTCTAATAAATGAAACAGTGTGATATATATAAATGCCTTTTGAAAACTGTATAGTGATAGGCAAGCACAAATAAGGGTCTGTCTCTTGATTGACCTGCCAGAAGTTGATTCCTCTTCTATGTCTGTTTTGGTCTTATTGTAATTGTAAACATTACTACTTAAAAGGTTTAGGCAAAGGGTGCCTGCGTGGCTCAGTTGGTTGGGCGTCCCGAGTCTTGATTCATCAGGCTTTGCTGAGTGTGGAGCCTGCTTGAGATTCTCTCTCTCTCTCTCTCTCTCTCTCTCTCTCTCTCTCTGTCTTTCTCTGTCTTTCTCTCCCCCTTCCTCTGCCCCTAACTTTCTCTCAAAGAATAAAATAAAATAGAAGGTTTAGTCAAGAAATATTTTCATGTCTTGTACATTTGCACGAGTTGGTGTTTCAAACCTACAGATGTAATTCTGAGACCTCCTTCATCAGTGAGAGGCAAATCAAGTTAGCAAACCAGTCTTCTGACAGAGGAGAGGTTCTTCCTAGTTTATTGTTTCTAAAAATAAGCTTTCCTAATTTGGCACAGCTGTTGGGGAGCAGAGATGGGATGTCGGTAGCCGAAAGTCCCCAAGTGCCTGCTATATGCACCGTATTGTCAATTGTTTGCAGAGCTACTGAGAAAATTCCTGGCATATGTGTTTTGTGCTAACAACTTAACACAGCATGCTTTTTTTTTTTTTTATTTTGTTTTTATAGAAATGTTCAGGTTCTCCTGGAGTCTTTTGAACTGTTGCCAGTATATGATTTAAGCCCTTGACTTGGCCCTGAGAACAGAAGTTGAAAACCAAAGATGAATAGCCATGTGGTCTCTTACACATGAGAATTGTCCAGTTAATATTTCAAATCACCAAGGCCAGTCTAGCAGGAAGCACGTATTTTATTTTCATTCTAAAACATTACATTTTGAGATATTTCCTGAAGGGCTTTTGCAAGAAATCAATCCATCGTATGTGGGAAGATGCTATTTCTCAATGAGTTCCTTATTTTTAATCACTTGTTCCGAAGTGTCATACTGATACTGGTCGTATAACAATAAGAAGAAGAAAAAGAAGAAAGAGCAGAAGGAGAAAAAGGAGGAGTTAGGAGTTGCTTATTTTATTATATTTTACAAAGTGATTTTATGTGTTAGTAGCTAATTTAACACTTAAAACATTTCAGTGCGATCATTGATTTCACACATGAGGAAACTTAGCTTTCTTTAAAGACACAGTTTCTGAGGCACCTGGGTGTCTCAGTTGCTTAGGCGTCCAACTTCGGCTCAGGTCGTGATCTCAAGGCTTGTGAGTTTGAGACTTGTGTTAGGCTCTGTGCTCACAGCTCAGAGCCTGGAGCTTGCTTCAGATTCTGTGCTCCCTCTCTCTCTGCCTCTCCCCAGTGCTCGCTCTCTCTCTCTCTCTCTCTCTCTTTCTCTCGAAAATAAATAAATGAACTTTAAAAAAGAAAAAGATAATGCAAAATATAGTTTGTGTTAGTTATTAGAATCACACTGATTTTTAAGAATGTATGACACAGTTTACAGAGGTCAGAGAAGAGTGCTCAGTGTATCTGTGGCAGTCATCAGCAAACAAGCCCTTTCCTTTCTCAAAGATACATCTTCAGGAAATTAGCAGAATGTGTGTAATTGAAATGTAATGACTGCACCCTTTCAATGCTTTCTGTCTTAGGAGGAAAGTGTTCTATCGGTTTAACGTACACAATAAAAATTCTAAAGTCACAGACTGGTATGGGTTGAATTCTGCCCCCCACCCCTGCCCCATTTGTATGCTGAAGTCCTGATCTCTGGTATCTCAGAATATAACTGTATTTGGACATAGGGTCTTTAGAGTGAATTAAATTAAAACGAGACCCTTGGGATGGTCCCTCATGCAAACTGACGGTGTCTTTATAAAAAGGGGAAATTTAGCCTCAGACCCACATAAAGGGAAGATGGTGTGAAGACACAGGGAGGAGATGGCCGTCTGCAAGTCAAGGAGAAAGGCTTCAAAAGAAACCAGCAATGGTCTTGGACTTCCCAGCGTCCAGAACTGTGAGAAAATAAAATGTGCTGTGGAAGCCAGCCTGTGATACTTTGTTGTAGCAGCTCTATGAAGCTAACACACTGTTTTAAGTCAGTAGCTCTCAAATATGGGTGCATTTTAGAATTACTTTCCTCCTTTCAACAAGACTGATGCTCAGGACACCATTTCAGAGAAGTAGGGTCAGCATTATTAGGGATGGGACCCGGATGGCTGTGTTTTTCAAAACTCTGCAGGAGATTCTAATAAAGTTTAAGTTGAGAATCACTGATGTACACTGTCCTTCCAGAAGAGTTTCCAACCGGTTCCTTTCAGGAAAGGAAAACGAATCTTTCGTTGGCTCCTTATTCACAGAGCAAAGGAAGACCCCTCACACAGGTCAGTAATGGTCCAACCTGGCTGATCTTTAGAATCATCTGAGGATCTAGGGTTGATGGGGGGTGAGAGGGAGGGGAGGGGGGTGATGGGCATTGAGGAGGGCACCTGTTGGGATGAGCACTGGGTGTTGTATGGAAACCAATTTGACAATAAATTTCATATTAAAAAATACAGATTCATAGAAATTCTGGTTCATAAGTCTTTGGAGCTCTGGAACAGGGGACAGGAGTTTGTATGTTTGAGATGATTTATATGTGATTTTTCAAATTGAGAATGGCCTAATATTTGTTTTTATGCATGCACACATGATACACACCTAAATGTGTGCATGTATGCACACACTGTCTTCAACAAGGAAAAATTACCTATAATGCCACCAGCAAGGAGCTGGTTCACACTTCTGGTCTATGATTGTTTCCTTTGGTCTTTGTTTTGTTTTGTTTTGTTTTTCATTAGACATTTCAGTGATGAGAGTGTTAAGGACACTGGGAGTGATTTTCACAAGTAGATGTGGAATTTCATGGTTTGGTGTTTTGTAGTAATGACCTCAGGTTAATCAGTATTTTCTCTTTTCAAAACCTGCTGTTAGGGCAAAAGGTCTGATGCTAACAAATTATGTGGTTCACAACTGAAGTGTAAATTGAACTACTAATTCATTTGTTTGCTAATCATTCCTCCTTATGAATATAGTAATCAGCCTCTTTGGGGAATACACCTGTGCAGTCATATGTACGTGCAACAATTCATTGACCTGAAATCACTGATCCCCAGCCAAAGAAGTTAAGATCAGATTGGAAGAAAAAAAAATATGGAAAGTTAAAATAAATGTTAAAATAATAACTGACCCATGGCAGGAATGATACTGAATGCTATTATTCATAATCTCAAAACAACTCTGTGCGATATGCTACTCTCCCCACTTCACAGATGAAGAAACTGAGGCCAGGTCCGAGTGCCTGGGCTGGGAAGTGGCCATCAGTTTGATTCCAGAGCCCATGCTCTTAACAGTTATTCTTCTCTACTGACCCAAACCTTACCCAGCAACTCCTCCCTGGGCCCTTACCTAAATCTTTTTTTATACTCTTTTAGACCTAATTCTAGCAAGCTTGATTTTTAGGTTTCCTAACCAATCTCAGGTTAGAACAAACTTCCTGATCAACATACTAAAGGCCAGCAAGTATGAAATAAATACTTTTAGGGTAATTGGCCCCTTTATACAGTTCTCTTGTCTTCACCTACAAAAAAGTTAATAATTATGATTTCCTGGTATATAGTAGATTTTTTAATAACCTTCTCATGTATTAAATTATAAAGATATCCATATGTCCATAGACTATATCCATAATCTCATCCCGACACAAAAGCTATTTTTCTTTTGCTTACTGTCTTCTAGTCTTTGACTGCTTGGTGTTTTTATCTCACTGCAAATTGGCATATATGTTTTCCATAATCAGTTTTTTATATAGTTCCAAGTAGTTGTAGGTAGCCATCAAAGTAAATATCTTCACATGGTCCCTTGGTATATCTGGATTTATGATCTTATGTCTTAGCATTGGTAATGCTTTCTGTTGCCTAAAATCACCTAGAGTGCAAGCTTTCTGAAGCTGACTACCCTTTGTAAAATTCTTCTGTAAATCTGCAGAACGTGGCATACTGCAAAACAAATTTGGTAGCCAGTAAACATTGAATGTAACCCAATAATTGTCACTAAAATATCCTTCAACCAACTGGAAATGCTACACATATACACACACATGCTTGATATATGTATATGTATAGATGTATACAGGCAGTGGTTTCCAGCACACGTTTCAGAATTATGCTTATTTGGAGGAATAACCTTGTTCCAGTGTTCACTCCCTGAGTCACCGGGGGAAGCGACTTAATTTTGTTGAGTCTCAGTTTTCTTTTCTCTGAAGTGGGGACAAGAATATCTACCTGCAGCTAGAGATTAGATGCAGAATAAACGTAGTGGCAGACTAGCCCACTGGAACACCCAGGAACAGCTGAACAGTGTTACACCGAAAATTTGATTTACCCCAATCTGAAATTGTATGAAGCGAGAATGCATGTTTTTATGGGCGTCTCCCACCGAGAGTGTGACACAGAGAAAAGTTTCTCCGGTCCTACCTGGAAAGTGACAGAGACACACTTCTGGTGAGTCTGGGTGAGGTTTCCCTGTGTAACGTCACCAGAACAAGGGTCTTCATGTATGTGTGTCCACCTGCTGCCGTGAGCCAGGACCACTACTCAGGGCTGTGGAAATGTTTCTGGAGGAAAAGTCGAAAGAAAAACACCAGAATGGTTTCTTTCACCCAAGGCTAATCCCATGAGCAGTAGGAGGGAAGGGTCTTCAGGCCTACCCAGAACAGTTTTAGCTTTGCCTTATAAAACCTTGCAAACACAGTGACCAGAAGGCAGGATTCGGAAATAGGTTCATGTCAACTTGAATCTGTATGAATTCATTCTAGAGCTGAGGGAGGGCTTGTGGAAGGTGGTCAAACAAAGTCATTCTGGGACCACGTGGCCTGGGTTCGACTGGTTTAGCCACTTAGTTATATGACCTTGGACAAGTTTTTGCTTTTCTGTGTCTGATTCCTTGAATTGTAAAGTGGGAATAAGAATAGCACTTACCTTCTCAGGTTGTTGTGAAGATTAAGTAAATTAATTTGAAACTGTTTAGGACAATATATGGCAAAAAAAAAATACATTCAGTAAATGTTAGCTATCACAATCTATCCACCTCTGGAGGGCTGAATGGCCAACAGTTTTTCTTTTCCCCTCTTTTTTTCATGATTGCACCTGGGTTTATGTGCATTTTTATTTGAGAGGTTTCTAATTTCCTGGGGGCAGATAAATATATGACATTATGAATGATAAGTCTTGGACCTGTTCTGTTATTAAATGAGAGTTGTAGGAGGACCTGGGTGGCTCAGTTGGTGAAGTGTCCAACTTCAGCTCAGGTCATGATCTCACTATTCGTGATTTTGAGCCCTCCATCGGTCTCTCTGCTGACAGCTCAGAACCTGCTTCAGATTCTGTGTCTCCCTCTCTCTCTGCCCCTCATCCCCTCTCAAAAATAAACATTAAAAATGAGAGTTATAGGAATAGTTACTTTATATATTAAGAATTGTTGGGGCGCCTGGGTGGCGCAGTCGGTTAAGCGTCCGACTTCAGCCAGGTCACGATCTCGCGGTCTGTGGGTTCGAGCCCCGCGTCAGGCTCTGGGCTGATGGCTCGGAGCCTGGAGCCTGTTTCCGATTCTGTGTCTCCCTCTCTCTCTGCCCCTCCCCCGTTCATGCTCTGTCTCTCTCTGTCCCAAAAATAAGTAAAAAAAAAGTTGAAAAAAAATTTTAAGAATTGTTTATCGTCCTTACTAATCTTTAAGATGCAAAATCTGCACCCTATTGTCATGAGTAGCAACAAACAGATTTGCAGGCAGAATAAAATTGTAAACAGGCACACATTTATGAGATTAGAACGGGAGTTAGTTTTTAGCAAAGGTGTTTGCTCAGGATTCCAATTGCATCTCTCGTTCTCTGTGATAAATTCATCTAACCACAGTTGGGGTTTTGGGTAGGTCTGGACTCCCTCCACCTTCATTAATTTATTGTCCTTGTTGCCTGCTGAAAGTGTGCTGGAGGAACACAACTGTGCTTTCACGCTTCCTTTCTCTCTGCTCTTTTGCATTCTGAGTCTCGGGGATTTGACTTGTCACTAAGCCCAGTTTAGAGCCACTGATCTCTGAATTCTGCTAAGTTTTGCCTGCTGTTACTTGAAAATGTACTACAAGGCGCACAGATGTTGCTACCCAGGTAGTTCCCAGGGGCAGCGTGCCACCCTCTGTCTTGAGTCTGGAGGCGTGTGTGCCTGGCTGGCACTGTGGTGCCAGCCTGCTCCGGTCACCGGTGCAGCGGGGAGTATGAGATTTCATTCAGCCAACATTTAGTGCGGTTTTACGCTGGGTGGGGCTTAATGCTAGGCGGCTTCACGTGCCTCTTCATTTAGCCTTGCAACATCCAGTCCCTATTTTCCAGATTGTTGGGGGTGCTTGAGGGAGATCCACAAAGAGAATCAATCTTCTCAGCCTGAGTTCTGGACAATTTGAGAAGCAAAGCAAAAGAGCAAACATGGAGGCCAAAACATCATCTTTATTGTAGAGACACTACGTTGGCAGGTGTAAGTTAGTGTCAGAGCCAAACGAGCTTGCAAAGGTTGAATCCCAGAATTAGATAGATGTACACACCAGTTACAACATCAGTGGAAGCCTTCTCGCCTCTACCCCTGACCCCAGCCGCACCTGAGCTCTGGGATGGGCAGTTGGAAGGGGCTTCACTGTGGGCAGCTCAGCCCCAAGAGGAAGAGGGGTAGGTCTGGTTGGAGAGCATCTAGTTATTCTCCCCAAATGTGCTAAGCCAGTGAATCACCCCTCCTAGAGATGAATGGAATGAGTCAAGGGTTGGAGAGAGGCCAGGAGTTTATTTACAGAAAATATGTCTTTATGAAAACCAGTGTGGAGTAAAGTTCAGATGCAGGAACTGGGGCACACGGAGACCTGATAACTTGCAAAAATCTTCAACAGCTGTGCGGCTGTGGAGCTGACATTTGAATATGGTTTTTGTACTCTTCCACCTTTGGCGGAGTTAGAGATTTTCTCCAAAGTGAAACATTAGAATTTTGACAGAGGACAGAACTGTGAGTCGTCATTTATTCTCTGGAATCCAAAACAAGATTTTACATAAACTATCCAAGAATGATAGGTGGGGATTTTCTCCCTTAGGTATGCTGAAACCACTGTGCTTTTTGTTAACTCTCTGTTGAAAGTTCTAGTGGCCTTATCTTTCACAGTATAGGCCACTTGCTTCTCAGGAAGATATCCCGACCACTGGACCTTTTCCTCCAGAAATGGACTCCGACCTGGTGGTACACCAAAGCCCATGTCCCGAAAGACTTGTTTTCGGACCCCTGACTGTTTGGAAACCAGCTTCCTCCCCCACGCCTTGTCTTGCCCAGTTATAACTATCTCCTTAGCCCCAGGCAAACGCTGCCCCAATACCAGTGGGCTGGGACAACTGTCTGTGCACGGTGCCCCTGACCCGATGTGCTCAGCATCGGCACATCAGCTGAGGGCATGCTCTCCATCATCAGACCTTATTTTTAAAACAAACTTCTCCTTCACAATGTGATTATCATGATGTTTAGTATTTAAAAATTTTAATGGAATGTTTAAAGTTTTGGAATTGGATGACTGAATGACATTTTCTTTAAGGGTAGCTCTCAGGGCTTCCTGCAGGGTGGGACCCTGCTCTTCAATTGTGTTCATATTAAGAGTTTGGCTTCCTTGTGGCTGTGTGTGTGTGTGTGTGTGTGTGTGTGTTTGGGAGGGTGTGTGTGTGGAGGGATTTATGGGTGCGATTCTGCTAGGAGGCTTCCTGGAATATCATTATGTGTGAGCTACATAGAGGCCCTGAAGGAGACAAACTCTCACAGCCTCTGGATCCCATACAGGTCTTATGAACCATACACGGCTGGAAACAATTAGCGCCTGTGAGATTTGGAAAGTAAGGAGGAAAGAGGTAAATCTTGTACCCAGAGTTAGACACGGGAACTTGGAATTGTGTCTTCTTCCTGTGAATCCAAAGTTATATTCCAGAAGCCATGAATCCCAAAGTCTGCCTACGTCTTAGGTAATGATTTTAGGAACCTAAACTGCCCTTTGCCTTTATGACTATGCTGAATTGGTAATACAAATCTTATAGGTTATATTCTCAAAATACTATTTTTTATTAATTTTTAATTTTTTTTTTAATTTTGTGTAGGCTCCACACCCGGTGTGGGGCTTGAACTCATGACCCTGCGATCAAGAGTCCTATGCTCTACTGGCTGAGCCAGCCAGGCACACCCCCGTTCTCAAAATATTATTAAATAGATAGATTTACATTGTTTAGAAACCAGTCGTTCAGGATGGCCGGCTTTAGTTGCAATATTGAGAATCCTGTAAACCTGGGCTTCCAGACATGTATTCCTCAAGAAGCCAAGAAGTTTTAAAATAGAATCGTGATCCCTGCTGGTCAGTCTCTTGAAATTTGCCCTACAAACAGTTTTCCCAGAAGTTGTCGAACAGCTTTTATTTAAAATTCTACAAAACACTTTCTTTCGTACTTTTTCCTCTTTCCTGTCCTCATGGGTGAAACAGTGGATAAGCAGGATGGTTTAAGTGGTTTTGAAAGAGACTGTAAGCACTTGCCTGTCTGGCAGAAGCTGTGGCTTTGAGGGACTCGGGAAAGAGAGTTGACCTCCCCTAATGTGGTGAAGACATGTTTCCTATTTACGGCCAGGTTCATTGTCCGGTCACTCTGGGGGAGCTTGTCCTAAGCAATTTAATTCAGGTTGTGAAGCTAGTGAATCTTCAGCAGAGCTTCGTGGAAAAGGTTGTAACCAGCCTTCCATAACAAGTCCTGTCTCTGATTCCCTTGAGCTAGCGTTATTCTTTGGACTGTCAAACTAGCACCTTTGGATATTTCTATGACCTTGAAAATTAGAATAATTAAGTTTCCTCTGGCACAGCGGGACTAGATATGCGTAATTAACAGCAGCCAGCAGTCCCTGGAGACCAAATTTATGAACGACATTAAAGAAGGAAGAAGCAAACCTTTTTGAATGAGGGGAAGTGAACGTTAGTTATGTCAGCACGGCAGTATTTGGATGTTACTTCTATGCACGTAGATGTTTCTCTGAAATTTTGTAATGCATTTTTCCCGTTATTCTTCTGGTAGCACATGTCATATGAAACAGAGGGAAAGTGAATAATTGGCAACTGAATTAATGAACAGAGGCAGGAACTGAGAAACTCCTTTATAGAGGAGAAAAAAGTCAGTTGCGGGCTACATTAACTTTTTTTGCAACAAAAACGATTTTTAGACCATGGTAATTGTGTATTTGCATTTTATGTTCCTAACCTGGGACCGTGTTTAGCATGGACTGGTCACAAGTACATGCCTAAAAAATGTGCAACAAATGTGTTTGAGTCTATGTCTTTTTAAAGATTTTTTTCAGACAACTCTGATTCTTTACAGCACTGTTTTCTCTGAAAATTTCTTTGAGGATTCATAGAGAGAGAGAGGGAAGGGGGGAAGGGAAGGAGAGAGAGGCAGGACAACCAATTAAGATACAGTTCTTTTTACCTATTGGTTGCTCTGAGTATGGGTGTTTGCTTTTAGCCAATGGGAGTTGAAAGATTAGATAGTAGCTACACGCTCACCCAGTGAACATTAGCATTCCATCTGTAAATGCTGTCTGCCGATAAGCTCCTGTAATGATGAATTCTTCCTCTGGATTCACTCTAGCCTTTATTTCATGTTAGAACTAATACCAAAACGTATGCAAGTGATAGTGTCTGACTGTTCATGAAGATAAAAAAAAAAAAAAAAAAAAAAAAAAGAGTATCATTGTGACTGGAAAACCATGGATTTTACAGTGACTTCGGACACCTTCAAGGAAATGATCAGGTCTCCAGTAGTAAGACCAACAGGTGATTAGAGATTACTAAAAGTCCTTGGCCATTTGTTGCTCAAGTGCTGCTTTTCATATGTTCACTAATAAAACCGAATGCTCTAAGTTAAATATTGATCATGTACTATTATGTACAGTGTACGATGTCCTCCCTGTTCTTTGGGTCTTTTTTGTTATGCTAGTCACACTCCAAATTCTCTGCTCCTAAAAGGAAGACTCATCTTTTTGTACCTCTCCAGATTCCAAATTAAGAGTAGAGCCATTTCCCAAACTTTTTCTGGGAAAAAAAAAAGAGTTCTACAAGCAGCTCAACTAACTAACTACCCAAATAACTAACTAAATGAAAATAGTATGATCTAATGAGTCTGAGAATCACTGACCGCTAATCTTTGAGAATCAGAATCCACATAAACATAGAGTAGTAGCTCTGTGAAGTCCTGGGTAAAGAAATTTGCTTTATTTAAACTTAAGTTTTGACTAACCGTATTCAATATGATAAAAGCTGTGTATATAAATAGCTAACATTTATTGAGGGAGTTTATTGGCCAAGGAATTATTTTATTGCCTCTCCCTGCTTTTTAATGTAACACCTATTAACCATAAGTAACATGCGAAGCCATCAAATGCCCATTTAAGGAAAACAAATTGCTGTACTCTTGGGCATGACTGTGGACCTCATGGTCTAAATCCACATTACCCAATAGATATATAACTGCATATGTAATTTTAAATTTTCCAGTGAAAAGAGCAAAAGAAAAACCCATGTGAAAATAATTTTAATAATAAAATATATCCAAATTATAAAAGTAGTTTTATACATGCTCTGTAAGAGCATGGGATTCCTATGTGCCTCTGCATCCAGGAATCTGCAACCTTCTGGGATCAGCTGACACTGGGCACAGTTGGAGGGGGATGGCTGTAGACTAACCATTAAAGGAGAATGGGCCCTTTTGGGGGAATATCTCTGAATAATATCCTTGACACCAGGATGGTGTTCAAATGCTTTCTTTTTCTTGTGAATGTGAAGATTATAGCATTTCTATTTTAAAATTGGGAGATAGTTTGAACCTAGTCCTAGAGAGTCAAAATGATTCTCTGAGTGTAGTTTCAGTGTATCCACGCCTTGCAGCTTCAACATGATGACTTTCTCTGTTCCCTGAAATTGTGGCTCTGACAGGCTCCTGCTGCAGTCACTTCATTAATCTGCCTCTAGCAGGACACCTGTTCACTCCTGCGCTGTGTCAGCTGATATCATGCGGTAGTTATGTTGTTAATTCATGGGCTGGTGTCTTCCAGGCTGAAGCAAGTCTTCCTGTAGGTAGTGATCTGGGAAATCAAATCAAGGAGATAGGGAAAACATTGACAATTATCTGCTTCTGCTAGCTTGCTTATATGATACGATTTTGGGGAGGAAAGAATACCGTTTGGTGAATATGGTCTCTTTCACTGGGCCACTACTCAGCAGAAATTTTGTTACTTGAATGGTAGTATAAAATATGAACTCTTTTTTTTTTAACTTTTAATGTTTATTTTGTTGAGAGAGACAGAGAGTGAGCAGGGGCAGAGGGAGAGGGAGACACAAAATCTGAAGCAGGCTCCGAGCTGTCAGCACAGAGCCTGACACAGGGCTCGAACCCACAAATCGTGAGATCATGACCTGGGCCGAAGTCAGACACTTAACTGACTGAGCCACCTAGGTATCGCTAAAATGTGAACTCTTGAGTGAGATTTAACATGACTTAAATCTAGCCCCACTCCTTACTTAGGGATCTTGATGTTACTTAACCTCTCAGAGTCCTTCCCTGTGTGATGGAATAATTATAGAGCAGCGTCATAAGATGTAAACTCTTAACCCAGTACTCAATAAATGTATTCACTGCTCTGACTGTTATTTAGTAAATATGTATCAATGCCTGCTTTTTACTTAAAAATATGGAAAAGCTTCTTGAAGAAAATGGTGTTCTAGTTCAGCTTTGTGTGACAGGAATAATGAAGTAAATACAAATAATATAGAAGGGTGCTCCGGATGGGGGAGAATGCTCCATGTGTGGAGTGGTGTGGTTTGAACCCTAGAGCTCTGAGAATCTGCAAATGAAGATTTTTGGTTTTGAGTTCTTTTTAAAAAAAAATTATTTATCTTGAGAGAGAGAGAGAGATCAGAGGGGCTGGGAGATGGAGAGGGAGAGAATCCCAAGAGGCTTCTCACCTTCAGTGCAGAGCCCAACACAGGGCTTCATCTCATGAACCGTGAGATCATGACCTGAGCTGAAATCAAGATTCAGACACTTAATCGACTGAGCTACAGAGGTGCTCCACTTTTCAGTTCTATGTGATATTGTGATTTCTGAAGGAATTAGACTAGAATCTTGGCTCTAGTACTTCTTAACTGAGCAACTTTGGGCAAATACTTGACCACCTGGCTTCTTCACCTATGAAAGTGCAGATAACAGTAGTATCTGTTTCATCAGTCACTGTGAGGAATAAATAAATATAGCATATCAAGTACCTAAAATGGTACCTGGCTGATGGTAAATACTCAGCACTAATTAGCTACTGTCTATAATAGTCATGTTATTACTTCGGGAATTTATAGTTTCACTGGGGAAGCATACTTTGCACATGAAATAATAAGTAAACTGTGACTTATTGCCACATGTGTGGTGTAACTAGCCCAAACCAGTAATTTCCAACCTTTTCACCTTCAGATATCTTCTCATCATTTTTTCCCCTAATAGCAGTTAAAAAACAAAAACACAAATGCTTTAATTTTTTTCTTATTATTAAAGCAGTAAGGGGCGCCTGGGTGGCTGAAGTTGGTTAAGCGTCTGACTCTTGATTTCAGCTCAGGTCATGATCTCACGAGCCCCGCACTGGGCTCTGTGTTGGTAACATGGAGTCCACTTGGGATTCTCTCTCCCTCTCTCTCTGCCCATCCCCCACTCACATGTGTGCTCTCTCTAAAAATAAATACACATTAAAAAACAATGAAAGAACATTGTAGATAAATTATAAAATATGGATAAGCAAAGTGGGGAAAAATGAGGCCCATAGTGATACCACTCAGAGATAACTGTGGTTACTATCTTGATGTATATAGCTTTTCATATCTTTGTCTTTGTGTATGCATATAAGGATTTTCTAAAAATGGAATTATACTATCCGTATTGTTTGTAACTATTATTTTAGTTCAATTTGTGAATGTTTTATGTGAATACATGTCTCTGAACAACAATTTTTTTAATGACTAAATACTACTCTATTGTATGGATGTTCACTCACCAGTTCCCACTGCTGGATGTGTAGGTGGTTTTGTGTGTGTGTGTGTGTGTGTGTGTGTGTGTGTGTGTGTGTGTGTATTTGTCATGGCAAGCAGCTGTATGATGAGACTATCTTATACCTAAATGGATGCGACTTGTTATAGTGTTTTGCTTGACCTACACTTCTGAAAAAAGACGATGGCCATGGGTCTGTCGTTGGGAGATAAGGCCCAAGATGGAGTTGTCATCCACTTCTTGGGCAGGGGAGGGAGAACTCAGGAGCAAGGCAATCCCAAGCAGCAAATGTAAGAGTGGAGGGCAGGTGGAATATAAAATATATTATAGGAGAGAGCAGGCAGGACAAGCAAAACAGCCTGTAGTTCCTGTAGATGCAGACTAGAAAGAACCTCCATTAGCAGTCAGACCTAGTCTCCAGTGCCAGTTCCCTGAGCCCTTTCCCTTTGGGTCTATGAACACCCTCTGTGAGCTGGGCTATCTAGAGAGCAAGTATTGTGAGTGATAAATACAGATAGGTCAAGAGGAAATGGGAGAGTCCTGGACAGGAGAATAGCATGTATGATCTGCCATGGCTTGGACCCATGAGTTCTGAGAAGCTGATAGTGCATCTTCAAGGTTGCGATCACTCTGAAGAGCTTCTGGTGGCTGCCTGTGAGTTGGTTTGCTAAGAGGACCCTTGCCCACCAAGGTTGCCCAGAGAAATGGGGCAGAAAAGCTGATCAGCAAACATCAGTGGATATCCTTGCCTTAAAAAAAGTTCATCAAAGATTGTCTTATCCAAATCAGTCTAATCTCCTAGAATAAGACTCAATTTAATGTAATTATACATTAAAATGAGCAGCTGAAACATCTTAGGCCATTGGGCCAGAATTAACCCAATAGTCTACCTCTCTCTCACCTGGCTAGTGGCTAAGAAAAAAGTCTCACCTTCTTCTTCAAAACCTCCCACTGATGACTAGAAGAACATCTCTTGTTTTTCCCAACACGGGACCCATTCCTAGGTGGCTTCCATTTTTTTTTCTTCTATCATAAGCAGTGCTATGATGAGCCTGTAGTATTCCAGCTCAGTTGTTTTTAAATATTTTAACTAATGGAATTTTACTGTATTTTTGCCCTGGGGACTTGAAGCACTATGTAGAACCATGCAGGACTAACTGATAAATAATAAATGCCATAATGCCCATTAAGTTATATTTAGAAGCAGTGTTTCCCTTGCTCTTTCCAGGTTCTGACATTTACTTGTACTCTTCGCCTCTGTGTACATTGGTTTATTCAACAGCATTTTCCATGGAAACATTTTCTTTAAATTTCCAGACTCATAACATGTATTTTTCTCTGCCATTTACTCAGTAGGGAAGAATGCTCGCTCAAGAATGAGGTCCTGCTTGTTTTCTGTAATTTGTCATGAAACTTTGAGAAACCCAGTGCTGTTATCTGCACCCCTTATTCCTGCCATCCCCCTTCCCAGCCACAGCAGAGTGACCTTTGTCTTCATTTATGTCCCTTACCTGCTAGGTTTCCAAAGTGGTGTCAGCCATCGTGACTGTCATTTTAAGGATGGATGGCTTTGCATTGGCTTCTCTAAAGATGTTTTATGTGGTAGGCTTTTATAGTGTGTGATATACTAGTGAGAGAAATGACAAGAGGCAACACCGTTTTTGCATGGTCTTGAGCCTGTGAGGCTGAGCTGCACCCAGTCCCATAGAGAACACAGGAATCCTGGCTATGATACCATCAGTGTTTAGCGTGTAGCCTTCATTCAACAAGATTCATCAGGTGACAGTGTATTCGCCTTCCAGAGGTCAAACGCAGGCACTTGACTATGGTTTGCTAAATTTGAATGTGGACAAAATCTACATCTATTTTTGACAATGTGCGAAGACCATGGATTCTGTTTCCCCATATCAAAAAGGCATGCGCAGACAACTTCGAAATGCAGACAGTCCTGTGTTGCAATCCTTTGACCCTTTCTGCAGCCTGGTCTGCTGGCATACGGCCCTTTGGCCGTACAAGGATTGTGTTTGAGCACAGGTGCCTGAATGAGGCAGCCCTGGGGCTTGTGAGCAGGTAGGATGTATATTCAACCTTCAGAGAGCCTGTTGGAGCCGTTTCAGACACCTGGGGAGCTTGGTGCGTCCCCTCACCCTGGAGCATCGCAGGGGGCCAGAGAGCTGCTCTTACAGTGCCCATGGGGCAAAAGAGCATGGAATGATGAAAAGTGAGGAGTGGTTTTCCATGCCTGGCTCAGCTCCTTGCTAGCTTTGCAGCTTGGTTAAATCTGACCATGTCTCGGAGCCTTAGAGTATTCTGGTAGTCTCTTATTACGGTGGCAACGCTCTCTGCTTGCCTGTGTTCCCGGGCTATTGTCAGGTTCCGTTAAGCAAGCTCCTCACGTTCTCCAAAACTTTCTCTGACTTCACCGTCTATGCCTGGAGCAGAGGAGGTGCTCGAAAGCAGTTGACAATTGAATGAATGTAAACTCCTACACGGGTAATTTTGGTCAAACCTCTTCGAATCAGAGCAGATGTAGTCTCATTCACTTCCTGCCCCTTTGAGAGTAGAGCTGTCGCCTCACTTGCTTAATTGGGGGAACAGCCAACAGTGTTTTGATGTCACCATGCCTCTATCTGGCCAAACATCAAACCCACATTTCCCTGGGGATCAAATGGGAATCTAGCTGTTGCAGGACATGACGTGTTTCTGCCATCGCTTCAAATGCTGGTTGATCTTTAACTTTGCGTGCCTCGTCTGCATGCCTGGAGCTCCTTCAAAGTGTGATATTGAGCAAAGAGGGGCTATGGCTAGTGCAAGGCAGAGAAAAAATATGTTTTCCTTTGTTTTGTCTTTAGCCCAGTCTTTTTTGCTGCCAGAGACCTATTTATTAGCCAGCTTTAAAAAGCAGCTGTTCTCGGTTCTTCTTTTTTCCTCCAGTGATGCCTGCTTTGGATAGTTGGGCACAGCTTAATTTTAGCAATGCCCTGTAAAATGAGTTCTGGGAAATAGATTTTGTATCTCTATCAGAGGTTAGAGAAATGGAAGCATAAATATTGAATCCACATATTAAAGAGAGGGCAGATAATTAAGCTCCTGCCTGGTCCCTGGCAGCTTGTTGATGTGTTTTTATTTTCTAGTGAATGAGTGATGTTTTTCAAAGGGAGGTGCCATTTGGGAAATCAGATCTCTGCTGAAGCATAGCAGTGATCCCTGCATTGTCATGTTTCCATACAGGTCCGGCTCTAACCCACAGGCAGGCAGCGGCGAGGCCGGACTAATTACACAGCTGTCAGAATCCCACAAATGAATGGACCCGGAGTACTGCTTCCTTATCTGTGACAGTGTTTGTTGATTTGGATTCACTTTTTTAACCGTGGTATTTTAACAGGCAAGAGAGCATTCACATGCTGTTGAAGATCTTCTGAAAACCGCATTAGGCAGTATATTTGTACCTGCTTGTGGCCCCATGATACAGAGCTTGCGACCAGCCTAAAACCACCATTGCTTGTAAGACAAATAGATGACATTTAGAATCATGCTGAAGGGCAGTGACCTTAATACCCTGCAGAAACGTACTTGTTTCAACACATACACCAACACATACTCAACAACACATACACCCAGTACCTCTATGCTCATTAGATGTATGTTACGGGTGTCATCTGGCTAAAGTACAGTTACGGTGTAGACATATAATGGGAAGCTTTATGATATAAGACGTTTTCTGTGAGTAGGGAAGGGCACTCCTCTCTTGATAAACCATCCTCACTGCCCTGCAGATGTGTTGTGAAGTCATCCAGAAACCTTTTGGTTCTGAGCTGTATGAACCAGAGAATTGTTTGAAGGGCCATCTTTCACTTAGCCATATAGGAGCCTGTGGCTATAGGAAAAACTAGTAATACTGACCCTATCTTTGTTTTTATATATATATTTTTAATATTTATTTATCTTGAGAGAGGGAGCATGTGAGCACAAGTATGGGAGGGGCAGAGAGAGAGACAGAGAGAGACAGAGAGAATCCTCAGCAGGCCCACACTGCCAGTGTAGAGCCTGACGCAGGGCTTCATCTCTTGAACCGTGAGATCGTGACCAAAGCCAAAAGAAGGAGTTGGATGCTTAACTGACTGAGCATCCAGATAGGTGCCCCCGGCCCTATCTTTAGTTAAAATTTGATCTTTTGTTTATCGTGCATTGCAAAAATTTTTAAATATTACATTAGGACATTATCCACCTATGGATGATTGTGCAATTGTGGGTTTTTTGGGGCACCCTCTTCAGTTTAGCACCTGGGACAGATACCTTTCTTGCCTCATGCTTCCTGGCCCCTAGGAGGGCCTCTGCATTTGTCTGTGAGGTAAGAGGACAGAGATAGGAGCTTTACCCACCTGTCCCTGCTGCACACTCTCTTTTGCTCCCCACAAAGCCTGGTCATGTAATGTAACGAAATCACATAGTCCCCACAGTCATGGAGTTAATGGTCTGGAAGTAATGATAGGCAAAATCAGATTAAACATATTTAGAAAATCAGAGTAAACACATTTGTAAGAAATAGTGTAAGCACTTTTATATATATATATATATATATACATATATATATATATACATATACATATATATATATACGTATATATATATACATATACATATATATATATACATATATATATATACATATACATATATATATATACATATATATATATTTTTTTTTTACAAAATGCAAAGCACCATGAAAAAACAAGCACATTATGGTGAAGTGAAAAAGCATGGCAGGTGTAGGGATGGAGAACCCAATTCAGAGGGGTTAGAAAAAGCCTCATGGGGGCGCCTTGGTGGCTTAGTTGGTTGAGCATCTGATTCTTGACTTTGGCTCAGGTCATGATCTCACAGTTTGTGGATTTGAACCCCACATCGGGCTGTGCACTGGCAGTGTGCAGCCTGTTTGGGGTTCTCTCTCTCTCTGCCCCTCCCCTGCTTGTTCTCTCTCTCTCTCTCTCTCTCTCTCTCAAAGTAAATAAATAAACTTTTTAAAAAATAATAAAAAAAGAAACGGCCTCATGAAGAAGCTGACATTTACCTTGATACCTGATGGAAAGACGCCATCACAATACGGGATAAGGGAGAGAACTCCAAGCAAAGGACACTGTATGGTGTCTGGCTGAAGAGCCAAAGTTAGAAAAAACAAAAGGTTGGCTGTTTCAGTGAGCAAATGAGTGGCAAGTGGGACAGGGGTATAGTGAAGGAGGTGGTGCAGGAGAGAGGAGGCAGAGTCAGAGCCAGAGCCAGGGGCCAGGTTATGGAGGTCTCTGAAGGTTAAGATCAGAAGTCTGTCTAGGGGAGTGATGGAGTATGGGAGTCACCTTCTCTGAGCAGCTTTCGCTCGCTCTCTCTCTCTCCCTCTCCCCATCTCAGCTTCTCCTCTTGCGGTACTGATCATTTACAGTAGAATAAATGCTTGTTTATGTGCTGGAATCCCCTTCTAGTTTGAAGAGTCCACAAGGACAAAGAACAGGTCTTGACTCTTCACTTGTGTTTCCTGTGCCTGGCATGGGGGCTCTGTCAATATTGTGACATAAGCTAATCTTTAGTGACGTGTGGTAGGCAGAAACCAACTTGGCTGGAAAAGAAAAAGAAGAAGAAGAAGGGGATGACCTGGTGACACCCTCACCCTTTGGAACTGAGGCAATCTGTCCGAAAAGAGATTTGGGGCTCAGGAAAGCTCCTTGCTGTATCGCCGGGAGTGTTGGGACCAGAATCCCATACCCTGCATAGGGCGTGTTTTTTATACTGTATATGTTTTCTCAGTTAATCTTCTTTGCCCTGGCTTATAAAGAAAATGCCAGCTCATCTCAGCTTTAGGGAGATTTTATCTGGAGTGTTAAGGCAGATTCATCATCCTTCTGTGTTTAGAAATGGCAGAGGAAGGTGAAAGCAAATGAGCAAACACCAAGGGGAAGACAGAACCCAGAGGAAAGTGGAGGGCCACTTAGAGAACTCCCGCACCCTTTTTATTCTCTGAGAAAACCCAGGATGCTTTGGGAACATTTTGCCAGTCACGCCTTTGCTCATGCTGCAGAGTTCAAAATCTAAATTATTCATTAGCTTTCAAGTTTTAACATCCTGACGCAGTGACTGATTCCCCTTGGTTAATGCTTTTCATTAGGAATTGTGTTTTATAGCCAAGACATGGAAACAACCTAAGTGTCTGTGGATTGGAAAAGACCAATGAATAAGAAATTGTGTATGTGTAGATATCTAAAGAAAATACATATATAGAATGGAGTAGTATTCATCCACAAAAAAAGGAAATGCTGCCATTTGCAACAATGTGGGTGGACCTTAGGGCATTCTGCATAAGTGAAATAAGCCAAGCATAGGAAAACAAATATATAGAATCTTATATATAGAATCATCTATGTCAACTCTAAAAAAAAAAAAAACTCATAGAAACAGAGAGGTGATTGGTGGTTGCCAGGGGCTGTGGGGTCAGGGAAATGGGGAGATGTTGGTCAAAGGGTACAAATTTCTAGTTATAAAATCAACAGGTTTTGAGGATGTAATGTACAGCATGGTAGCTCTAGTTAATGATACTGTATTGTATATTTGAAAGTTGCAAAGGGAGTATATCTTAAACTTCTCACCACAGACACACACACACACACACACACACACACACACACACAAAGGTAAATATATGAAGTATGGATGTGTTAACCAACCTTCTTGTGGTGATCATTTCATAATATATAACGCATATCAAATCATCATGTTGTACACCTTAAACTTCCATAATGTTAACTTTGTAATTATATCTCAGCAAAGCTGCAAGAAGAAAGAATTGTGCTTTAGGAATTGGAATTGCGACAGATTATAAAAGGTTAAAAGGGTATTTGTCTCATTCCCTGTCTAACATTTCATGTTCTCTTTTGTCTCAGAAAGAAATACTACTTTCCTGCAGCCAAATCTTTTGTCCACTTGGCACCTTTTGTGCCCATTATTTTTCGTTCCACAAGCACATGTTGGTGTCTTCTGTGGGCTGAGAACTGTGCTAAGCACCGAGATCCACAAATCGCATGGCATTCATGGAGAGGCCCCATCCTTGCTGGTTCATGGGGTGACGGAGGGGGTTTCGATGTGCTTGAATGCATGGTAGAGTGGGAAGTCTGTTTTTCATGAGTATTTTGGGAAGCTTCACAGAGGAGCAAATATCTGTGCCAGCACTTAAAAATCCCTAACAAATGTGTACGACTGGCCAAACTTACGTACTCTTTGCTAATATAGTCTCTGGAATAATGTAGCACAATGGTTAGGAGCCCTAGTTCTGGGGGGAAAAAATGGCCCATGTACAGTTTCCAGCTCTGTTAGCTGACAGCATGGGTAACCTTGTGGAAGATTCTGAAATTCGGATTCAGGTTCCTTCTCTTTAAAATGGAGGTAATGCTAGAAGCTACCTCGTACTGTTCCTGCGAAAAGAAATGAAATGGCCCATGTAAAGCACTTAGGGTAGTAACTGGCAATTAATGTCTTCAATAAATGGTAGTTATCTTTATTAGTGTCAAAAGTGACCTGGGAATTTTGTTAAAATATACCAGCTCTTGGGTCCCACAGAGACTCTCTCCATCAGCCTCTCTAGGTAATTTCTAGAATCTCTGTTTCCAACAAGCACCCCAGGTTCCTCTTACACAGGCACTTGGCACCCAAATCTATACTGGGCCTTGTCAACGCTGGGACTTTACAGTTAGCAGAACAGGGGCTTGAATTGCAGTTCTCAACCCCTTCCTGTTTGTGTGGCTTTGGACAATGGTCTAAATTCTCTGGTCTTCATTTTCTAACTTGTAAAAAAGAAATAATACGTACTGAGGTTTTGGTGAGACAACAGGAATGTCATGACACAATGAATGTCACACACTTAGCACATAGTAAATGTTCAATAAAGCTTGGCTGCTGGTCTCATAAGTGTGTGCCATCCACTGTGTTAGAAGCTGGGGATATGAAGACAATAGTCATCTTCAAGTTTGCCATTACAAGAGCAAAGGATGACTAGTGCTTTAATGAAGAATGGCACCCAATAGTTGGAAAGGTGTAATAATTGGAGGGGCATTTAAAAATCACCTAGTCCTGGGGTACCTGGGTGGCTCAGCTGGTTAAGCATGTGACTCTCTATCTCAGCTCAGGCCTTGATCGCAGGGTCATGAGTTCAGGCCCTACACTGGGCTCTGTGCTGGGCATGAAGTCTACTTTAAAAAAAAACCACGAAAATCACCTAGTCCTATGTGGTGGAAAGATGACTCCTTTAACACTCCCTGCAGATGCTGGTTATCTAAAAGGCACACAGCACTGTCACAGGTGCTCGCTCTTAAAGCAAGTCATAGCCTGCCTCATTGTGTATTGTAATTATTGTTCCTTGTGTATAGATTCCTCTGGGTCCCTATAGAGTGAGTCTCATCTTGGTTGAAGTTGCCATCTTGAAATATCTGAAGAAAGATGTCATATCCCCTTGGATTTTAATTTTCCAAGTCAGTATCCCCAGCTACATCATTTTTCTTTCTCATATAGGATGACTGGGGCTTCCTCCATGCCTACCTTCTTTCATTAGCAGGAAACCCTTTACCCACGAGGGAGGGTCAGGGAACAGCTTTCGTGGCATGGATGCCTCCGCAGAAGTACATGTAGAGCCTCTTAAAAGGCCCACGTGGGAACTGTTCTCACTAGAAATAATACCATGGCATCTGATGATCATGGATCAACCAGTAGTGCTAAAGGGGGTGAATCTGATGATTGTGGAAGAACATTGAAAAGATGAACAGGAAAAATAAGTGCTTCTGAACGGTCCTTAGAATATCCCCAAGACTTAATCTAAGGCTCCGATTTCTGTTTAAAGTTATTTCTTTGGGATGTTGAAATATGTCCGGCATATAAAGCTCGTCTGACTTTGTTCTACTCACAACAAATAAAGAGTGCTCTGGGACCTGTTTGAGAGGACAATGCCATTTAAACCCTGGGAGCTAATGAGAAGGCCAAAGCATGTATTTGATAAGCTTTGTCATCTTTTTGTCTGCAGATCATAGACCTTGCATTTTAATTTACTATACATAATGCTTTCTTAATGAGTTCCAGTGGATGGCCATTGAAACATACCAGAGCAGCTGCCGACGTGATTAAGGGGAGGGAGAGGATGGGGGGGGGGGAGCATTTATTTGATTTACGTGATATGCAGTTAGGGTAACTAATATTTGCAGCCAGGGTACAATAACAGCAGGGGAAAAAAAATCTTCAGTATTACTATGGACAGGAGAAAGGTGCTAAATCAATTTATTTTTCCTATACGTGTGAAAACTACTAATTGCAAGCTAATGGAATTGCATTTTAAATGTTGAGTGTCTTGCTAGAATATGGTTTGCTTTATGCCAGGAAGTTCATAGTAAGCCAATGCAATTATCAGGATTATTTTTAAAGTGAAAATTGAGTTGAAGCATCCTAGTACTGATTTGGGCCATGTTATAAAGCACTGTCTTCAAAAAACAAGCGTGGCTTTGATGGAAGAGTAGAGAAAAGATTGGAGATAATTCCTGAGAGTAAACCATGAGCAAGGTCACAGATGTAATCGCCATGGTCACAAGCACTTGTTATGGGGCTTTAGTTTTAATAAGTGTTGAAAAGCACTTTAATGTGTATCACCTCATTTGATTCTGTTAACAAATCTATACAGTAGATATTATTGTTCTCATCTTCCAGATGAGAAAACTGAGGCTTTACTAGCTTAATTAATATCCAACGTAGGTATCATCAAACGATGATTTGAACTCACTTTCTGAGTCTAAATTTCTTTTTAAGAGATAATAATACCTGTCCTTGGAACATTGTTGTCTCAAAAAAAGAAAGTTATGCTATGAAAGTAGTTGTTAAACTGTAGAGTACTATCTATATGATTATTACTGTCATCAATTACTCGGTTAAGCCAGAAAATAAGAAAGGAAAAGTGGAAAACAAGCAATCAAAAAGCGGAAATTGAGTGGTGTATATAAATAAGAAGAAAATGTTTCTGGATCTTGAGGTTTTAGAGTTTTATCTCTGGGTTTGATGATTCAAATCCATTACTTCTGCCCCTGGCATCTCTCAGCGTCCCTCCCATTGTGCCTGTCCACTTGGCCTGGACAGATTGCCATGTCTTTGACTTCTTCCTTAATATCTTTTGACATGTATAGTCTAATGCATAGTATAACTCTTCTCTTTCACGAACACACACACAGACACGCACACCCATGCACACTGGGGACCCTGTAATTATTATCTTGTTTCTTCCATTAATCCTTCCCTTCCTTGGGTTAAACAGAAAAGTCATGATCCCAGCTTCAGTCCCTACTCTGTGTAAAGATGCAAACTCATGACAGCCCACTCATGCATCCTTAGTGCCCTTATCCCTTCACCTGTAAATAATTTAGTTAAACACGCCTGTTTCATGTGCCCAGAATGAGCCATTCACTTGACGAGTGTTGGTGAGGGCCAACCTTACCACCGTGCCCTCTAGTCTGGAGTCAATGGCATCGCAGTTTTTAACATTTGCCTGGGATCTCACTGTTTCTCCAGCTTTAGGACTGCAGCATTTTCTTTCTCTTCCCCTGTTAAAAGAAAAGAATATACAAATGTTAACATAGGTTCATTGCCCTCTATCAAAATCCTTGGGGTCAAAATTCAGAATACTCCAGAATTTTTAAAAGGCAATATGGAGGGGGCATATACTGTGACATATGCGTGACATCCTTAGCAGGGTCTAGGGCAGCAGTTTGTAATCAAATACTTTAATATTTCAGTGGCAAAACATATGGAGAGCCACTCTGGTGAACTGAGTATAATAGCCTCACATTGGATCAGGTTGGGTTTAATCATTAAATGGTTTCTGGTTGGATCAGGTTTTGCAGTTAAATGAGTTCAGAGCTTTTGGGATTTTAGAACTGTGGCTAGAACAGGGATTGTAGCCCTGTAATGACAGAAGAATCACTATATATAGTAATTGTCCATACCGTTGTGCCTTGTTATAGAAATTTGACCTTCCATTTTCTTTTTCATTTTTTTAAGTGTATTCATTTATTTTGAGAGAGAGAGAGAGAGAGAGAGAGGAAGTGTATGCACAAGTTGGGGAGGGGCAGAGAGAGGGAGAGAGAGAGAATCCCAAGCAGGCTCCACACTGTCAGTGGAGAGCCTGATAAGGGGCTCAGACTCAGGAACTTTGAGATCATGACTTGAACCGAAGCCGGATGCTTAACCGACTGAGCCACCCAGGCATCCCTACCTTCCATTTTCTAATTAGAAAACAGTATATATTTTATTATAATAAAATGTACCAAATTGGAATATGGTTGGCCTAATTTGGTGCTTTATGAACTTGATAGAAGTCCTAGAGAGTTCTGTCTATATACCCTTTCTTATAGAATCTATAATGCACTGGCTCTTGGTAGATTCAAGTAGAGAGGTGTAGCATAATACTCTACCCTTTTCTCTCTGAGAGACTGAGGAAGGGTCAGCACAAAGTCAAAAATGTTGGAGGTTGTGAGGGGTTTTAGACGTTTTGTGCCAATCTTTATAAATCATTTTTCTCCCCTGATCATTTCTTTCTCCTGGATGTGAGGCCATAGCCAAACTACCAAGGTGTCTTATCATTCCAAAGTCATTTTCAAATATATTCCGAGTTTTAAAGCTGAATAGTAATTTCTCAGCATGGTTTCATTGTCTATTAGGGTCATAGCTTAACGGACCAGAGGACCGATCAAGGTCATTGTATATGTTAGTGATGATTAAAAGAGAAAAAGCAGGCATGTGGGATCTTGATTGTTTCATTGAAAAACCCCAAATTGTTCAGGAACTCATAAATTAGCCCCATTTAATGTTTATAAAGATAATTAGGGAAAGATTGCTTCAAAGTAATAACTGTTATAAAAATGAGCCCTTTTTAAAACCCTGATTTATAAAGCACTTATTTGCCTTCAAGAATTTTGGGGGCTGATTTATAAGCTGATTCGCCATCTGTCTCTTCTTGGCAAAACCAGAGAAATGGTTGGATACTATTTTAGGAGCTAGATTAAAATATTAATTGTGTATTCTACATGAGCAAGAAACAGGAGGAGGTAGCATTTTTGCCTTTGACTATGGGTGACTCCTTTTTATAAAGTAGCTTTTAAATTGTCCTACTTTGTGATTGGTTAAGATGAAAAATATATTCTAAATAGAAAAAATAAAGCTTGAAAACAAGTGGTGGTGTTAGTAAGCTAGCAACCAAAGCTTTAGAAGTTTCACTCAGTTTACATACTGTAGCAATTAAATGTCTGGGGCATATTATCTGTTGATGCTCCAGTTCTAAGTGCAGAAGAAACTGCTGTGTTCCCGGGATTAATATTTTCCATTGATTGAGTGCCTCCACCATGCCACACATAAGGGTTATTTTCACGATCACTAAAGGTCTAGTAGCCACGCAGGGTTGATACTGTCCTATATCACCATTCTGATGAGGGGGAAATTGAGGGCAAAGGGGCTGAGGATTGTGCCCAAGACTGCCCTCAGCTCTGTCTGACTATGAAGGATATTCTCTCTTTTCTGTTCCACACTTGACCTTGATTCTTTGAAAATTTTGGATAACTATAAGCAAATATTTTATAAACTAAAAACAGTTATACCAATGATCCAGACCATCAGACTTTGGGATCCGGGTATTTTAAAATTGGTGTTCTCGGGGCACTTGGGTGGCTCAGTTGGTTAAGCGTCTGACTCTTGGTTTCGGCTCAGGTTGTGCTCTCACAGTTCATGAGTTTGAGCCCTGCATCTGGCTCTGTGCTGACTGCAGGGAGTCTGCTTGGGATTCTCTGTCTCTCCCTCTCTCCACCTCTTTCTTCCACCTCCCTCTCTCTCTCCATCTCAAAAATAAACATTTTTTAAAAATTAAGGGGCTCCTGGGTGGCTCAGTCGGTTAAGCGTCCGACTTCAGCTCAGGTCACGATCTCGGGGTCCGTGAGTTCGAGCCCCGCGTCGGGCTCTGGGCTGATGGCTCAGAGCCTGGAGCCTGCTTCCGATTCTGTGTCTCCCTCTCTCTCTGCCCCTCCCCCGTTCATGCTCTGTCTCTCTCTGTCTCAAAAATAAATAAACATTAAAAAAAATTTTTAAAATTAAAAAAAAAATAAAGTTGGTGTTCTCATTCTGAGTTGATGTCTTTTTACCATCAGCCACATAAAATATGTTCATTTTCTAACCCTCAGAATTCAGTTCTAGCTGTATTTTCTGCTCAACTCTGTCTTGACTCTCCTTAAACTGTCCTGAAATGTAAGCATAGACATAGAAACCATATGCCTCCTCCATGACTGGGGTACAAATTGCCTTTCCCATTCCTTGTCTGTTTGTCTTAATTGTCTCATCTGTCTTACTTAGATTGTAAGCCCTTTGGGATACACCGAGGCCTGCTGTATATGGAACCCACAGAACTTCTCGGGTTATTATTTTCCATTAGGTGAGACAGCAGTGATCTGAGGGTGATCATTTTCTGTGGGTTTTGCTGAAATATGTGGCCTGGGGATATGCATCGTGTACACACTGGTCTTATCTGGTGCCTCCACTGTTCCTTGTAATCTGGCACTTTTCAAAATTGTCTCATAGGTTAATTTTCCTCCTGATAGTCTAATTCTGAAAGAATCTCCCTATTATGTTTATGTGCATAGCTCTAAGGTATTTCATATTTGTATAAATGTTAAAGAAAATATAGGAATAAAAAGAAGGAAATATACTTTTACCTATAAACTAACAATAATTTCACTTGCTGTCATATTTTTCCTTGAGAATTTTTGCAACCTGCTTTTTTCATTTTATGTATTTTTAACATTCTTGTATACATTACACATTTTCATATAAATGCTGGTTTTAATATCTGCATAAGCAATGTATGGATACGTCAGTCCCTTGTCTCTGCTGGAGAATTTCATGTTTTTCTTTTTATGGTTATTATTTTAGTATACTGCTTGTAATATTTGTTTTTATAAACAATACTTTGATGAACATCTTTGGAGCCTAAATCTTTTAACATAGCTTTTATTCCTTTCTTAGTTTTAGTGCATTAAGTGTGATTTTTTTGATCAAGGAGTATAAGAGTGGTTTAAAAGCGTTAATACATAGCCCTAATATGTTTTCTATATTTTTTTAAGCAAAGGATCAGGATCAACATGCAAAAAGAATTCTACAAAAAACAGTCCAATGGAAAAATGGACAAATGTCTTGACTAAGCATTTTACAGAACAATAAACCAAAATGGTCTGTAACCATGAAAAGGTGCTCACCTTTAGTAGTAATCAGGGCAACAAATTAAAATTTCGCATCCATAAGGTTGGCAGAAATGAAATTTGGCTCTCACTAAGTGGTTTTGAGGTTATAAAGAAACTCACGCACTACTGGGGAAGGTGTAAATTGTTTCAGCTTTGGAGAACAGTTAACCTAGTATCTCCTGAAGGAGATTAGAAGATGCACTTAGCTAATCAGTGCTGGAGAAAACTCTCCTGGAAGCTCATGCAAGTGTATTACAATGTTGCATCTCATAGCAAAAGGCTAGAAACATCTTATAAGTCCACCTCTGGACGAATGAAGAAGCATAGTGCAGTATATTAGTGCAGTCGAATACTATCTGTGTTTATGTGAAGTGAATAAACCAAAGCTACATTTATCAGTACAAATAAATCTTTTTTTGTTGGTTTGTTTACTTGTTTGTCTATTGATTTATTTTGAGAGAGAGAGACAGAGCAAGCATGAGTGGGGGAGGGGCAGAGAGAGGGAGAGAGAGAGAATCCCAAGCAGGCTCCACACTGTCGGCCCAGAGCCCGCTGCGGGGCTCAAACCCATGAACCCACAACCGTGAGATCATGACCTGAGCCAAAATCAACAGTTGGACGCTTAATTGACTGAGCCACCTAGGCACCCCTCAGTACAAATGAATCTGAAAAAAACGTGTTGTTGAGAGAAAAAGGAGCCTTCAAAAAAGCCTGCTTTTTGTAGTTTATTTATATCATTTAAATAATATTTAAAACATACAGAAATTATTTTGTATTATTTTTGGAGATATTCACATTGGATATATATATCAATATGCGTGCATGAAAATGAGAAATTCGTGGTGGTGATGTATGGAGGGAAATGGTGTGGAACGTCTGCACACGGCTTTCAATTATGTCTGTGAAGTTTTAGCTCTTTCTTAAGCGAAATGAGCAGTACAGAGTGTATGTTATATTACTCCTCTACATTTTTTGGTGTTCTGAAATATAAATGAACAAGTTTACTTCCCCCAGCACTAAAGTGATTCTCCATTCCTCCTACCCTTCCCAGCACCGACCACCCCATTTCTGACAGAAGCTTGGTAACTTGGTCTCCATAGCTTAACTTGGAATATTTTCTACCTGTCTTGACAGGTTTGACCTGATGGATGGATCCACACTCCCTGGTTTAGACTGCCTTATGGTAACCACCAAGCATTTTGAAGATACTGGCAAGAGCCAAGGGTATTTTCTCAGACCATAGAACATATTTTCCACTCTAAAAACTCCCTGGCCCTTGTAGACTCCCTAAGTGTTTCTGGCTAAGGTAATACAAGTCAATGCATGTTGTTGAGTGTCTATCATGGGCAATGTACAGGGCCCTGAAGCCCTTGTGCCACTGAATTTTCTGTGTAAAAACTGAACTGACACCTTTGTAGAGTCTGAATCCACTCTTCAGTGTAAACGGAATGTAACCATCATGACCTCCAGACTGCCTGCCACCTCCGTTTGCTTCCCCTTTATCCTGTGACCGGAGGCATCTTGGTAAAGCTCTTATCCAGGCATGCCACTGCCACAGATAAACCCTTCTAAAGATTCTCGATGATGTTCTGCTACTTAGCTTGGTATTGGAGGCTGTCCCGATCTAAGCCCTCCCTGCACTCCTACCCAGCTCCTGTACTCTGTAGGCCGTATTGTGCAATTTTGAGAAGGCTGCTTCCTCTCCCATTTGCCAATGACTTCCAGTTGGTTCTTATGCACGTTTGAATTTTTTTTTTCTTTTATCTATTTGGCAAACCCCACTTATCCTTCAATATTTAGCTTCAGTATAAATTCCTGGGGAAAGTCTTCCCTGTTGCTCAGTGTTTCTCCCTGGTGTTCCTGAGTCCCTGTGCATATCAACATCTGCACACTTTGCCCCTCACTTGTGACTCTTTGTGTGTGTATCTATCTCGCTAATTAGGATTATGAGCTTCTTAGAGTCACAGACTATGTTCTTCATGTTTGTACACTTAATTGGTGCAGTACTTACCATGGAGCAGGTGCTCAGTAAATGTTTGTTAACTTAATTGGAATTAGCAATAATCTCAGTTGTGTGTGTGTGTGTATGTGAGAGAGAGAGAGAGAGAGAGAGAGAGAGAGAGAGAGAGAGAGAGAGGGAGAAGGAGGATGTGCAAAGGAGGCGGGTGGGTATGGGAGAGACAGAGAAAAGAAAATGAGGAAGAGATGAAATGAGTCAGCATTTCATCTTTTTCCTCTGGGAAAAAGATCTTTCTTAGTTGATGACAATTATTTTCAAGTTCTTTCCACTCATTTGTCCTATTGGAATGTCGCCTACACATTTAATAAATACATCTTTGATTCCTTCGTCTTAGGCATCAATACAGGCAGAAGCAGATTGCATTTTAGGACTTCTTCCCGCATCTCCAAGTGCCTGGGAGACACTTGCTTTCATTGGTTTTGATTGAGGTGAAATACTAACTCCTGTAGCCAGGATCCTAGTCATCATGTATTTTCTGTCCCATGAAGGAGATCGAGAGGGCTTTGGTCAGCAAGCCCTGCCACAGAGCAAACACCATGTGAACATTTTCTGGCAAGAAATTCACATAAGATAGAGAATGTATGCCATTTCTGCTGTCCTAGTCCTGAATGCTGTGAGTTCTTCATGGGCCTCATGTATAGAAAGACTGTTAAAGAGCCCCTCAGGCACCCATAGGATTTTCTGTACCTGCTGTCACTTAAGGACGCTTCTGATGCCAGCATGCTCACGAAGCTGGGAATCCCGAACATGGCACAGATACCATGCTGTTAGGTGATGTTAAATCTAACTGGAGAATATAATAATGTTTGATTGTCAGAAGTGAAAGGAACAGCCTTTTCCTTTGGGCTGAAAGAGGTTCTCCTGGATTACTCCAACGGTCTCTTAAAAACTCTGCCCTGAGGCTCACTAGTGGTTGTTCCCACACAAGTACAGTGTCATTTTGCATCGGGGAGGCTCCTAGCCCAGGAAATAGGCTCCTAGCCCAGGAAATAGCCCAGGAAATAGCCCTCAGCTAAGGAGGAGTGGCTGTGCCAGTGGCATGTTTCTTTATTGGAAATTTATTAACGGGAGGAGACACAGTAGAGGAGATTCACAAACATGATCCCTAAAAAGGGTATGTATAAAATATAAAGAATGATGAAGGATAGATTAACTCCTGTGAAATCCTGGAGTCACTATGGCTGACTCTGGGTCTGAGAGTCGTGCAACGGCACAGATACTACCTGAACTCGGCACAACTCATGAGTGAATGTGTTCTCTGTGCTGGGAACACGGGGCCGGCGGGATGGGCATCGTCGCCCCTGCCCTGCAGGTGCTCAGAGTGTGGCCGAGGCCAGAGGCCTCAGACACGGGATCAAGATATGATGAGCGTCCATCTCAGTGGCAACAGGAGACTCTGGATGTCTAGCACAGCATGGCTGCTATAAGCCAGAGGCCTTCAGAAGGCTTTCTAAGGGAGAAATCAGAAATCAGAGTTAAAACTCCAGGTCTGAGTGGGAGTTGTCAACGGAAAAGGTAGAGAGAAGAGTGTTCCTTTTGAGTTATAGGTAGTGCCAAGGGTACGGCTATCAGATGACTCCTAGGCTGGTGACAAAAGACGGTTAAGAAGCTGAAAGGTGGGTGAAATACCGGACATACCTGAAAATGTGCTTTGCTGTCTTTATTAAGGTGTTATTCCTCACTAGTTCCATTCATTGTTGGTTCTATTTAGAGAAGTACAACTAGTCATGTCATTCCTATGACCTGCACCAGGAGCACTGCCCTTCCTGTGTGCCCACTGGTCTTAAATAACTCTTCCTTTTCCAGCCCCACTTGGAATGGATGGCCGTTTTAGGTCCCATCTTTGTGAGTCTTGCTTGATTCAAAGGCTATTTTTGTATGTGTACGTCTCCCCATTTTCATGGTGCGGTCTTTGAATGTGGGGATTGTTTCTCTCTAGTCTCTGGGATGCTTATGCCTGTCTCTATGGAGATTCTGGGATTCTCTGCATCTTTTCTTATCCTTGTGATGTTTCTAGTGACCCCTCCCAAGTCACTTTGTTCATCTCCTGGCAGAGAACTCCATATCCCAGCAGCACGTTGCTGGCTATTTTGTGTGGGCTGTCTATTTTTTGTCTTTGGGTCACTGATGAACAATGGACATGGACACAGCCTAGGATGCCTCTCTGGACTCTTCTTCTTTGTGGGAAGCCCAAGGTCAGGGCGATGGTGAAAGAGCTCAGAGAAAACCTACATTTATATGAGTGAAAAGCTGGCTATATGCCCCATACAGAGACAAAGCCTTACAGTTTTTAGTTCCTAACTTTACAAAATACTGACATTCTTTGTTACTTTTTCAGCAGTCATTTGTTGACCAGAGGAAGATAAAACAAGAAAACAAAAAACGTTAGCATAACAAAGAATACATGACAATATTCCAATTCTTAAAAGTTTTGATTATTATGAGTTCACTTATTTCTGTCAATGCCTTTGAAGTGTGTTATGTAAAATCTAAAGATATGAGCTAGAATCATCATTGTCAAATACAAAATGAAATTTATTTTTCGGGAGGCATCTCCATAAAATCCTTATAAAAAGGCCTTTATTGAGAGAGCAGGTCATAAAATCAAGTGAAAAGGAAAAAATGAAAGACCAAAGGTTAATGTGAAGCAAAGAAGGAAGGTTAAGTGATTTATGAGACAACTCAAGTGAGAAATCAACTCCCTTTCAAGGTTCACATGTCCAATGGAGACACCAGGCCACCAGGAGCGATTAGTGAGTGTGTGTATACAAATGTGTATGCGTGCACTCTGGGGGAGGGGAGAGGGTTCCAAGATTGGAACAGTGACTGGACTGGGCAGTAAAGAGCTATCTATGGAGTACTGAGCATATGACCTGGAAGACAGGTGAAAAAGAGAAAAAGGTCTTTACCCTCTTTTGTGTAGGCTCCATCACCATTGTTTTTTTGAAGTCACCTGACCAGTTCAGCTGAAAGGAGTTGATCAGATGGAAACGTCAGACTGATGATATCTCTCATTTATGTAAACCCCATTTCATTTTTTTTAAATATAATTTGTTGACCAGTTGGTTTCCATACAACACCCAGTGCTCATCCCAACAAGTGTCCTCCTCAATGCCCATCACCCACTTTCCTCTCTCCCCAACCCGCCATCAACCCTCAGTTTGTTCTCAGTATCCAAGAGTCTCTTATGGTGTCAACCCTGTTTCAAACCCGTTCATCAAAACCATCTGAATACATTTGGGTCGTGAGAAGAATTACATAAAAGTCAAATCTGCCTATGTGCTCCAGGGGCTATCTCTTCCTACACAGGCAGAATGAGGGTTTGGAATTTTACTTGACTTAACAGCAGAGCAGCACATAAACCACACACTGCACCCCTGTAAGCCTGCAGAACGCACAGAATGAGGCAGTACAGGAGATGCTGTAGAAAGTGGGGACGGATGATTCCCTTAGAGTGTATTTAAATGGAAGACATTTAAATACACAGACTCTGTCAAAACACATTGAGTGGGCTGTGTGGTAGGTACACAGCTCTGTGAGAAGGAAAACCTAAGCCCTGCCCTCATGAAGTCCACAGACTTCATAAACTAGGACACCAGAAGAGCATGGGGTCTGGAGAAGGAAGTCACATTTGCTAAAATGTGCCAGGTGTTACGGGTACCCCGCACGGGAAGGTCAAGTTGAAGAAAGTAGTACGGCAGTGCTAAAAACTAATTATGTTTGCTCTGGAAACCCATAGGAATTTGCCCACTTCAAGTATATTTGCTGTGACATTCTCCTCTACTTGTTTATTTCTTCTGCCGCCTGGACCACCACTTGAGGCCTTTTGTGTAACCAGTTACTTCATATTTTTCAGACTGCCAGCAGCTGAAAGTACTAATGTAAAATGTAAATGGCATACTTTAATTGCACTGAAAATTCCTCCATATGCTACCTTTTTTGTTTCCAAATACCTGATGGAAAGTTCATTGATGAACTTTATTAGTGACTCCAAAGGGACCATAATTGGTTTTTCGTTTATTATTTTTAATTGAGACTGTCTGACAGCTTTATTTAAAATACTTTCCCACAGAAGAGCGCCGGGATTTCTGTGGTAACTTGAGACTGTTGGTTCTGTATAGCAGATGACAATGTAGATTTCACCGTTTGGGGGTTTCTGGTGTGAAGTGTGTTTTTGTTCATGCTCGATGTAAGTGGCAAACACGACATTCTAAAAATACAAACCGTCAGACTTTAGGGCATTGAATAAAAAGGTACAAGATGAGATAGGCGACCTAATCCCCAACAGACTGTGGCTCCCCTCTCTTTCCTGGATGATTCTTGTGCCTATCCTTTTGTAACCACTTGCTCTTATAGATACGTCTTTACTTTAAATGTTCTACTTCGGTTTCAATGTTCTTTCCCTAAGCTTATTTATTATCTTGCTGGAATCAACTGCTTCCTCGGTCCTTAAATCTGCATTCCCTGTAGCACTTAATGTGTGTTAGCGTACTTACTTCTTTTCTTGTCGATGTGCAGGCTTGGATGGGAGTTTCCTGAAGGGAGAAAATGTGTTATTCAGCTTTGTAGCTCTTATACTTAACACAGCTGGTGCCAGACCCCAGAGCAGATGCCCAGTGAATGTATAGGTTGAATTTGTTCAAGGTTCACTGAGTTCTTCTCTGTCTGTATTAGAACACGAGGTCAGTTAGACGGCTCAGGGTATGCAGGTCACGATCAGCGTCGCCCTTCGGTAACTTACAAGAGAATGCTCGGGAGGTCCTAATAGCAGCGTGGCATGGGTTTACGAAACCATGTGGCTCATTAGAAGTCAGTGGTACTGTCCCTGGTAATAGCCTTTAGTACAGAAGCTAGAAGGCCTCATATACCTATGAATAATCTAGCCAGGCACATTTCTTTCCTGAAGTGTCCTTGGGGGAAAAATTACCTTATAGAAAAGTTGTTTAAGGCAACTAGCTATAGGTTAAGCACTGGCTATGTGAAGCCAGGCAAACATTTTAAAACTCAAATGCTTTCTTAGGCCTGGAAAATACTATTCAAGATATTTACATATTCAAGATACTTACTTCGAACAGAACATTTTGAGCTGGTGACTGAATTCATCACTTGGGCTCTCTCTTGAAGCAGCTTTACTCTTGACTCTAAAGTTTCTATAGATGATAGCATCATTTTCCCCATTACCCAGACTTGACATACTGGAGTCCTTGTTTTCTCTTTAAAAAAGAAAAAACAAACATTACTAAAATTCTTTATTTAGTCAGGTACCATATTCTGTAGGTTTGAGTTCAGCATGTTGCTTGGTATTTAGCTCTTTCTTCCAATTCCACCATTGTTGTCCTTTAGCTCAGCTGGTCCTAGTTGACTATCTGTTATTGCCTACACCATGAATCCTAACCCTCTTGCTTAGGTTGTAGCCTGTATGCCTGGAGTGTTACCACCTACCAGCTGAGGGTTCATGGGGGTGTCTGTGAACATCTTTGAAACCCAGATTTTTTCCAACAAAAAATGAGATCAATAGTAATATCTAACTTTTGGAAATGTTGGGAGTATTCAATGAGATAATGTTGGAAAAGCAATGGTAACAGGACTGGCTCAAGTTTAGTAATTGGAAGTGATTGGAATTGACTCAACCATGTCATTAAGACTCAAGAGATGGTGATTTGTTAGGACATAGTCAAAAATAGTTATTCATGGGGCACCTGGGTGGCTCAGTCGGTTAAGCGTGCAACTTCAGCTCAGGTCATGACCTCACAGTCTGTGAGCTTGAACCCCACGTCGGGCTCTGTGCTGACAGTTCAGAGCCTGGAGCCTGCTTCGGATTCTGTGTTTCCCTCTCTCTCCCTGCCCCTTCCCTGCTCATGCTCTGTCTCTCTCTGTCTCAAAAATAAATAAAAACATTAAAAAAACAGTTATTCAAAAAAACATATCATTTTTATTTATATACTTCACTGACCTTTAAGTGTATGACATTACGTCTGTAACAATGCTATACAGTTTGGCTCAACCTACCCCTTTTACTGCCCTGAATTGCTAGTTTTCTTTTTTATAGATCTTTTACTTTCTCCCAAGAAGATACAAAGTGCTTGTAGGCAGAAACCGGATGTTCTACTTCCATTCACATGTAGCACATGAACTGGATGAACTTGGTAATATTACGTTGACACTAGACCTCCCAATATGGCAGTTTGGGTGGCTCAACCTAATAATGAAAAACCTGTATAGGCTGGTTGCTTGCTCAATAATTAAATCTGTATGTTTTAAATATTTCCCACTCATTTAATTTCAGTAGGAAGAACTTACCTTGTTTTTGTTATTGTTTTTTTTTTTTAATGCAGAATCTGTTTCTGATGAATCTGGTGATGGGTCTGAGGGGCAGCCTGAGATTTGCACTTATTTTTATCTTATTGTATGATTTTTGTAATGTTTACTTACTTATTTTTGAGAGAGTGTGCACCTAGTGGGGGAGGGGAAGAGAAAGAGAGGGAGAGAGAGAATCTCAAGCAGGCTCTGCACTGTCAGCACAGAACCCCAAACAGGGCTCGGCTCACAAACATTGAGATCATGACCTGAGCCAAAATCAAGAGCCAGATGCTTAACCAACTGAGCTACCCAGGCACCCCTTTTATTTTTAATTTGAGAGAGAGAGAGAGAGAGAGAGAGAGAGAGAAAGAGAGAGAGAAGGAGAGGTGCAAAGGGAAAGACAGAGAGAGAAAGAGAGAGAGAGAGAGGGAGAGAGAGAGAATCTTAAGCAGGCTCCACACTTACCTTTGGAACCCACCAACATGGAGCTCTATTCCATGACCCTTGGATCATGACCTGAGCCAAAATAAAAAATCATTTATTCAACGAACTGAGCCACCCAGGTGCCCTGGGACTTCCCCTGTTAAAAAGGTTTTACCTTATTTGGAGGCAAAAATACCTGCAAACATTTGTAAGAATGTATACATTGTTTAACTCCTATCAGTCCAGTTTGAAAAAATTATGTTAACTTTGCTTCTGGTCAGTATGGGAACCTGCCCACTTTAGTATTCACACACATACACACACAGACACACACACAGAAAAGAACACTGAAGGAAATGCATGAAAGGACCTATACATCTAGAGACTTGAATTTGACTCCAGCTGACTAATGATATAACTTTGGTCAAGTCATTTCTAGGCATCTATTTATTCATCTTATAAACAGAATGTTTAGACCAGATGACTTTCACAGCATCTCTACCAATGAAATTCCTCAATTTGTGTAGGACTCTTAAAAATACTGAGAAATTTTCATGGCAATCTGTATGTATAACAGTTGGGAGAACTGGTTTCTTATGGACTTTTGTGGCTGTGTTAAATTTCTCTTTCATTGGAGAAGAATAGTCATCTGCTAATACTGAAAGTTTCCCTCTTGCTATATGGGTGGTTCATATGGCTGCTATAGCAGAAGCCAGCTCTTGGACAGAGAAAGGTAAAAAGGCATGAGTTCTGCCACCCACAGATCAGGTTTTCCCCCGCCTGGAAGGCTGACACCCCCACAGTTGTGAGGCTTGGCCAGGGGAGACAGACTGAAAGAGGGGGTAGTGGGCTCTTCCCATAATTAAAGGCAGCGGCAGGGGGTGCCTGGGTGGCTCAGTCGGTTAAGCGGCCCACTTTGGCTCAGGTCATGATCTCGTGGTTTGTGAGTTCGAGCCCCGCCTCAGGATTTGTGCTGATAGTTTGGAGGCTGGAGCCTGCTTCGGATTGTGTGTGTGTCTCTCTCTCTCTGACCCGTCCCCTGCTCATGCTCTGTGTGCGTGTGTGTGTGTGTGTGTGTCTCCCAAATATAAATAAACACCAAAAAAAAAATTTTTAAGGTGGAGGCAAAAGTCATCTGATTTTTCAATTGTGTGTAGTGCTTTTAACTTCTGAGTATGCTTTTAGTTGTTATCACATTCTATTCACTTACTCCACTCCCAGACATTTGTTGAGCACTTACGTGTGCCAGGCATTTGGGAAATATACAATAAACTAACAATTTCAGATGAGTTGTAGAAGAAATTTGGGGTGCTCTGGAAGCATGTAAAGACTGGATCTTGGGATGCCTGGGTGACTCAGTCACTTAAGCATCCTGATTTTGGCTTAGGTCATGATCTCATGGTTTTGAGATCAAGCCCCATGTCAGGCTCCATGCTGACAGTGTGGAACCTGCTTGGGATTCTCTCTCCCTCTCTCCCTCTCTCCCTCTCTCTCTTTTACCCTCCTCCACACGTGCATGTGCACTCTCTTTCTCTCGCTCTCTCTCTCTCTCAAAAAATACAACAGTATATCTTAGCTTATGTTATTCTTGTACAAAGGCTGCAAAGCTGCCTATTGAAAGAAGGCCAGTGTGCCTGGAATACGAGGGAGATGGCTACAGGGTGTGACCGGTACTCAGTAGAGGGTCTTTTAGGTCTTTTGATGGAACTGGGATGTTACCCACGTATGTTAGTGATTTTATTCCCTCAGGCAACCTCCTGAGATAAACAGAAAAGATATTACAACTCCAGGGGTGCCTGGGTGGCTCAGTTGGTTGAGCATCAGACTTTGGCTCAGGTCATGATCTCGCAGTTGACGAATTCGAGCCCCGCATCACTCTCTGTGCTGACAGCTCAGAGCCTGGAGCCTACTGCAGATTCTGTCTCCCTCTCTCTCTGCCCCTTCCCTGCTCATGATCTGTCTCTCTCTGCCTTAAAAATAAATAAGCATTAAAAAAATTAGAAGAAAAGATATTACAACTCCCATTTTAGAGGTTTTATAAATAACTGTCGTACAGCTAACATGTTCAGTGTCTTGCTCAAGGTCATGGTATACCCCAAAGATTTAGAATGCTCTCACTCTCAACTCGTTCATTCATTCCCTCTCCTTTAGTAAATATTTATGAGTGCTAAGACCTCTGGCAGAAGGCCTGCGATGAAGGCTGAGTATTATATGCTGCATTCACAGAATCTAGTAAACATGGGAAGGCCTCGAATGGCCTAACTGGAAGTTCCTCTCCTACCTGTTCATGCAGATAAGGTCCCCTGGTCAAACACTCCCCCTCACCCCCCTTATCAGAGGGACCCAGCACAGTTCCTGCTAATCCCGGCGAGCCTACAGAATTGCTCAGATAAGCCAGTCACATTGTACTGTGAGAAACCAGGCATTCCACTCCCCTTGGTACTACAAAGCTTGCCTTCCATTGCTGCTGGTTGTTCCCTGTGTTCTCAAGTACAGCCCCCAGGAGGCTCTGCATGGCATCCAGTATCCTCCTCCCCTGACTCTGAGTTTATGTGACTAATGAAATGTTGTCTATCTTGTCTGTCCACTGTTGAGTGTCATGTACCAGCCACGTCCATGACCCGAAGATAGGAATTCTTCCCTTACCAACACGGTGAATAGGAGGCCATTCAAACAGTGCCAGAAACAGACTTTAAAGCGAGTAAGTTTAAGGAGTTGATACATGTTGGTGTCAGCTGCCTCTGTATACCTGGAATTATGAAGTGAAGTAATAGTAGAAGTTTTGTCTAGAATTAAGGGAAGCGTTTGCCTCAGAGGACTCCCACTACCAAAACTACACTGGCGAGTTGTGTTCTTGGGTGTTATTTGAATGCAGCCCACAAGGTGAAAGGTGACTTTATGTTCTGTGTCTGTGCTCAGTTCACATGAAACAAATTTTCTCGTTTCTTCCAACATTACCAGCAAAAGGTAGCTAATCTGCCGTGCATTCTCTTTCAATAGCATGATATGCTGTAGGTTGGATTTTCTTAGATCAGAAGGGCTCCAGGGTCATGTAAATGGAAGTAAAGCACATTTTATTATGACTCTAAGTGAGTGTAAATGCTTAGTTATAAGCACAAGGGGAGGCAACCAGTTGTTGATTTTGACTGTAATAAATACTTTCATTAACCAATACTTTGTGTAACCAAAACATACAAATAAATAAACCATGTGGAGTGAAATCATTACTTCATAGATGAGGTGCTAAGAGAATATGTTTAAGGAGTTGCTGAAAACATTTGCTGTGGAGTGAAGTTTAGGGAAGCTGCTAAACTATTATACTCAGTCCCTTTTGTTCATCCAGACCAGTGACAAGATGCTAGTATACACGTAGGAGTTTCTTCCTCGAAATGGATGACTGAGAGTGTGTCGTGGATAAGAAACTCAACTGATGATCAGGAAGGAAGACCGGGATTGTCAATGTAATCCTGGCTTCATTGTAACATTTGTTAAATTGATGTCCCATCTGTGAGTATGCACTGCAAAGAAAACACTAAATTATTCCAATCAGTTAAACTGGAGTCCTGCTGTTTTCATCCCTTGCTCATCTAAATAAAGTATCTGGGCACTCATGATATTTAAATTATGTATAGTCATGAAAATTATGTTTGTGTAGACTGTTTGCCTCTTTATATTATATATTGGGATCCCGTGATGTTTTTAGCTTTTCATTATTGCTTTAGAAATCAAATCCCAAGCCTTAAAAAAAAACACAAAAAACAAGCAGAGCATAAGCTATGAGGTTATAGGAAGTTATAAATTCAAGGGAAGGGTGTATTACTTATTTTAGTACATTTGTGCACGAGTCCAGTTTATTTTATTTAAAAAATGTTTTGAAGAGCATTTATAGTTGAAGGTGGATTTTGGTTTATTCATTTGGGATTGTTCTAGGAACACTGAAGAGTAATGTTATCTTGGTTCTGAAAATTTCTCAGGATTTTTAAGTGGCAAATTGACTTATGAATGAATTGAGCCAACATCTAAAATATGTGTCTCATACTTGCAGCTCTTGTGCAGATTACTGTACCTTTTTGATTTCTCTCCTTCGTGAGATTGCAGAGTACGGGAGGCTTTAAGTTGCTGGCCAGGAAGTAGAAAAACACCAGATATTTGATTCTAGCGCCCAGTGGGACATGTAGGAATCGGACTCTTGGGAATAAGACTGTTAAGAAAACCTCAGCATCTCAAAATCTGCGACTTAGAATAATAGTAAAAAAAAATCATTACAAATAATTTGTTAAAACACACAAATATGCAAAGCATAATTTTCACTTTATTTCATTCCACAGAGATAACAACTTTTAATTACTTTGACACTTACATTGTTCAGATTTTTAAAAAATGAATTTTACTTAGAGAAATGGGGTGATACTACTATGAGTATTGTTGAACTTGGTCTTTTTACTTAATTATACATTTGGACATCTGCCATGGCCGTGCACAAAGATAGATCTCATTCATTTAAAAACAGTAAGGATACCATAAGCCCTGCTTTTGTTAGTGAACATTTGGATTGTTTTCCATTTTTCATCATTTTCCACATTATTACAGTAGGTAGTCTTTTCACTTATGCGTGTATCTCTGTGCATTAAAATTCTTATAGTGGAGGGGCATCTGGGTGGCTCAGTTAAGCGTGGGACTTCGGCTCAGGTCATGATCTCATGGTTCGTGAGTTCAAGTCCCGCATTGGCCTCTGTGCTGACAACTCAGAGCCTGGAGCCTGCTTCGGTTTCTGTGTCCCCCTCTCTCTCTGCCCCTCCCCTGCTCACGTTCGGTGTCTCTCTCTCTCTCTCAAAAATAAATAAACATTTAAAAAAATTAAAAACAATTCTTATAGTGGATATTATAAATTTAATAATAACAGCAGTAGCTGTTGGCAACTTTTGGGTCCTTACCAATGCGACAAGGATCCTGCTGGGAATGTATATATAGTATTCCCTTCTAATCCTTATGACATTATTAAGCAAGTTCTTTTTTTTTTAAAGTTTATTTATTTAGTTTGGGGGTGGGGGGGGGAAGGGGCAGAGAGAGAGAGGGAGAGAGAGAATCCCAGCACAGAGTACAAGGTGCGCTCGACCCCACAAACCACGAGATCATGATCTGAGCTGAAATCAAGGGTTGGACGTTTAACTGACTGAGCCACCCAGATGCCCCTTAAGCAGGTTCTTTGAGTTTCCCCATTTTACAGCTGAGGAAACCAAGTCTTAGGGAAATTCAGTAACTCCCCAAAGTTATGTAACAAGTAAGAAACAGAATCGAGACTGAAACCAAGGTCTTTCTGATTTTATAGCCATCGCTGCCCTTCTGGCTCCCATCACCACGTCTGTATCAGTATTTAACTTGTTTTGTACAAATGCATCCTCTTTTCCCAGCTGGGGCTTCTGTTTCACATTCCTCTCTGCTCTGCCATTCTGGCAGCCTGTATAGAAGTCGCCATAAACCTCTTCTTTAGCCCTCCAATCTGGAGACAAGCCAGAGCAGTCAGTTTTCTCTGCTCTTTGCCCCTTCTTCAACTCCGTATCGGGCTCTGTTGCTGAGGCTGCATTCCTGGTAGAAGGCAGAGCCTACCTAGGTCTGAGAGAGGGAGAGGGAGAGGGAGAGTTCCCTGCAGGTTTCTTGGATTTATAATGCCTTTGCTGTGAGCCAACAGATTCCAGCTGACCAGCAATCTCTGAAGCAGTCGCAAAGAGCAGCTGTCATCATAAAACGGGAGGGGGGGAGGAGTAAAGAAAAATTGCTTCATGTACAATATGGAAAGAGTCATAGATACTCTTTGATGATTAGAATTATACTGGTATAACTGGGTGGTGGGGGCAGTCACGTAAATGAATTGGGAGACGCTAGCACGTCATTTGGTAAAATTTATATGGCAGAAATAACCACCATGCTGTGCCGACGTTTGGATGAGCTACGTGCACTACAGTATGCAGAAAATACAGTATTTGAATGACTTCTGGGCATCCTGTGGGAGGAGTGCATTTGTCTGGAAATTTTCTGTGTGTGCATCATGATCCAGCTCCTTCTTGATCTTCCCCGCTTTCCACAGCAAATACTACTTCTACCTTTTATTTTCTTGTATTACTTCTAAACAAACTTGTTTTCTAACATTTATTTTTTTGGCTGACTGTTGGTGAGACTGTGAGGTCTGTGCGGGTGTGAATCCTGTCTCATCCATGTTTTAGCCTCACCTATATTTTCCTCCACAATCTTTGCTTCCTTTCTTCCATTTATACCCGTAGAGGTACAGTGATGCGTGTGGAAGATACATCTGCTTCTCTCACCAACTCATACTCTGATAGAAATTTTTCTTCCAGAAACACCTAGACTCTTGCATATAATCCGACACACGGATAATGTTTATTTATTTGTCAAATGTTTACAGATGAGGTAACGGATGCTTACAGTAGTTCAATAACTGACTTGTCCGCTCAGTCGTAGAACTCAAGTTGCGATCGTCTGTCGCCATGATGCAATTCCCAACTCCTTTGCCGAGTGGAGGCAGGTACTACTATTCCCATATACTAAGATGAGGGGGGGTATGCCACATGTCGTCATCCATGTTAGTGATCCTAGTCATTAGCTAGCGAGACAGATAGGTAGTCAGGGGCATACAGAGTTCTGTCACCTCTTCAACGGGAACAACTGCATCAATTTTCTACAAGATTATCTTTTGTCCCAAGGCATGTCTTCTTGGCATAGAGCCCCCAAGCTGGCCTTATGTCTAGGCTACATGAATTATACAAAGAATTCTTGTTACTTACCAGGCTCCATTGTGATATTTTCTCCCTAAGCAGTTTTATTTTTTCTTTGGTTTTATATTTTATTTCCTTTCTTAGGCTAGAACTGTTATCATAAAGTAGATTCTCAGATTGGGCAACATTTACCCATGTCTAGAACTTTCACTAGTATTTGACCAGTATTGGAAAGAGAGAGGGGTGTCTGGGTGGCTCAATTAAGGTTAAGCGTCAGACTCTCGATTTTGGCTCAGATCATGATCTCACTGTTGGTGGGTTTGAGCACCATGTCGGATTCTGCATTGACAGCACGGAGCCTGCTTGGGCTTTGCTTCCTCTCTTTCTCCCTGCCCCTCCCCCACTTGTGCACTCACATGCACGCGTGCTCTCTCTCTCTCAAAATAAATTTTAAAAACTTGAAAAAAGAAAAAGAAAGAAAGAAAGAAAGAAAGAAAGAAAGAAAGAAAGAAAGAAAGAAAGAAAGAAAGAAAGAAAAAGAAACCTCTGGAAGATACCGCTTAAAAGATGTTGTTGATGAGAGCTCCTGTTAGCACCGGGTGCATAAATACAGGGATTGCGTGCAACTCAAAAGGGAATAGACCTGAAAGAAAAGGAAAATTACTGGGGAACAATGGAATATAGCCTTCATTAGGCATCCTCAGAGAAGGAAAAACAAAGATTTAAAATGTTGGATGATGAAAGCTGATAATAAAAATGCATTCATTTTATCTTATGTAAATTACTGAGCTACAGGAAAAAAAAATCAAATCATTTAATCTAAACCCTACAGCTTATTGGATGTAAATTCTATTAGAAGACTGAGTCATTCTTGCTATCTCTTTGCAGAGCAATAACTGTAAATTTCACCCTATATGTTTGCTTCTACATTGCTTTCCCGGCTAATAACCACCGTTAATAATATTCTGAAATCAGACACCCAGGTTGCTAGACTGTAGTTTGTCTATAGGTGAACAGAATTTATTTGTTCATAAAGAAGTTAATTGGACAAGTAATTTTTGAGAAATGTCTTTGGAAGTATGTGTTCATTGAAAGGGAATGAGCAAGTTTTCACATATATATTTATACAACCTAACAGTTTATCCTGTATGCAATTTTTGGAAAATAAGATATACAGGTCAAAGAATGTGGACGTAAGCTTATACATGAGCTCCTGTAAGGGAAAAAAACCCAAAACTAAAGCAATTCTTCAAATTAAAAAGAATCTTGTAGGTGCCATGTGTAGTCAATAGTGTAATGCAGATGGGGTATTTTAACTCCTTGGAATCCTAGTGTTGGGTTATATGTGGGCTCACTACTTACTCTCTGGAAACTGTGGCATGTAGTAATTTTTTAAATAAATCTTGAGGACTGAAGAAGTTGACTTGTCTCCCCTACACCCCAGCTGCTTATTGGCAGATTTCACTTTGGAAGACATAAGGGAGGTTGGAGCATCCCAAGTGTCCTGAGAAAAGCCCAGAGAAGTCATCTCTGAAGTAATGCTGCTCTAGAGACAGAAAAGGACCACACTACAGTTGTAGTTAGACATTTGAAATAATTGAACCACATATTGACAGACTGGCTTATGTTCATCATCTTAATGGGGACACCAAATCCAATAAACTGCACAAAAAATGAAAGGGCCCAAACACCAAATTAGCATCTTAACAGCTAATTCTATGGTCATGTATATATTATGGGGATGAAAACATTTGTCCCCATCCTGCCACCCCCCACACAGAAGCACACAAATTCATACGTGCTAAACAACCACAGGTCCCGTGGGAATTCTTGTCCGCTGCTGGAGCACATCAGAAAGGCATGGAAATGGTTCTCGGTTATGAAGAATAAAATCGCAGCTTTCATGTACCCTAAGAGGTGTACTGTTTTAAAATAATCATTAATGAGTTGATGAAAGGGCTTCTGATTGCATAACTGGCTAATTGCAACCTTATCAAAACTGTGGATCTTTTCGTAGATTCATACCGGTAGCTCATGAATAATTAATTCTGAACATATTCTGCATTCAGGGAATAGAAGGTAAGGCTCGTAACACTGTAGCTGTTGAACAAAGGGATTTTTAGGTTGACACTATACACTGTAGTAGGTAGGAGATATGGGAAAGATATGGATAATTTCCATGAATTCCTCTAAGGACTCGTATGTGAAATAGAGGAGAGTCTGCTGTTTTTTTGGTAGACTCATCTTTGTTTTGCTTTAATTTGCTCTCGGAATAAAACACTCCAGAATTGTCCTTTGGGGGGCTGTTACTACGGATTGGTTAGTTACTTTATTGACTGTGTATTAACATTCTCTGAACTACGTGTTCTGCCTGTTTCTTTACTAAATTATACTTTCCAACCTAGGCAGATGGCGATGCCTGATTCGGAAGGACATTTTGCTGTGCTTTTGTTTTACACACGAGTCTGCCAGTTTTGGAGGCCATGTCCTTCTCCTGTGTCAATAGTCAGTAATGAGAGATCAAAGTACCAAGTAGAAGAGAAATAATACAGAATTTGGTTTCATTCATTCTTTAGTTTATTCTCTAAGCATTTGGTAAGTGATTTCTTTGTGCCAGATTCTATAATCAAGTGCAATAAAGAAGCCCAGATGTTGTGTCTTTCATCTTTGCCCTCCCCAAATAGCATGACCCAGGACTCTATAACCGATAACTGTAAGCTTGCTGTCCTCTAGAAGTTTCATCCTGTCTTCATCCCTGTTCCCTGAGTCTTTGTTTTGCCTTTGCAAAACTCATTCAAGGGATTTCCCTAGACAAAACAGTTTTCTTTACACAAAGATGAACCCTGACCTTTACCTTTAGGAGCACAGAGACCTGGAGGGGAAGTTAAAATTAGTTTTCCTGTATATTCTACCAAGATCTTGCCCTAGTGTCCAGCTCCCTTCTGATTCCTCCCGGCAGGTGTTCTCTTAAGTGCAGAGCTCTTTCCAAATGTTGGGGGAGTGTGACCTTGATTGGAGAAGAGGAAGGGGACAGGACAGAACAGAGGAGAGAGAAGGGCAGGGAATAAAAGAGTCATTCATTGCCTCTTTCCAGAAGAAGTTTCTTCTCCCCTTCCCCAGTACAGTGATATATGGCCTGTGTCCCCAAGGAGTTTTTAGTCCAGTAAGGAAGATAGAAAATTAAGTGGACAATTACAGTATTGTGTGATAAGTGCCAAAAACCTAAGTTTCCACAGATTAGGATCCCCACTTAATAATTGTTTAGAAACTTCCCTCAGGGTGTTTGTATGGCTCAGTTTAATCTGATACATATATATACATATATACATATATATATATATATATATATACGTATATATACATATATACATATATACATATATATATATATATACGTATACATACATATATATATATATATATATATATATATATATATATATATATATAGGCAAGTATAGTTACTGAGCCCTGGAGGGTATACCAACCATTCAGGAAGTTCCATATGGAAGATGTTTTTCTAGCAAACAAAAGGAGCCTGGTGGTGGCTTATTTCCAGTACCAAAGGAGATTAAAAACACAACAACAATTAAACAGCAAAAAAAGCAACTCATAATTTAGTGTTGCCATTGCTATTCTAGGTAATGGAGAAAAAAATACACCCTTCTCAAGAGCAGGATTTTTTTAATCTATAATATTTGAATTCTTGAATCAGGAGTCATTTATATTATATGGTCTAGTCTCATTTTACAGAAGAAACTGAATCCCACAGATGTTTGTAACAGTAGCCTACATTTACTGAGCACATCCTTTGTGTCAGACATCCAGACATAGTTTACACTGATGATCATTTAACTCTTACAAAACCCTAAATTCTAAGAAGTGGTTTCTATGGGAATGCCGTGATATACGGAAGAAAGCTGAAGCTGGGGCACCTGGGTGGCTCAGTAGGTTAAATGTCCAACTCTTGATTTCAGTTCAGATCATGATCTCATGCTGTCAGCGCAGAGCCTGCTTGGGTTTCTCTCTCTCCCTGTCTCTCTGCCCCTTCTCTCTCTCTCTCTCTCTCTCTCTCTCTCTCTCTCTCTCTCTTTCTCTCTCTCTCTCAAAAGAAATAAATAAAAATTAAAAAAAAAAAAAAAAAAAAGCTGAAGCTGTGTGAGGTTCAATAACTTGCCCGAGGCCACACAATCTAGAAAGTGGCTGAGACTTGAACCTCGATCTTACTGGCTCCAAAGCCTATGCTCATGACCATACTGTTAAACTGCACATGTAAGACAGCTGCTAGAGCTCCTGGTTCTTTTGGTCTTGCCTTCTAAATGTCTCTCAAATCCATAATCTGGACTAGTGGTTCTTTTCTTTTATTTTTTTAATCTTTATTTATTTTTAAGAGAGAGAGACCGAGCATGAGCAGGGGAGAGGCAGAGAGACAGGGGGGCACAGAATCTGAAGCAGGCTCCAGGCTCTGAGCTGTTAGTACAGAGCCCCAGGAAGGGCTCGAACTCACGAACTGTGAGATCATGACCTGAGCTGAAGTCAGACACTTAACTGACTGAGCCACCCAGGTAACCCTGGACTAGTGGTTCTTAAGCTTGAGTATGCTGCACAATTATCTGGAAGACTTGTTAAAACACAGAGTACAGGGTCTGTGTGGACTGACTCTAAGGTGATCCCCCACAGTCCTTGCTTCCTGGTGTTCATATCTTGATATAATCCCCTCCTTTTGTGTAAGGGATCTGTGACTTGCTTCTAGCCAGTAGAATATAGCAAACATGATAGGGTGTCCCTCCCATGATTATGGTACATTATATAAGACTGTTTTGCTAACAGATTTGCTCTGGAGACACTGCAGGCCTGATGAGGTATGCATCCATGTGGAGCAAGCTCATGTGACAAGGAACTGTGGGCAGCCTCTAGGAGCTGCAGGTGGCCTCCAGGACCTGAGAGTAGCCTCCAGATAACAACTAGCAAGAAGTTGGGGCCCTCAGTTCTACAATAACAAGTAAATTAATTCTGCTAACAAACTCAATGAGCTTGGAGGCAGATTTTCCCCACTTGAGCCTCCAGATGAGAACACAGACTGTCCAACACCTTGATTGACACCTTATGAGACCCTGAGCAGAGGACCCACCTGGCAGTGCCTGGGACTCCTGACCCACAGGAATGACAAAATAATAAATATAGGCTGTGTTAAGCTGCTAAGTTTATAGTAATTTTTTACACAGCAGTAGATGACTAATACATCCCCAGAGTTTCTGATTCAGTAGGTTTGGGGTAGGTCCCAAGAATTTGAATTTATAAGAACCTCTGTGGGGTCAGTAATGCTGCTGGTTCAGAGACCACACTTGGAGAGCCATTGGCCTAGACCCTTGACAATTGCACTGTATCCTACTTGTTTTCTCATATACCCTCTGAACCTCTCTGCTCCATTTTCCACACTGCAGCCAGAGGAGTTCTTAAACACAAATCATATTACTGCTACCTAAGAGTCTTTCTGTAACTTCCCACTGCTGTAAGATGAAGACCCAAATGCTCTGATCCTGCAGCCACTCAAGCCCATCTCCCTTCATTCCCTTATTCTCTCCCCAAGCACAGGAGCCTCCTTTCCTTTGTTCACTTTCCCTTCTCTGCCTACAACCCCTCCTTCCCTACAGATGAACTCTGTGCTCCTTTGATGGACTCATACTCACTTCCAGCTCTAGTGTTACCTCCTTAGCAAATCCTTCTCTGGCATCAGTCTGGGTGAGGAGTTTTGGTAATACGTTGACTTGGGGGTTAAAAGTGTGGCCTCTGCACTCCATCTGTCTGGGTTTGGATCTCAGCTCCACCATTTATCATCTCTGGAACTTGGGACAAACCAACCTCTTTCTGTCTCCATTTTCTCAACACTAAAGCATAACACTGTGTGTAGTTACTTCATCAAAGGAGGAAAATTAATACCTTCTACATTAAAATGAAGTTGTGGTAGTAGATTACCTCATTAAGTTAGAAAAATAAAATGGTTTTTTAAATGTTTTTAATGTTTTTTATTTTTAATTTATTTATTTTGAGAGAGAAGAGAGAAATATGAAACAGAACCCCAAGCAGTCTCCACACCACCAGCACAGAGCCCAACTCAGAGCTCAAACTCACGAACTGCAGAATTATGACCTGAGCCAAAAGCAAAAGTCAGACACTTAACCAACTGAGCCACCCAGGTGTCCCTAAAGTTTATTTATTTTGAGAAAGAGAGAGAGAGAGAGAGAGAGCCCCATGCCTGCACGTGGGTGGGGGAGGGGCAGAGAGGGAGAGAGAGAGGATCCCAACCAGGCACTGTAGTGTCAGAGCCCAACGCAGGGTTCGATCCCACAAACTGTGAGATCATGACCCGAGCCGTAATCAAGAGTCAGATGCTCAACTGACTGAGTCACCAGACACCCCAAGAATCAAATAATTTAAATGCATAGAACCTGTCAGGTACCTAGTATACTCTCGGTAGATGGTGATAGTAGCTGCTTTTTGTGTTGTTATTACTGTCGTGATTCTTATAGAACCATATTCCTTTACTTGAAATGTTGCATTTGTTAGTGTGAATTCCATCTCCCCTTGTAGATTATAAACTCCATGAGAGTAGGAACCACTCTTGCTTCTCATTTCAGCCCTGGTGCTTTCTGCAGTATCTGCACAGCATGGACAGTCAGAAGATACAGTGTATATTTGATGAGTGAATGAATAAATGAATGAATGAATGAATGAATGGTAATGGAGTCAGGACCCCATTCCAGGAGGCCTATTCCTGGATAAATGTGTATTTTTTCCACTTGGGTGGAATGTAGTTTGCAATGTATTTCAGTCCCGAATTGTGCCAGTCCTTGAGCCTCACCCTTTGCCCGCTAGGTTGTGGTAAGATCATACAGAGAGTGTATTAGGCTTGTCCTTGAACTTGGGTTCCAGTGGGCTCTGTGCCATCAGATATAATTTGCTTTTATCACGGAGCTTAGAGAAGAGGTAGTCTTGAGTAATTTTACTTAGGTCAAATATGTGAGCATCTTCCCTTCTGGAGATTTTCCTTCTCACTTCAGTGCCTTCCAAAGTAGTAACATGTACTGGATGCTAATAGGACATCATTGCTCTAAACCAAACTATATTAGCATCTCTCTGAGGTCAAGTACTGTGTGTCCCAAGCTCGGCTTCTGTTCATCAGGGCAGGTCGAAGTGCCGGAACATACATTATACCACAGCTCACTTTGCAGTGTGTTGGAGCATAGCTCCTTCTGTTCTTCATTCCAGACAGAGAAATGCATTTTGTAGATTTTTTTTTTACTTTATCCTGAGAGCAACAAAAGAGCTGGCCCAGAAAACCAAAGTCTACAAGGTTCTCTGGAGACTTTCTCCCTCCCTACTTCATTTCATTAACCTTTCTTCTGAAACTACTTTTGCATGTCTGGGTTTAATTAAGAGTTTTTGCATGCAGAGCTGGAAAGAGCCCATCTCTCCCCTTGGTTTATTCCTTCATCTGATTTGGGTTGAATGTACACATTTTTTGAGAATTAATTATAATTGCTTTTGACAAAAGAAATAGCTCTTTTTTATGCCTACAGATCCTTAATGCTGGCTTATATGCAACTAATGATGATAGCCGTCGACATAATCAGTTCTAATGGTCTCTACTGTCTACCTAGTTTTGCATATAGGAATGTAATTCAAATTTCAGAAAGCCTGGGCTGAATGGCTCTTTGTTCTGTGTTTAAAGCATTACTTCAGTGTTCATTGGAAAGGGGTCTGTTATTGCAAACTGGATTTGAGTCTCTACTTTCCAGCTCTGGGAAGATGGGGAGAGTCTTTAGGTCTCTTAGGCTGTCTCTTCGCCTTTTCGGTAACACTGCCCTGAGCAGTGGGGACCACTGAACTATATCATGTGTGTGAGAGGAATTTATAAACTGTGAAGTGTTCTTTACCTGTGATTATTATTCTAATTCATATTGTCCTCACAGGGATTTTCTGAATTTGCTTGAATGCTACATTCAGAAGAGAAAGCTTAATTTTTATTCCTGATTTTTAAAATTCCGATGGTAACACCTTACAACCGTTTAGCTCTTACAATTTACAAAGCATATTCTCACACATTAATCCATTCCTAACCTTTGGGTGGAAGGAGAAAGGGGTTCTTGCTAGGCAGCTTGATGTGTATATCTCACTTAAACCTTATAAGAAAGTCAAAATTAGCTCCGTGAAAGTAGGAACATTGTAGATAAGAAAACTTAAGATCAGGTTATACAGCTTGAACTCGGGTCTTTATAATTAATCATTCTCTTGTCCTTAGGCATAGTTCTCTTCTGTGAAGAAGATTGTAAATAATAAAGTACGAGGCCTTGAGTTTGCCAGAGTGGAGCACTCACTGTACAGATTTTACTTTTTAGATCTTAACCTTCATTTATATTAGCAGAGAAACATGGAACTAGAAAGTACCTTCAAGAATTTGTTGCTCTAGGGGTGCCTGGCTGGCTCAATTGGTAGAGCGTGTGACTTGTGATCTTGGGGTTGTAAGTTTGAGCCCCATGTTGGATATAGAGATTACTTAAAAATAAAAATAAAAATCTTTGAAAAAACAAACAAATAATAATTTATTGCTCTACTTAAGATTTAAGGCTGGGCCACTGTAACCAAGATACAGAACTAGCCCAAGGATAGTCTAGCTCGGTGGTTCTTAACTGGTGATGACTGCCCCTGCCCCTGCTTCAACATTTGACTCTATCTGGAGACAGCTTTTATTGTTGTGACTGGCCAGGTGCTATTGACAGCTAAGTGGCTAGAGAGTAGGGATGTCACCAAACACTACAATATATATAGACTGTCCTACCTTTCACAACAAAGAATTATATGGCCCAAATGTCAATAGTGCCGAGGTTGAGAAAACTTACCGTAGCTGGTGGAGTCGGGGAAGACTTCCTGGAAGAACTGGGGTTTATTTTTTAATTGTTTTTAAAAAAATGTTTGTTTATTTTGAGACAGAGAAGAGAGAGAGAGAGAGAGAGAGAAAGCATGAGCGGGAGAGGGGCAGAGAGAGAGAGAGGGAGAGAGATGACTCCAAGCAGGCTCCATGCTGAAAGCTCCATCTCATGAATCACGAGATCATGACCTGAGCTGAAATCAGAGTCAGACACTGAATAAGAGTCAGACACTTAACCGACTGAACCACGCAGGTGCCCCCAGAACTGGGGGTTAAAAGACAATGAAAAATTCTCCAGGCAGACAAGGGAAGGAAAGGACATTCCAGATAAAGGGCGTGGCATTTGCATAAGGAGGGAGGCCTGAAGTTTACCTCCCAAGTAGGAATTTTTTATCTCTTTGGCATTTTTGTAGCATTTCTGGGAGGAGAAGTAGCAGGATGACACGAAGAGCAATGTGCGAAGATCTTTTTTTTTTTTTTTTTTTCCGACAGTAATTCACATTGGGAGTTGGATTGTAAACTTATCTTGTTCCCCGGAATAATTCTCTCTGCCAGACAGCCTGTGAATATCATCACCAGTTCTTAAGAGGATCATGTGGAGATTACTCTACAGTAATGATACAGACAGATAATCAAGCCCAATGTCAGGTCTTTGAGGACCTGTGCTTGTTTCCCCTCGGTGGGTATCAGTACGAATTGAATGACATGTAGGTGAACACTCGAACACCTGAGCTGAACACTCTTTCCTTGCCCCCATTAGTGTCTCCTGCGTGGTCTAAGTGCCAGAGAAATTTGATGGAGCAGTGTGAGTGTGCAGAAGTGGTACTCAGCGTGTTCTTATGTAGTAATCCAGGGCTGTGGGTCTCTAGCCAGTGCACTTTGCTAGCCTATGTGCCTTTGAACAATATACATATATATATGTATATACACATATCACGGGTGATTTCCCTCCTTTGTATTATACCACAGCTTCAATTCGGGTAAAATAAATTACTTTCAATGTATTGATTAACTCTGTGTGTGTGTGTGTGCATGTGTGTGTGTGTGCGCGCGCGCGTGTACACACACGCGCTGGCAGACCTTGGTTCAAATCCTGGCTTTAGCTTTTCCTTGCTGTGTGACTTCTGGCCAATGCCTTCATCTCTCTGGGCTCCAATTTCCACATCTCTAAAATGGAGATCATAACACTCAGCAAGGTTGTATTCACGATTAGATGGGGTGCAAAGAATCTAAAACAGTGAGAGTAGATATGCTCAATAAATATCAGCTTTATTATTACTGCTGTTGTGGTGGTGACAGTGTCACAGCATTGGAATCTCTGCTGTGGAGGATATGAAGGTTGACAAGATGCATTCCTACCCTTTGGTGCTCATGGTGAAGACACCCCCTCACCAGCCCACCATGACAGTTGTTAATGCATAATCCTGCCATCTCAGTCTGGTAACAACCCTGCAGCAGCAGTGGCTAAGACTGAGCTTTGTGACCGTGGGTAAGTTACTTAACTTCTCTGAGCATCACCTAAGGATTTTCAAGAACTAAATGAAATAAAACATGTAGAATTCTTGGCACACGGTAGACACTGAACAAATGCTGGTTCCCCTCTCCCTCAGGCAGTCATCACCAAGATGTTCTGTGGATTTTACTGCTGGCAAAAACAAAGGAGGTTAAGTAAAAGTCAGGGGTGAAAATAAGGGGAATTACACAGTTTTTGTTTTGTTTGGCTTTGTTTTCTTTAAGTTTTGCAAAATATTCAGAGATCCTTCCGTCCCTTAAGCTTCAGTGATTTCAGATGACTTGTCATTCTCCAAGGTGAAATTTATTTTTCTGCTTTGACCTCTAGACATCTCCAGACATTTCTCAGAGATGGTTTTGACCGTGGATGGAGATGTCTCAGCCCCATCTGCACCAATCCTGATTATGTCCCCTCCAATCCCAGCTTGAGCACTGAGAATTTCTTCTCTGGCTCAGTCACTTCTGCCGTGGCCTGTGGGTGTCTGCTTGCACTAGACCCCCAGAGATGGACAGAATTTTCCTGTTTATGCCCAGAGTTCCTGCCCTTTGGCTCCTGGCCTTATTCCTGAGCACCTTGTACTGCTTACTGTCCCTTGAATATGTGAATGCTCCATTCGTTCTGAGTGGATTACCCTTCCACCCACAAGAATGTCATTTCCAAGCCTCAACCCAGAGAACTTTGCTCCCTCCTCTAATTATAGCATGTGTGATCATTTTTATTGTAATACTCATATTGCATGGTTAGTTTCATGCATGTCCCCAGCAAGGTTTTGAGGTCTTAGGGCATAGGGGCCATGAAAAATGAATCTTCCTTGAATCCACAGCAACTGGTACAATGTAAGTGTGGAGTGGGTGTGTCCTGATGCATCAAATTAAGGAGACTGGGAGTGAAGCAAAAAAGCCACAGAAACATGCTGAAGCATAATGGCAGGAATGGGACTGTGAGAAGATCCCTTAGACTTCATGCTCCTCTCAGTGCCAGTGGGAACTGACCACATAGGAAGTGAAGATACCAGGGATGCCAGGGTTTTCAGAGGCGGAGCCAGAACCCATGGTGGGCTGGGAGAGTGGTCTAGTGGAATGAATAGGAGCCACACAGGCCTGGGGGCAACCTTCATCCCATCACTTAATAGCTCTGTGAACTCGTACAGATGGTTTTCATTCTCTGATGCTAAATTTCAGTTTGGGTAGTGGTGTCATTCGTATCTTCTACTTAGAGATCGTGCATTTGGCTCATAGTAGACACTCCATGAACTTTCATGAATATCCGATGTGGGAGTGACTTCCGGTGTCCCGTGCCTGTATCTGTTGCGTTGTCCCCGTATACTGCATCTACCCTGTTGTTGCCATTAGCGTCAAGCACTGTGGTGAGCACTTTCCATACATTTGCTCGTTTCAGTTTGCCCTCAATAATCTTGTAAGATGAGAGCTTCTGTCATCATACATATACTGAGGAAGAAACTTGGGGATTGGAGGAAGTACACGACTTGCCCAGAATTTCCCATAAGTAATGAAGATTTAAAACCAACTAGTCCTGGGGCACCTGGGTGGCTCAGTCGGTTAAGCATCCGACTCTTGTTTTCCGCCCAGGTCATCATTTTGAGGTTCATGAGTTGGAGCCCTGTGTCAGGACTTACAGTGTGGAGCCTGCTTGGGATTCTCTCTCTCCCTCTCACTCTCAGCCCCTCCCATGCTCATGCTCTCTGTCTCTCTTTCTGTCTCTCAAAATAAATAAATAAACTAAAAAAAAAAAAAAAAAAGCAACTAGTCCTACTGTAGCACCTGTGTTTCTTGCCATTATCCTGTATCTTCTATTCCAGAGTTGTCAGGAAATACCTGTGTGTTTTTGTGAAGCTGTCCAGACTCTGCAAGCCTTCACGGAACATGTGGAAAATACAATTTCTATCTTTAAAAAACTCTGTATTTCAGGTCCCCAAATCTAGTCAGGAATGGACCATAGGGTTTGGTAATTCTAATACATTAATAATCCTAATACATAAATTATTTGCTTAAATGATGAGACATCATTGAGCATAATTTCAGGGCAGCATGAAAACTGGTTTAGGAGATGGATTTTTGATGTTTTTCTTTGAAGTTCTCAGGTTAAAAGAAATCTATGCCATTTTGCAATGTAAAAAAATCAACAATCTAGTGTGTTTTTTTTTTTTTTTTCCTACTGATCCATAACCTCCTCAAGGATAGGTCCGTTCTTCCATTTAATAATAAGTCATTGTATTTGTCTAGCAAATTAGACTTTCCAAAGTGCTTTTGTAAACTCATCTCATTTGCTTCTCCTAGCAACCCAGCCAGGTAGGCAGGGCAGAGGATATTCTTCATGAATAGGTGAAGTGGCTGAGGCTCTTAGTGAGGGGAGCTATCCAAGGTCACAGGAGTAATTGGTGACAGAGCTGGGGACAGAATCCAGGTCTCTTGGCTCAGTGTGCATCTTCTCCCAAATGCCTATTTCAGTAAGATCAGACAGCTGCAACAATTTGTACACAATGAAATCTTCAACAAATGTTGACTGGCTGATTTGGCTCAAAACAATTGAAGAGATTTTTCACCATGATTTCCATTGTTTCTCTAAAGTAGCTTAGGAATGCATTATCTGTAGTTTGCCCGTGTGCAGAAAAGAAGCAGAAAGCAAACCACTGATCAGTCTTGAAAGTTGTTTCCTCAGACATCTGAAAAGTTTTCAGAGCAGGGAAGTTTGTGGTTTCTGTTCAATGGCACTTTCCTCATGCCATTTATATCACAGGCTCTCCTCTCTTCAGTCATCACTGGAGATAATCTCCCTGTAGCCAGTGCAGTGGAGTCCAGCCTCATATTGGAGAGTATGTCCATTCGACCCCAGGGACTTCTGAGACATAATGTCCACTAGAAGGTTCTGAGAGAGTAGGAAAACTAGACATCCAGTACACTATTTTTTTCAGACTCTTGGATAGAGTAATTTATCAGAGTTCTTTGTAGTACGAGCCACATGAACTAGGGATGATTCACTCATTAGTGCTTAGCTATCTGAACCAAATTAGCTGGTTTAAATCAGAGTTCAAGAGACATTTCCAAGTTTTGTTTTTTTTTTTTTTTTGGTTTCTATTTTGGTAATATAAAATCTTCATTAGACATCTATTTTCTCTGGTGTTGCCCCATACACAAGATGAACACTGACAATTTTCAATGCAAAAATTTGGGGATTGTAGATCAATTAAGTCTGTTGTGCAGAGTATTGGTGAAGGTTTGGATTAGGGGCACTCTGCCAACATATAACCATGCTGTCCAGCTGTCCCATCTGGCAAATGGATATTTAATAAAAGCCAATGGATTATACATGTGTAGCCTTTTGCTTAAAGAATATTGAGGCTGAATGAAGATTTTGCTCATGATTCTATCCCCAGTGCCCGGCACACAGTCAATAAATTTTTGTTGCATGAATGTACGTTGTGTTGTCGACCTTTGCCTTCTGCTCCCCCTGCTTCTCCACCTCACTGGTGCTGCCCCGTGCCCAGTTTTTAACCCTGGTTTTCTCCATTACAAACATATCATCCATTCTATTGCTTCTTGGAAAATCTCTTCTCCTGCCACCCATCTCCTACTTGGTGATCTTATTTACCCTATGAACCCAGATCACATGTTCTTCCTCTGTGATACCTTCTGTGACACCTACTCAAGTCAGTTCGTAACGTGCCTCTCTTTGCTAGATGCACACTTCCATGGCCATGGCTATGACTGACTCACCTCATTGTCATATACCTGTGGCAGTGTTACTGGGTGGACTGGGGAGACCTTGCACCCGGTAGCCTCAATTCAGCTCATCCAAAAGATGTTGCCAGAGGCTCTTGGTCTAGTCATGAGAAAGAATTCAAGGACAGACACAATACAGTGGGTAAGTAGCACAAGCAGGAAAGTTTATTAAAGTGAAAGTATACTCTTGAGATATGACGGCAGCTGAGTTCAAGGGAGAGATGTGCCCCTAGGGTTTGGGTTTCTATCTTTAATGGACAGTTGTTAACAAGGGGGTGGAATATTCATTAACTGAGGCAGGGATTTTTTGGAAGTAAGGTTACAAGCTTTCTTTTCCTTATTTGGTCAAGGGTTTCCTGTCAGGGCACACTTGGGGAGATTTTACTATGTTTATATAGTATGATGTAGGAATAATATGAACTTGCATATACTTTGTCAGCCATCTTGGGCCTGTCTGATTTGATCTGGTTTCTTGTGGAGTGCTTCCAGGACAGGCCTCTGTCTTCCTCATAGTTGGCCATGACTTCCTGTTGCTGGCCTTCAGGTCTCTGATTAGAACCCAGCTAACTGTCTACTCTAACAGTGACTGTAAGTTCTGCTAGGCTGTCCCCACAAGTGCAGGACCTCTGTTCTACTCACAGTGGAGTTCTAATTCAGGTAGTGGTGGGCACACAGTAGACACTTGCTAACTCCTGATTGGGTTGAAGGAAGGAAGGAACGTATTAGACTTGCAAACAACTTTATGAATGGAGGAAGGGATTTAGTCTTTTAAATTCTGAGAGTTGAATTTGAAGAGACCCTCCTGGGCCGTTGGGGAGAGTCTTAAGAGAGCACTGAAGGCAACACTCCAGAGCTGGGAGACGGTCAAGATTCGCAGTGATAATCATAAAAATGATTCACATCTATTCCATATTCCATACCCTTCACAGTGATTATGTTAACACTTAGAATGCCACAGCCTGGCCCATGTTCAACTCCTTGCTTGGTTTGAGCATGTTTTACACTGAACCTGACTTTGCTGATAGAATTCAGTAGCATTTGCCTAGACTTGATCTGGAATTCTGTAGCCTAGTTTGGGTCTCTCTCGTGCTTGTTTCCATAGGACCCTGGGCTGCTTCTTCCATAATGAAATAAGTGTGTTTCTAGGGTCACACTTCATTGCACTTTGCCACAGCAGTATGCTAAGTTTCTGCATCCCTCTCCCCAGCCTTCTCACAGCATCAGAGAAGGGACCATGGCAGGCTCTGTGCTGCCTGGCCCCTAAGCCTGAGAGCATTTTTGTTAGATAAATGAATCTGTATCGGGAGGGTTATTTTTACAGAGGGAATGCAAATCAATGCTAATGTCCATGCATTTTAAATACTACCAGGGGGTGCCTAGAGCAGGGCTTTGGCTGGAAAAAAAAAAATTTAGCATGGAAAATTTTACCCAAATAAAAACTAAAGTGGATGCAGCTTTTGCACATACATTTCTGTCTTAACTCCCCTGTGAGGTGGGTGTCGTTCTCACCTCAGTGTTATGAAGGAGAAAACCGAGGAGGCTCTTGAGAAATTTTGTTGTTGGCTGGAGGTCACACAGCTGGTCAATGACAGCGGCAGACCTTGACCCAAGTCTGTCTCCGGATTTTATGATCTGACATCATTTGGTAATTATTGAGGTGACACGGCTTCAATTGGTCAGACACCATGGATCAATAGGACAAGGATGCTCTGTAAAGGAATCCAGGTTGTGGTCATTTTTGAAAGGTCTTACTTAAAAGCAAAAGGTGGACTAAAGGACTTTTTTAAGTTTCTTCTCTCTCTCCTGCTCTGCAATTCGATGCAGCTTTGTGTGACTTGCAATCTTGAATACAGCTAGTGTGCCTACAATGGAGACTCTTCTACAGGTAAAACACACATGAGCACAAGAGAATCTGGTTCTGACATCCCTTTTAATACTTTTAAGTTCATTGCACAGCTGTTTAGGAAGGGCCTTTGTTGTGCGGGGAGCAGTCTGCAATGCCCTTGGGAGCACAGCTGTGCAACAGGAAGGGGCAGACAGACCTGCTTCTGCCCCCAAAGAACTTGCCCTCTAGCATTTTACTTACTATAGCTGGAAAACCTACTGTTAAAAAATAACATTAAACTTCCCATGTTTATAGAGTAGTAGTCATCGGTGCTATTCTTTTTATATTCACTTTGTCTTTTTCTTTTTGTGCTATTTCGGTATCATTTAATTAGGAAACATTTGTTGAAGATCCACTGTCTTCTTGACACACAGAATTGATGGCTACATGACCTGTGGCCTCGAATAGATATGTACAAAGGGAAAGTGGCTGTATAGTCTGTGAGTGCTGTATGAGTGGTTTGCAGAATTTACTTTGGAGGTCTAGCGGATGGAATTACTAAACCTGCTGGGGCGGGGGGTGGAGGGTGAGCAGGGAAGGAGGATAAGAATTGGGAAAGTCCCAAAATGGTGTGAGCCGACCTAGTCATTTTTGGAGTGGTAGCTCCAGACCATATATTTTATCACGTAATATAAAGTGCAAATGTCACTTAACTATTCAGATGTTAATTTTACATGACACCGAATAAAGTTTTGCTAAAGAGTACCCAGCAGAGTATACCTTCAGTATCTGTGGATTTAACATCAATGATTTTGATTAATCAAGAACTATTTTATGGGTTCCTGATAGGAACAGTTCCTAATCTTGCTGGGAATCCATGCATAATTACCTGGCTTTGGAATGCTTCATGGAGGCAAAGGACTTGGGGAGTGAGTGTGTCCAGCTGACTGTGCAGCTGTCACATCTGAACTTGTCTCTGTTGTTCCCCATGTCATCCTGAGTCATCTTGTGCATGAGCAGAGCTGCGATTGCTTTGTTGAAAATGACCATCATTTGAAATATTAAATGCTGAAAAATTTAGAAAGTTAGTTAACTTGTGTTCGAAGAGAATGCACAAGGGATGTCTTTCCTCAGAAGAGTGTTAGCATAGAACTAAAAGAGCCTGTAAAATCATCTGAAACTTGGGGTGTTAATGTAGAGTATCCATTCTTCTTACATTGTGTCAGGGGGCCGATGGACGTAGAAATTTTTGGTGTTAGATTGGGACTGTACTGAAGCATAAGGAATTTGCTGTAATAGAGTAAATAATGTTGTGAAATTCAAAATGCCTTTAAGCTTCCTTGGGCTTTCATATTCCACATTATATCCACAGACTGATACAGTGCCTATAATGTAATAGATGCTCAATATACATTTGTTGTCTGGAATTAAAAAGTCTTATGGACATTAAAATGCTAACACTCATCACACACATTACATATTTATTTTTCATTAAAGGATCAATTCCCAAAGATTTTTGGGGGGCTAGATAGCATGTCTTTAGATTAAATGGTTATTTAATTTAGTTTAGTTTGAGATATCTTATTATTTAGAAGGTATCTGTTTTCTTCCAGGAACATATTTGTGTTGGAGATTAAAAATATCTGTATCTATTAGGACAGCATTGACGGTCTAAAATGCTGGCCACCATGATTAGGCGGATTGTAAAAGAAATTTGGAGGAAAAAAATACAATGAAATGTTTCAAAATAGTGACATCTGTTAACTCACATTCAGTGCCTAATGTACATTTTTCCTTTATGTTTCTCTCTCTCTCTCTTTTCCTGAAAATATCCTTCCCTCAAGTTTCCCCCTTATCAGAACAAAGTAGTAAGAGGTAATTTTTTCAAGCCAAATGTGACAGAACACACATCAGCATTCAGGAATGAGGTTTTTGCACTAGGTAATAGTGTAATCGGTTTTGCCAGCAACAGAATGTACAATCCTATTAGAGATGGGGAAAAGGAAAAGTATCACCTTAATTTACCTCTAGGCAATAGAGCAATAACTTGGGGTGCCTAAGGCTGCCTGTGTAAAGATACTTTAATCATGCAGTAAAAACATTTTTAGTCTGCTGCCTGCTTTAGATTGAGGGAAGACTCTCCTAAGTTAATAAATGAAATTCATTCAGCATACAGTCTGGCAATGATGATATGCTATTCTTAATCTTTGTCAACATTAAATCTGTTAAAGAAATTTAGCAGGCTAGAATGAGATCAGTTTCCCCCACCACATTCCCTTTAAAAATTGGACTGTGGTCTTTGGATTGGGCTGATACTGCACAGGAAGGAATTTCTCCAAAAGGAAGGGAAGCCAGGGTTTCATTCCACAACCTTCAGACAGAAGCTGCTTTCTATTGTCTTGTACCTTTGGGACTGAACTCATTATAGTAACCATCAAAGTAGAAAGTCTTCAGCTGGGGGTATTTCTCATGTTTGCTTTCTGGCTGTATGGGGAATGTGATCTTTAATTAGTTCAGGATATAAAATATTGCAGAGAATTTCCCAGGCACACTCTGCTTTGTCGTCTAGGTCAGCAAATGCAATTCTGTTTTAATTGTGGCTGAGCTATTGTCTTAGACTGGTATTCCTAGAGTGCCTTTTACCAATTAATGGTAATATACTACTGGGAAATCATGTTGCTTTGTGGAAGCTCGTAAATAGCAATACCCTAATAGGCTGTCTATTAATAGTAATACAAAGTCAAGGACCTAATGCCATTAAATGGTGGTATTCATGTGTGAAAGCCTTCTAGCAACTACTTTAAGGAATTTCACCAGTCAATTGTGAGTGTGAGTGTGTGTGTGTGTGTGTGTGTGTGTGTGTATCCATGTGCACATGCGTGTTTTCTTCCTGTCTCTTTCTCTCTTCTTTGTCTGTCTGTGGGGCTCTTTTCTACTATGAATTTCCATTTTCTGTCAACTCCATGATTGATTGGGTTCAGGGAAGCAACACGTGCCAGTTGTTGCCTTTGAACCTGCACTTCAGATGTGTGGCGTTTTATTTCCTCTCCTGCCTCTTGGCTTATCATCAATTCTAGCAGTGGATTTTGACATGTGCAAATTAATAATCATTCAGTCAAAATGAATATGGTGACCTTTGTGCCCACACAGTGTACTAAAAGGAGAAGGATGTGGTGCTCATGAACTCGAGGAGTTTACAATTTAATGAGAAGCAAAAATGGATGCTTTTGTGTGTATCTATATATTTTTCCATCCGTCTCTAATAGTCTGTCAACTTATTATAGTCTAATGTAACCACATGCTTTTTACATTCGCATGTGATATACTCCTGAGAATAATAGTTAATTTTATGGAAGACAGAATTAAGAATTGAAGTGACCTCTCTAGGCTGGAAAGCTGAGCCGAGAGCAAGGCAAGAAAATATTACAGGGATAAAAATAAAACTTTAATTGAGGCTCAAAAATGTGATTATACAAATGCAGGATGGAAAAATGGCCCAGCGGTTCATATGAAAAACACTTGGATATTTTAGTGACCAGAGCCTGGAGATGAAGCAGAGTGTGAGATGGTTTCTTTCCAAGAAGCCTAATGCAGCCTCTGAGGACAGTGATAGACAATTGTGGGTTTTAAATGAACCGGTTTTCCACGGCTCTGTCCAAACAGGCCACATGTGTCAGGGGTATTGCATTAAGGGAGATTTTCAGACTCAGTACCATCTAGGAGAAGATCGATAGTATAGGAAGAAATGGATAACAGCTATCTCACGAGAGTGAAGTTCAAAGACAACTCAGAATGTTGACTCCAAAAGGGAAAAGGTAGAAAGGAAATAAATTCATTTATTGTTTTAGGACTTGTGGAGTAGAAGAGGCTTAGTGCATAAGCTGTGTTGTTTCAAGGAGTGAGAGTGAAGACAGGCAAATATATGAACCCAGTAATCACAACTGCCTATTGGTAGCACGCAAAGCCTTGGGAAGTAGGGAGCTCATGGGTAGTGAGCCTTCAGATGAGACCGAAAGGATACTAAAAGTTCAGTCCTGCCATCAGTGGATGCTTGCATTTGATGATTGTGATACACTTAACTGTGTTAAGGTTCTCAAGACATGCCACACTCAAAAAAGAAATAAACTTAAAAAAAGAAAACCCTCCCCCACTCTCTCGCTCTCAAAAAATAAACTTAAAAAAAAAAAAAGACATGCCAAATGGACATGAGAGCAAAGCCTTATTCTATTGCTTACTAACAACGTGATCATGAAAAAGCTACTTCAACTTCACACCTGTTTCCTCATCTTTAAAATAGATTGCCTTGGGGCGCCTGGGTGGCTCAGCCGGTTAAGCATCCGACTTCAGGTCATGTCATGATCTCGTGGTCTGTGGGTTCAAGCCTTGTGTCGGGCTCTGTGCTGACAGCTCAGTTCCTAGAGCCTGCTTCCGATTCTGTCTCCCTCTCTCTCTCTCTCTCTGCCCCTCCCTTGCTTGGACTCTGTCCCTCTCTCTCAAAAATAAACAACATTAAAAAAAAATAAAATATCCTCTCCAGCATCTATAGTCCCCTGCTTTGTTCATTTTAGCCACTCTGACTGGCGTGAGGTGATATCTCAGTGTGGTTTTGATTTGTATTTCTCTGATGAGGAGTGACGTTGAGCATCTTTTCATGTGCCTGTTGACCATCTGGATGTCTTCTTTAGAGAAGTGTCTATTAATGTTTTCTGCCTATTTCTTTACTGGATTATTTGTTTTTCAGGTGTGGAGTTTGGTGTGTTCTTTATAGACTTTGGATACTAGCCCTTTGTCTGATATGTCATTTGCAAATATCTTTTTCCCATTCTGTCAGTTGCCTTTTAGTTTTGTTGATTGTTTCCTTTGCACTGCAGAAGCTTTTCATGTTCATGAGGTCCCAGTAGCTCATTTTTGCTTTTAATTCCCTTGCCTTGTACCCCGATGTTTATAGCAGCACTTTCAACAATAGCCAAATTATGGAAAGATCCTAAATGTCTATCAGCTGATGGATGGATAAAGAAATTGTGGTTTATATATACAATAGAATACTACTTGGCAACAAGAAAGAATGAAATATGGCCTTTTGTAGCAACGTGGATGAACTGGAGAGTGTTATGCTAAGTGAAATAAGTCATACAGAGAAAGACAGATACAATATGTTTCCACTCGTATGTGGATCCTGAGAAACTTAACAGAAGACCATGGGGGAGGGGAAAGAAAAAACAAAAGTTAGAGAGGGAGAGAGCCAAACCATAAGAGACTCTTAAAAACTGAGAACAAACTGAGGGTTGATTGGAGGTGGGAGGGAGGGGAGGATGGGTGAGGGGCATTGAGGAGGGCACCTGTTGGGATGAGCACTGGGTGTTGTATGGAAACCAGTTTGACAATAAATTTCATATTAACAATAAATAAAATAAAATAAAATAAAATAAAATAAAATAGATTGCCTTAAGTACAGTGTAATAAGCACTCAATAAGAGGTAGCTATTATCGCTCTAACCTTTTGTACCAACTCGTCCTTCTTTACTTTAACCTGAGAAGTCAGCTGAAGATCAGCTGGTGAAATCCTGATGTAGTGCTCAGTTCACATTCCCTTGGTAGTGTTAGCCAGGATTCAATTTGTCAGCTGAATGTCAAGAAGTTTGAATCAGAAAGTGTGGCAACAACAACAAAGTTCCAATCTGCTTTCATTCATTCATTCTACCCACAGGACGTGGAAAGTGATATTGGAATCTTGCAACTTCATGAAAATTCCTGATTATAATACTCACATTGCCTTATAAAACAATAGTAACGATTTTAAAACAATAATGTTAACAGCCGTAATTGCTAACATCTAATGAGTGCTTATTGTGTACCAGGCACTGTGCTAAACCGTTTAAATACTAAACAATTAGTGTTCCCTACTACTTGCATTATAGTAGGTGGGTTAAACATATTATATATATTCTTTAAGACTCACGTACCTTCAGGAGGTGTCATCCCCACTACATAGATAAGGTGGAGAAGTTATTACTTGCACAAGGGGATATCACTAATAAATGTCAGAGATAAAATTAGAATTTTCACCTGTATTTTCACTGTACTTCCTGACTCCAGAATCAGGTCTTTCTAGTCAATTCATCAGCTGTTTTCCACCTGTTTTGGCCATGACCCTCAGTAAGAAATATATTTAAATACGTTTTGTATCACAACACACTATGCTTGCTCCCTCACATTCTGTCACACTTACAAAGCACCGTTCATCCTTTTTACACACGACACATTCCAATGTTTCCTATTCTGTTGCATTTCATTTTAAAAAATACACAAGTCAGACCTATTAAATTGATTTTGCATCTTACTAAGTGATCTTTACTAACTGTAATTTTCAAAATAATGCACATGTGTTCTTTGTCTTCCTGTAGGAATAAAAATTCTCTGCATTGGGTAAATTATAGTACTCATATATGTAAAAGGATTTACTTCTTACTCTTTTAGATGGTCCAATGAAACGGTGTCATTTCTTAACGGCAGAGGTTATGGTGAAGGAGAAGCACATTATATGAATCATGTTGTCCAAATGAATTACTGCTGTCATCTGAATTAAAACAGATACGTTGTTCCAAATCAGAGTTCTAAGTGACTTGAACATTTCCATTGGAGATGGTGAATTATTATGTAATGGAAGCTAAATAGTTGTAGTTTTTCATTTTAAAACACCCATAGCTGTCAGGTTCAGATCACACACAAAAGCCAAGTTGTGCCATGAAAAATACCGTGTGAGGGCCAGAGAGCATACCGATTCTGCCAACGAGCCAGACATCTTGTGAGGTCAGTGCTCAGACACAGGCATGGAGGGAACAAGTTTAACTTACTTTTGTGATTTTTTTCCATTCATCTCTTTTGGATGTTTCCCAGCGACTATGCCTATTTGTTTAAGGGGCATTTGAAACCTTTCTGGTCTCTGCTCGGGGCTCAGCTCTGAGAGCAGAAACAGAAGGAAGGTATTCCAAAGGTCCGTTGGGTGTGAACAACTGTTACTTTGGAGTTTAATATTCATTCTCTGTGGGAAATCAGGCAAATGGCTGATGAGCTCTGCCCAATAAAATAAAGCTTTTTTATAGCTGATGTTAAAATCGTATGTTGGCCGTGTCTTTGAAGCATTCCCTTAACTGGCTAGGAATACATATATTACACTTTTCCCTCTTCTTCCTTGCTCTAATTTCTTTTTGTACAAGGACAGTTATCCTGGTGGGCTCGAAAGTCTTCCTGACAAGATTTACTTGTTAGCATGTTCCCTGGCAGGACATTTCTGTGAATGGCTGCAGTTCAGGAACATTTATTTCCCTTTCATCCAGTACACATTTGCTGAGTGATTACATGTGTCCGAGGCAGAAAGCACAGAAGATGCATAAGACATTGCCCCCCTTTAAGACACTTGCGGAGGGACACCTGGCTGGCTCAGTCGGTGGACCATGCAGCGCTTGATCTTGGGGTTGTGAGTTCAAGCCTCAGGTTGGGTATAGATTATTTAAAAAAAAAAAAAAAAAGACTCACAGAGGTATCCAATTTATAAAGAAAATTGCAAAGTAGTGTGTTAAATGCCATAATAATGGTAGATATAAATATACCGGTGTGAAACAATGGCCATGTCTGTTTGGGAGGTTGATGGCTTCAGGAAGCAGGAAGTGCTCAATTTCTGTCTTAGAGGTGGGGGAGGGTGGTTCTTCCAGGCAGAGGGAACAACATAGAGCAATTGCATGCTCTGTGAGGCAGGGAGAGGAAGGGGACAAGGGTGGAGAGAGGAGTGAAAGCCTCGTGGAAATGGCCGTGGCCGTCCAGTGGAGGTTGTCCACGTTCACTTGCTACCTTGTTTGAATTGGCTCTGGACGCTGGAGCACCCGTCTGATCACTTCCAGGCCAGGTTTTTCTGCAGAGACTGACTCTGGCTGGCGCTCCCTTTTATAGTTGTCCTTGGACTTGCTGAGACTTGCTGTTGGAGACTGAGCAGATGGTACACAGATTCGTGACTTTGGGTGTCCGTTTACATCTCTGGTCCCAGCTCCCGTTTGTGCAGCAGATGCATTTTTGAGGAGCCGAAGCTGAAAGTGCCAGTGTGCTGCTGCTGTGCCGCATTGCCTTCTCTGTGCCGCCTCTGCCGCGAGGCCAGGTTACAGACCCACGACTGCTGCAGCTTTGTATGGCTTATGTGAATACGGTGCCAGTTGGTGACAAGCTTAGATTCTCTCAGCTGGGCCTCATGCTAATTTAATTAAACTTTGCTTTTAGCAGCTCTTCCTGTTTCCACTCTCCTGAGAACTAGGTGTATTTTTTTTTTTTTTTTTTTTTTTTTTTTGGTTTTCAACTCGTTGCCACATGTTGCACACTGTTGATGGATGTAACAAATTATAATAATTCTTGGCTGGGCTCTTCGCGCACAATCATCCAAACTCCATTGGTGATAGAAACGCCATGCACTCATTCAACAAATATTTATTGTTCATGTACTGTGTGCACAAGCTGCCAGGTGCCCTGTAGGTGCTGGAGTCTGTGTTGAGTAAGGCAGGCAGAATCCTCTCTGCGCTGGCGGGGGGCGGGGGGGGTGGGTATTATAGTCCAGTGGGGAGATAGACATTAATCCCATAATCAAGAAAGATCACATGTGATGAAACCCACTCCTCAAGGAATACTTCTATGACTAGAGAACATGCCTAAGTTTTGAGCAGGCAGCTGGTCAGAAGTGGCCCTTAATTCAAGAATTCCTTCATGCAACCTACAATCCGGAGTGATCTCCCAAAACTCCAGGCTACATCTGCAATCTCTTTTAATACCACCTTTCCTGTGTTGTTCCTTTCTGTTGCAATTTTCCATAGGGACCTGGAATTTCATCTCTGTTGGACTCTGAAGAGTTAGATGCACGAAAGAAGGAAGGGTGGCTATAGCAGTGTCCCGTGAGAATCCAGGAGCCATCGTTTTTTGGGCACCTTCCGTCTTTTCTCTTTGATCTTAGTTTATCCGTATTATCTGACCAAGAAGCTATCCTAAGTTTAACCTAGAACTGCTTGGGTTGAATGAGACCCTGTGGATACCAGTCTCAGACATCTTTATTTTAGTGAAGCAACTTTCCTTTAGATATTGGATATTTATCAATAATGTACATACACTGTCTGTACCTAGCCTCAGAACCCTTCATTCGACTATTTGCACACATTTTTAAAAATTTTTGTGTTTTTATTTTATTTTGAAAGAGAGACAGAGTGTGAGCAGGGAAGTGGCAGAGAGAGAGAGGGAGACACAGAATCCGAAGCAGGCTTCAGGCTCTGAGCTGTCGGCACAGAGCCTGACACGGGGCTCGAACTTACGGACTGTGAGATCATGACCTGAGCTGAAGCCGGACGCTCAACCGACTGAGCCACCCAGGTGCCCCTGTTTGCACATATTTTTAAACAGCATGCTAATATAGTATCATACTATAATTTTTATATTATCTTGAATTTCAACAGTAATACAGATACCACATTGTTACTCCCTTTATTTTGGAGTTCCTAAAAGAGTGGTTTCTGATTCTGTGCATATTACTTGCCTCACATTGTGGGCCGTGTCTCAATTAATGTTCTTACCAACAGGAGAAAAATCAACATGATTTTTCATCTCCGTCTTGAGGAAACTGCATAGCAATTTGTTCACAAATCTCAATAATTTGTTCTAAAACTAACATTTACCTGTTTTGCTATTTACACAGCTTGGAATTGCTAAGCACATTTAAACCTAGACATTCAGAAAGAGCTATCCTATCTGCAGCATAAAAGTAGCAACAGACTCATCACACAGTTTTCCCCTCCTCTTTTACTTTCCTAGTGCAAGTCAACATATTTACCCAAAATGCAGGCCTTGTGCATAAGCAACCTTAGCTGAAGGGCTCTAACTACTGGAGGAGTTGTCTTTTGTTTTCTTGGCAAAGCCGGGCTAACAGAGTGAGTTAGTCTTTGCCTGTGTCTTGTCAGTGCCTCTGGTACTGTCCGCAGAGCCAGTGGGCACATTTCGTCTCAATTACAAATAGAAGATGAATGCAGGGTGGTGTGTGTGTGTCAGAGGTTAGAACCATTTAATAGGATGAAATGTGAATGAAAATTGGAAAACAATCCAACATATCTATAGAAGATGAGAAAGGGAGAAACTCAATTAGAGAAAACCATACACTTTCCTCCTTCTGGGCCTGGGTTTCTTTGCACTATTGTAGTTGCTTATTTGGTTTTAAATAGGAAAGCGAAGAGTTTATTGTTTCCATTGTGCAGAAAGGTAAGGTGGTTTCAAGGATTTCATTCATGTGCTCTAATGCTTATGTATAGTCTCTATAACCTAATCAGCCTGACTTAATTACCTACGTATGGCATTGTCTGTGCAATTTTGACAACACTGGCCAAAGGAAAAAGCAATTTTGTGAGATTCAACCTTGAAAGGGTGAAAGAGAACAGAAGTTCTGTGGGGTGCTTTTCCCATGATAAGCTTTTATAAACTTGTCATAATAAAATGCGATTGTGGGTTTTTAGCCCACGAATAGGAAGAACAACAACAATGCTAAACTTAGACCTGGATCCATCTTTGTTTGGTGTGTGTTTCCCTTCCATTACCTAGAATGTGTTTTTGCCAAGGGAATAAATTCAGCTATTTTGGTATCAGATGTGCAGTTATCTGTGCAACCTCAGTAAAAATATTTTCTTGGTAAACATCAAATCAGCTGTGAAAGTCAAGAGTGCATTCACTTGAGAAAAGAATAAGTGAGCTGTATGCTTTCATTATTTTATTAGGAGGTTACTGAAGGCTGTGCTTCTTCTGGGGTAGTAGGAATGAGATTTCTGTCTGGATGGATGGATGCCCCTTACTTACTTTTTATATTCTGATATAGGAGACACAAAAAAAATAATATGAAAGCGTTCTCTCTGACTTGGAGACAGAGATCCCCCAAAAGGAAAATTTCCACAAAGCTTCAGCATGAAAGGAGAGAAATTCCAGTGGATCATACCCATTTTAAAAAGTGGACTTTGGACCAGCCTACATTGCTTACGCATGGTCTTTTGTGGACACGTGAGTGTGCACACAGACTCCAAAGTTTTTACCTTGGTCACCTTGATTTAGGGAATCTTTCTTGGACTCTTACTTTCTTGAAGGTGAAAAGCCTTTTCCAAGCAAAACTCAAATTCCCAGTCCAAATGAAGACTCGTGGTAGCTAGTCTTCTAGAGACCCCAAATGTTCTTTGTGCTGAGTTAGAGTAAATAAGAGTAAATAGAGTAAATAAGTCTAAATATTGGATTAAAGTATGGCTAATATCTGACAGCACATCCACCTGAAAATATTCTTACTTGAGGAGCTAAAGGTTATGTTCTGACACTTCATTGAAAAATCCCACAGCACTTTTCAAGGCTGAAGACTTTGATTTTGTGGACAAATTTTAATTTAATTAAGGTTGTGCCTTATGTACAATCTGTCTTGTCAACAACATTTTCAGCACCATCTCTCTGTCAGCAGTGTTTTGTCTTACCACAAAAACATGGCCTTTTGTTGTTGAGTCAAATCATTAAAATACGATGAGGAATGGTTTAAAGATTTTTATTTACAAGGTCTGCTGCTATCTCCATAGATGATAAACTTGTGTATTGTTTTTTACTTTTTCATTTTCCTCAACAATAATACAGATCTTGTAAAAATTTAGTCAAAGATAGGGATCAGAAACCACCGGTGGGTATATAATTGGTAGAAACTTTGTGGACGGCAGTTGATTCAAACGCTTTAAAAACGTTTATTCGCTTTGACCCACCAACTCTACTTTTAGGAATTTATCCTAAAAGATAATTTAAAAAAAGATGTAGTTACAAGGTTATTCATCTGTACATGAATTATAATAGTGAAAAATAAAATACGACCTAACAAATGACCTAACAACAGGGGCTTCCTTGAGTAAATGATTAGCATCATGCATTTCAGCTCAAGCAATATTGTTTGAGCATCTGGTGTGTACGAGGTATGCCACAGTGCTGTAACGGGGAAAATCCTTGCACACAGACAGCTTACATTTCCTTGTGTTTGTGGGTTAGTGGCAAGTGGGCATCACTACTAAACAGTCATTAAAAGGCAATCTCATGGAACGGTAGCTATTGATGTGGAAGGATGTTCAGTAAGCAATGGTGAACGAGGATCTACAATTACAGAGAAATAATGCTGCTTTAAGGTGACAATAATATAGAACTAAGGCAATGCACTAAGGATATTAACAGTTATTATCTCTAGGCCACAAGTGAATGAGTGCTTTTTTTAAAAAAAAATTATTTATAGTGTATAATTTCTTCTTTAATGGAGTCTTAAACATTTTTAAACACAAAGATTTACCTAATTACCAATGTGAATGCTACAAAACTTCCTGCGGGGCCAAAAATCATTCCTTTGTTCTTTGTTCCTTCTTTCCTTTCTTTGTGACTATCTCTGTTTTCCTTCCTTCTTCCTCCCTTCTTTCCTTCCACGTTTCTGCCTCCCTTCTCTCTCTCTCTCTCATTGATAACTGAAACATGGAAACAGAAAATAAGTTCAGTTTCCCTCAGATAGCTATTCCTTTGTTTGTCTACCATTGCTAAAAGAAAATCTTTCTAGGAGCACCTGGATGGCCCAGTCGGTTAAGTGACTGACTCATGATTTCAGCTCAGGTCATGGTTTGTGGGATCAAGCCCTGCGTTGAGCTCTGTGCTGATAGTGCAGACCCTGCTTGGGATTCTCTTTTTCCCTCTCTCTCTCTCTGCCCCTATCCTACTTGCATGGTCTCTCTCTCTCTCTCTCTCTCTCTCTCTCTCTGAATATAAATATATAAATGTATTTTAAAAAAGAAAATATTTCTAGATATCTAACCCAAATCCTTTGTAGTGAAGGTTGTGCTTATTTCTTCTTCTAAAGAAATAGAATCTAGCTAATTGCTGCCCTTCATGTAAATGTAATAAACCTCCATCTTTTCAGACCCTTAACAAAACCACTTTTCTTGACTTTATTTTTTTATATTGTTTGAGAGCATTTTCCACTGCTTTAGATTTCACCCTTCTATTCTAGTCAGCTGTGAGGATCTCTATCCTTGCGCTGTGTATGGTACTTATGCTAATTAGCACAGACCACAGACAGGGTTTGAGGCTGGGAATAATCTGGGTTACAGGAAAGGAAAAAAAACAACAACAACACTGAATGCAAGCTGATGTATTGCTCACAGTCTGGTATGCTGTCTGCTTCCTGTTTCCAGGCTGTTGGTGCTTGGTGGCCCACTACACAGACTAGAATTACTGTACAGAGAGAATAGGTACGCGTTTTGAGTCTGTTAAAAACTGGTCCCGAAAAGTTCATTTTTTAAAAAAATCAAGTACCAAATATATGTTTCCCAAGCCCCTAGAACTTCCTGGCCAGGGAGGCTATCAGGCATGCAGCTAAGATTTAGAATTCCTGAGTTCCAAACAGACAAGGAGAGCTGTCCATTTTCATTAACTCCAAAGAAAAGCTTGAATTCAGCCCACAGCCCTTTGCCTTAATCATAGGAGCAGCCCTCCAGCTTCCAGTCTTGGGAAATAACATGGAATGAAGGCGGCTTGCATTTCAGTACATAATTGTTCCCAACAACTGGGTTGTGGGTCTTTCTTCTCCTCCTGCAAAGATGAAAGATGTCTAATCAATAAGAGTCGGCGTGAAGAGGAGGGAGCAGAGTAGAACAAAAGTGTCCAGGGTGGATGCCAATCCATGGATGAGAGCCCGCGGAGAGGGAGCGCCTTGCTGATGTTTTATCTGGGAGCCTGAGGCTTTGATTCTGACTGCCTACAGTGTGTACCTGGGAGCAGTGCAGCATTTATGTGCATGATAAAATCAACTGATGTCTTCATCAAGCTTTGTTTTTGCTTCAAGTCTTGGGGATATTACCATGACACCATCTGCATTCCAGGTAGCAAAGGGACAACCCCAAACTAGATGTAGTTTTTAAGAAAAATTTGTCTTTTAAATGGGATAATTCACAGATGGAGCATTGAATTTCAGAGCAAGTTAACTATCAATTCTGCATATACATTCAAGAAGTCTAAAACCAATGACAGACACAACCTATTCCCATTTTATTTTGCCTATGGATCACAAGGTAGCAAAAATCTAGTTGACTTAGGTTTTTGTTGTTGTTGTTTTTGCAATGTAGGTATTTTTCAGCCTGCTTGTCTAGAAAGACTCCAATATCCCAACTTACCCGCCATTTGCCAAACACTATGATGCTATATCCTTCATTTACTTACTCAATGTTTATAGCGTTCCCTAGGAAAAAGGGACAAAAAGAAAGTGCTAAGGAAGAGGCAGAAGAGGTAATTCCCAGCCCTGGCTGTCTGGGTGGCGGGGGTTTCTCGGAACCTGAAACTTCCTTGAAGCATGAGGAAGAGAGAGGTCATTTGTGGAGGCATGGATGGAAAGAGCAGCATGTGCAGGTGTACACAGAAGCAAAGGAGGAGTGGACATTCAAGGAAGACTCGGTCCTCCAGTGCATTCTATCTCAAACCAATCCAACATCTGAGAATCTTCTGAGAAGATCTAAAAAAGAATTCTGAATAACGCATCACAGGAACTTTTGGAAATTGAGGAAAGCAATGAAACTATTGAAGTTCTTATCATCAAAGAGCTGATACCATCCCACTGTGAGGAGCACATGGGCATGGAATTGCCTTCTTTTTTCATGATAATGGACACATGTGGATAGATCAGTGGGCAACTCCTGTAATGAAAAGAGTGTGTGACTCCTTTTCAGTGCTCTAGATTCCAGGGCTGACTTTGCCACTTGATTAGCTGGACGATTCACTGAAAAGCCCCAATTTAAAAAGTGCATTGAAGTGTATGTTTACATATGTTATATGCCAAGTATGTGATGTAGAAGGTATATAATATATATAAGATATATGCATGTATTATATGTCCACACTAAGTGTATTTGAAACGTTTTAAATATCTGAGATTCTCTCCACTCACAATTTCTCTGTTCATCTTGCCTCATCCCATTTCAACTCATTTCAGTTGTGCCGTATATTTCAAACTGGTGGCAATTATAGATACAACCACAGGAGTGCATTGAGTGACCCTGGTTGGGCCTATGAGGATAAAATCCCCATTCTTCCTTAATTGTTACCACCCTCTGCTCAGAACAATGATGCCTGTTAAGGCATTAAGAGCCTTATGCCAGTCCAGGGGTGAATCAGAACAGAAAGAACAATAGTGTCGGTATGATCCTGCTGCAGGCAAGCAAGGGTTGGATAAAAATGGTTATGGATTCCATGAAGAAATCCCATGTGTTCTCAGAAATGAGTCTAGCAAGAGTTTCATTCTGGAAGGAATAATCAGTTTAAAAATGCCCTTAGATGCTAACCATGGGAGTAGCTGGGTAAAGGGTGTGCAGGAACTCCCTGTACATTCCCTTGCACCATCCTGTGATAATCAATCATTATTGCAAAATAAAACAAAAAGTTAACAAAATTTTTAAATGCACTGAGAATTGGAAGTTAGTGTTTTGACTAATCAGAAATGATAATTAAATGTATAGGCACAAATAAACAGACTCTATGAAGGACATCTACAGTGAATACGCCATCGGGTTGTTTTTTTTGTTTTTTTTTTTTTTTTTAAGTTGCTTTCTCTGTTCTTGTTTTTGGGTTTTTGTTTTTTTTTTTTTTGTTTTTTTTTTTTTTTTTTGGTTTGTTCTTTGTTTTTTAACTGTCTCAGAATCTACGTTACTTACCTTGGTAAGGGGTTTTTCATCATGTGATAAGCTCCCCACACCCAAAGCATCCCCTGAACCATTTTTGACAGAACTGTTGGGGGCTTGGGGGTGTGATTTGTTTGGAGCAAGATGTCATGTGAGACCTAGGATGTGGCCTATGGGGATATGGCTGGAAAGTAGATAAGGTGAGTAACCTAGCATGTAATGGTCACCTGATTATGAACAGCTCCATACAATTGTTCTTTCATATCAAATATTTAGAGCTTATTCAATGAGAACAATGTGTATATGTGTGTGTGTGTGTTTGTGTGTGTATATACATACATATATATATGTGTGTATATATATATATTTTTTTTTCGAATATTTTTGAACGAAAAGGAACAATTATAACTAGCATGTGATTCACGCTGGGGTCAACTAATTCCAGTTTAAGCTGTGCATGGTTCTGTAGCAATTAATTAATTACTGTTTGTGTATCTGCTTCTACAACTAAGCAAACTAAATATTAAGATGCCCAAAGAATTCCAGTCCTCCATTGCCCTTATTATACATCAAAGAAAGATGAAATAGGAAGAGAAAAAAATGTATAAACATGAGCATATCTCAAAAATTAAAAAAAATATTTAAAAACCCCAATTTTATTTTTAAAGAATTTTTTAAATGACATTTTCATACGTATCAGCATAAATTCAAGCATCTCCATTGAATCTGCTTTTAGCATTTACGTGGTAGATGCAAATGGGAGGGTAGGATGTATCCCCATCTGGAATATTCCACCTGAGCCCTTGCCACTGAACTGCACTATCTGGAACATGCTAAAAGCTCACTGTGGATGGTTTATCTTTTTTTATTTAAAGTTTATTTATTTTTTTTGAGAGAGAGAGAGAGACAGAGATAACACAAGTGGCAGAGGTGCAGAGAGAGAGGGAGAGAGAGAAAATCCCAAACAGGTTCTACACCACCAGCACAGAACCTGATGTGGGGCTGGAACTCAGGAGCTGTCATGATCATGATCTGAGCAGAAATCAAGGGTTGGATGCTTAGCCAACTGAGCCACCTGGGTGGCCCTGGTTTATCTTTTAAGTAAGATTTATTAACCACCCATTTCTACCCCCCCTTTGGACACACCTGTGAATGGACAGATATTCATGTCCTATTGATTTCAGAGGCAGAGATGGGGAGGCAGAAAGGACTAGAAGCCTACATGGCACATGAGGACAGAACTCATAGATTGGAGAAGAAAAACCCTGGAAAGAGAGGATCATCTTCTGATATTTGAAGACCTATCACAGGTGAATGGTGGTTTGCAGACCTGTTTGGTTTATTTGAGATCTGAGCAGGGGTACAGGTAGAAATAGCATTCAGAACTAGAGAGAGAGAGTGGCCTCAGTTTGAAGAACTTCCTGGTAGCTGAAACTCCCTAGTAAATAATTAGGGCCCTGTCACCAGATTCAGAGCAGAGGCTGGGTGTCCCATCAGAGATGTGGGAAGGATGCTTTCACTAGCGGTCAGTAATACCTACCGGTCTTTGAAGTCCCTTTCAGGTCTGATCAAGTGAGACTGATTTGTCTCATCAGTGAATTAAACTAACCTACTTTTGATTGGATGTCAGGAGCTAAATGCCTTCATGAAAACAGATTTATTGGGGTGCCTGGGTGTCTCAGCTGGTTAAGCTTCCACTCTTGATTTGGGCTCAGGACATGATCTCCTGGTTTGTAAGTTCAAGCCCCGCATCTGGCTCTGCATTTATTTATTTATTTATTTATTTATTTATTTATTTATTTTTTAACGTTTATTTATTTTTGGGACAGAGAGAGACAGAGCATGAATGGGGGAGGGGCAGAGAGAGAGAGGGAGGCACAGAATCGGAAGCAGGCTCCAGGCTCTGAGCCATCAGCCCAGAGCCCGACGCGGGGCTCCAACTCACGGTCCGTGAGATCGTGACCTGAGCTGAAGTCGGACGCTCAGCCGACTGAGCCACCCAGGCGCCCCTGTATTGACAGTACTGACAGTGTGGAGCCTGCGTAAAATTCTCTCTCTCTCCCTCTGCTTCTGCCCCTGTCCCCCTATCTCTCACAATAGATAAACAAATTTAAAAATAAATAAAAAAGAAAAAAAAATTATTGCATGCCTGCTCTATGCCAGGCACCAGATAGAAACTCTCCTTATAGAGCCCATTTTCTGTAATGGGCAGATGAAAGGAGGCTCCTTTGTGGAGATCAATACTGCTATCTGTATTGAGATCAATTAGCTAACAATACTGTGTTAGCTAATGGACTGAGAATATGCTTTTTTTTAATTTTTTTTTTAATTTTTTTTTATTTTTGGGACAGAGAGAGACAGAGCATGAACGGGGGAGGGGCAGAGAGAGAGGGAGACACAGAATCGGAAACAGGATCCAGGCTCCGAGCCATCAGCCCAGAGCCTGACGCGGGGCTCGAACTCACGGACCGCGAGATTGTGACCTGGCTGAAGTCGGACGCTTAACCGACTGCGCCACCCAGGCGCCCCAGAATATGCATTTTTTTATACATCAAAACAAACAGACTCTCTTTGCAGAGAATTGATACTTTTTTAATATTCTATAAGGATAGACCAAGAAGGACCTTTTTAAATAATTTTTTATAGTCAATATGGAGGGAGACCTCAAACAGGAAGGTATAATATTAACTTAATATGGTTTGCTCAATTAATAACTCTGTCAGTGGGAAAAATATCTTTGGACATGAAATTCTATGTGTATTTGATATGTTTATGAATTAAGAAGACAATATAATGTTTTGGTTGACAACTGGTCTCGAATTTGACAGACCAGTTTGAGAACTAGATTTTCTATTTACTGGCTGAGTGATCACTGGCAAGTTTCTTAACCTAAATCTGTTTTCTCATCTGTAATAAGGAAATAGAAATAGTAACTACTTTATGAGTGTTTGGCACTAATGAGTACTCGCTGAATGAATGAACAGCTAAGACATTTTAATGAAGAATGCATTTATTGTACCTTTTATAGTTCCAGGCACACAATGATCAAACAGTGATAGGTACAGAGGTGTTGGTAGTGATGACAGGGGTTGTAAAATTGTTCCTATTTGGGGGTAATATGATCATCTATATAGAAAATGACATGGAATTTGTAACAACTCCTTACAACTAATAAGTGAGTTTAACAAGGCTGCAGGATATAAGATAACATAACAAAAATCAATCATATTTAATATACAAACAACAAACAATTAAAATTAAAATTAAAATAATAACATCATTACAATAGCAATAAAAATATGAAATTCCAGGGGATAAATTTGGCAAAAGATGTACAAGGTCTGTGTACTAGAGCTCTAAAGCATTGTTTAGAGAAATAAAAGAAGACATAAATAAATGGAGAGATACACCATTTTCCTGGATCAATGGACTCAAAGTTGTTAAGATGTCAATTCTTTCCAAAATGATCTATAGAGTTAACACAATCCCAGTTAAAATGCTAATAGGTTTTCTTAAATTTTATATGGACTCTAAAGCTGATTCTACACTCCATATGGAAACACTAAGGATCTGGAATAGCCCAAACAACTTTGTAAGAGATGAGCAAAATTGAAAGAGTTAACACTTCCTAATTTCAAGACTTACTATGAAGCTACATTAATTAAGACAATGTGATACTGATGCAAACATAGCAAAATAGATCAATGGAACAGAATGGAGAGTCCAGAAATAGACTCATATATACATGATCAATTGATTTTTGACAAAGATGCAAAGGCAATTCAGTGGAGGAAAGATCATCTTTTCAATAAATATGGCTGGAACCATGAATATCTACATACATTAAAAGAAAAAAAAGAACTTAGACCCATATATTGCACCATATATAAACATTAACTCAAAATTGAGCATAGATATAAAACCTAGGACTATTAAATTACAGAAGAAAATGTAGGAGAAAATCTTTATGACCTCTTAGATGATTTCTTAGATGCACCAAAAGCATGATCTATAAAAGAAAAAAATTTTTGATTGGATATCATTAAAATTAAAATTTTCTGTGCTTCAAAAGCTATTATTAAGAGAATGAAAAGATAAGCAGCAGCCTGGAGGAAAATATTTGAATATCACATATCTGATAAAACACTTTTAGCCACATATAAAGGACTCTTAAATCTCAGTAATAAGAAAACAAACACCCTAATCTAAAAAATGGATAAACAATCTGAACATTTATCCAAACAAGACATACACATTGAAAATAATCACTTTTAGGGAGGGGTGCCTGGGTGGCTCAGTCGGTTAAGAGTCCAACTTCTGCTCAGGTCATGATCTTGCGGTCCGTGGGTTTGAGCCCAGCGTCAGGCTCTGTGCTGACAGCTCAGAGCTGGAAACCTGCCTCAGATTCTGTGTCCCCCTTCTCACTGCCCCTCCCCCACCCATGCTCTGTCTTTCTCTGTCTCTCAAAAGTAAAATAAATGTTAAAAAAAAAAAAAGAAAAGAAGCACTTTTAAAGATGCTCAATATCAGCAGGAGGATGCAAATTAAAATTACAAGCCACCACTGCATAGCACTGGAATGTCAGAACTTAAGGAAACTTACCATGCAAAATATGCCAAAAGTGAGAATGTATAACAGCTGCTATGTTCCATATTTACTGCTAGTGAAGTACTTGCACATAAAGCTTGCATAGGAATGTTCTTAGCAGTTTTATTTGTAGTATCTAAAAACTGAAAGCAACCGAAATGCCCATCAATAAGTCAATGATTGAAACGAATCTTGGTATACTCATACAATGGAATACTTTATTATTTGTCAGTTATACCTCAGTTTTAATAAATTAATGCATGGTGGTTATCACAAAACTAAGGGCTCATTACATGGTTTTGGTGATCTTTGGGCAATCTCAAAAGTGAGTTTTTGCTTAATAGGAAAGGTCATGTGGGCTTACATTTTTTAGTTCTGACCATGTCATAATTAGCTATGAGAACATAATAGAAAGCAAGAAAATGCTGTCACTGGGCATTTGTTGTATTAGATTAATGTGGAGCCTTGGATGAATCTGAGAATAATGATTAACACATTTCAGGATCATTCTTGTCATTTTTTCCTCAAAATTTTAGAGCATTGGCCTGATCTCTGAACATTTAAGTTCCAAGATACTCATCCCCACTTCTAGTTAGTGACTAAATATAGCTGTAAATATTGTATTTTAATCGGAAAGAATTCTAATTTCTAGAGGATATATCTGATCCTTTATATCTGATCCTTTATTAAAAAAATGAAGTAAAGTTCCACTCATATTTTAATTGGCATTAGTGGATGTCTTTCATCCAAGGACTTATCAAAATCATTTTGTAAAATATTTTTTAATGGTTATTTATTTTTGAGAGAGATAGCATGTTTGAGCAAGGAAGGGGCAGAGAGACAGGGAGAAAGAATCCCAAGCAGGCTCTGGCTGTCAGTGCACAGCCTTCCGTGAGGCTCAGTCACATGAACTGTGAGATCATGACCTGAGCCAAAATCAAGAGTCGCACGCTTAACCAATTGAGCCACCCAGGCGCCCCTCAAAACCATTTAATGTCCAAAGCCTGTGATATACTATCTTCCAGTTTGACAGGTGCTAGAAAAGGGAATTAAGTGACTTCCAGAGATCACAAAGCAGGTCTGTGTGTGTGTGTGTGTGTGTGTGTGTGTGTGTGTGTGCGCGCGCCCGCCCGCGCGCGTGTGCATGTGCTTATACGTGCATGTGAGTGTTTGAGTGCATGCGTGGTAGGTAGTCAGCCAAGATACAAACAAAACTGACCCAACTTCTTTGATTTTGTTGTGTTGTGTTCTCTTTTTAGTGGTCTTATTTTACTATTTCCCAAATAGGCCAGTTATTTTCACAAAAAGGTATGTCATGGGCAAGTCACAAAGACTATGAAAGAATGCCACATGAACAGAGAAGAGAGAAATATCTAAGACAACAGTCCATGCCAGAAGTCTCTCCTCTCAACATTGTCCCTTGCTTTTGAATGTGGTTACTGTTTATAAGGCTTCCAGTACTGCTTTTGATTCACATTTACATAACATATTCTCAGCATCTACTGTGCTACAAGTATTTTGCCGGTTTCTTGACATACATTTAATTACATGATCACTGGTTACATGTAATCATGATTACATGATTAAGCTAGACTTCCTTGGTTTAAACACCTTGTCCATGGCCAAACAGGTAGTACTCTACCAAACAGGTAGATTTACAAAACAGTAAATCCAGGAGTCTGGATTTGAAATTAGAGCATTTGAAACAAACAGACCTGAGTTCTACAATTAGCCCTTCAACCTTGCACAAGTTACCTACTCACACTTGAGACTTCCTGACCCATCCATAGAAGACAATTATAAAGCTCATATTACAGAGAAGCTGTGTTGCAAGCTTCACAGCACATTATAAATGCTCAGTAAATGCTATTTCACTTGCCTCCTACCCTCTTCTGGTGCTAGGTTTTTTGCCCTTCCTAGTATATCAGTCCAAACCAGTACAAAACCAGAGAAGACAGAGTCCTCCTGGCTGTTGGCTGTGCAATTTTCCCCTTAGAGCATATCTCCTCATCAGAGATCTGTCTTCTCAGCAAAATTATGAGTGCTCTGAAGACAGAGATCTTCTCTCAGTTATCACTGTTCTTCCAGTATCCAGCACAGGGTCTGGTAGATGCTTATGAATTGAGTTGACAGATCTCATGCCCAGCTTCTCAGTGCTTCCCATGCTTCCCATGCATCTTTAGAGCATTCTTTGCAACCCATGTCCTGCATCCCAGGTCCTGCCAGCCTACTCTTTGTCTCCATTCCAGAGACTGCTTGCTTTCTTGTCACCTGACCATCCTCTGACTTGAAAAGCTCTAATCCCCCTGGGTGCCAGTGAAACCCACGTCTGCACAGTGTCTCGTGGCTCTGACTGCTGTGAGTGTTCCAGAAAGCTGGCCACGGTGTCTGTGGTAGGCCTGAGCCTTATAGAGGTGCTCATGTCTGACCCAGTCTCCGGCCCTGTAGCCTCTCTGGACCTTAATGTCATGTTGACGTTCTACACTGTCTCAGCCCCTTTTATAAGGCTGCCTGTCACTCATTTAGTCAATGGACACATAGCATTATGTTTATACTCATTGTGTTTTACTCTTCCTGCTTTTCTCCCTACCCTGTTATCTGCTATCTGTCCTCCTAATGCCATACTGGCATTTCTATTTTGACATTGAGATAACACCCATGAATCTATAAGGAACCCATATTGTCTTATATATTTCCATTGAGAATATTTAAGATTATCTAGTACTGGGGTGCCTGGCTGGCTCAGTTGAGAGAGCGTGTAACTCTTGATCTTGGAGTTGTAAATTCGAATTCCATGGTGGATGTAGAGATTACTTAACAATAAAATCTTAAAAAAAAAAAAAAAGATTATCTTTTGTCCTGTTGCATAACAGTATGCAGGGTTCTTAGCTGGATAACTTTGGAGCTGAATCTTCACCATCAGTTAGGTTCTCTCCTTTTGAATAGTTTAGTTATTCTGAGTTTTGGGCAACTTTGAGAATTCCAGCCCCACTGTTTCTGGACAGATTCCCTCCTCTCTTCCAATTGCCGTACTTGGCGTTTTGCTTACGTAGGGTCTGTAGGTCAAACTATGTGCCTAATACACATAGTCTGAACTTTGATGAGAATACAGAGGACAGAGGATTCAGATCTATTAGAGATTAGAGAACGATTTCTTGACTTTTTCCATGGCTTTCTTTTTGGGTATAAGGATTTACATGAATTGCATGCCTTCCACAAGTATCCTGACTGCTGTTAGAGATTTTATAAGCCAAGCCCAAGTTTTCCCACCACAGTGAAAATGCTTAGGCACTCCTCTATTAAGTTTCTGTAGCCTGGTGATTTGAGTGAGGGCTGTGAAGATATTCAAGAGCACTGTGTTTTCTCTCCAGCTTTTCTGGCAGACATCTGATTTCCTGGTTGGCACTTGTTTCCACCATGAAATGGGAAAGGTGAAGGGAGCAGATCGGGCATTTTTCTGCTTCTAATTTAAAATGATTGTCCATGAGTATCTCTCAGAGTAGCTCAGAATTTATTTAGCACCCTCTGTAGAGTTCTTGAGGGGGTAAAGATCATTCAGAAAGTGTGCTCATATGGCTTCTTCTCTCATTCTTTTGGAATAACTGTGACATTTGGTTTTCAGGGAAACCGTGTGAAGGAGGCTTATATCTTTGCATGCAAAATATTTTCCATCCTTACTGGCAAAAGAACATTTGAAAGGTCTTTTTCATTTTTGTGAACGAACAGATAAAATAATTTACCCTGGGAGAGCTTTCCCTTGCATGGAAAATAAACTCAGTATCAGGTCAAATGGAGATACTGACCTGATATTGCCCTGATTTCCCATGCATCACGGGAAGTGTTCTGACCTCTGGCCTCCTCCCTTCCCATTGCCCCCTATTGTCTTCTTTGTGTGTGTCTTTGCATGTGCATTGAGATACATCTATTCCCCCAAATTCAAATAAAGTATTTGTGAATGTAATTAGACTTTTCAAATGGAAGAGGAGCTATTTACTTAATAAGGTTTTGTGGAAACTAATTTTCTTCTGTAAAGAAAACATCTTAATTGAATCTTGTGTTAAGGACTTTTTTTTTTGTATGCCAAGATTACTTACTACCTCCTCCCCCCGCCCCTAAATTTGGGACAGTTTACTTCATCTCTTCCAGTTTACTGTAGCAGTCTTATTCTCTCTACTTTCTTTTAGGAGTCATCTCTACAGCAGACATTCTTGATCGAGAGACAACAGGGTCATACTGGCTGACCGTGTATGCCACAGATCGGGGCGTGGTTCCACTTTATTCCACCATTGAGGTCTACATTGAAATTGAAGATGTGAATGACAATGCCCCACTGACCTCAGAACCTATCTATTATCCTGTTGTCATGGAAAATTCTCCAAAGGATGTATCTGTCATTCAGATCCAAGCTGAGGATCCAGACTCCAGTTCCAACGAGAAACTGACATACAGGATTACAAGTGGGAATCCCCAGAATTTTTTTGCCATCAATACCAAAACAGGTAAGGAAATGCTCATCTGACTTTTTTCTCATTGGTTGTCCAACTTTTAAATCCATCAGCCTGACACTTGCTTATTTATATTATTTTATTTTTCCCCTTAACTTATTTTATTGTGTGGAGAACAACATTCTCTTTTTTTTCTGGAGGTAGTTTCTGAAAAGGTGTGCATTCTACTTGGTATGTTCTGGCTGGTATGTGTTAACTTTAGCTGATACCAAGGAGAAGTGATCTAATGGAAATTAGAGGCTTTCACATAAAGCTTTAGATTTGCTTTACTCATAATAATAAAAAGGAGTTCCCAGGCCACTCAGTAGACCAATTGCCCCCTTTGTCCTTCTTGGGAGATTATGTGGCCCATGCTGGGTTCTGTGGGTAAGCTGGCCTTGTGACACCTCTACTTCTAAGAACTTCTTTTTTGTTGGACCTAGCTTGCTGTAAATTTAAGCCCCAGATTTTTTGCAATTCCTAGACTACTCAAGAGTGAAGTATCAAAGTTTAGAAAAACTTCCAGCGTTTCAATCTTTACATAAAATGTACCACCTTTAAATTTTCAGGTCTTTTGATTTAAAAATTGTACTGACAACTTAGTTTGTTGGCTAAGGCTCAGAAGGGGCAGGTGTGTGCATTCTGAGACAAGTACATATACCGGAAAGGTCTCAGACGTTCCTTGTTTCTCTTGTGATTTGCCTTGTTGAGATCTGAGCGGGAGAGTCAAACACTCGGTGAGAGTTGTGATGGGTAGAGTTTGAGTTAACTGAAACTTAGAAGATTGTAAAGCAGGTGCTATTACTGCCTCATGCTGGGCAAGTGCATTGACAGTGGTCATAAGTTAGGCTAATTGATGTTTGCCGGTGTGGATGGACATACTCAGCGTTCCTAACAAACCACTGATGGAGCTGATGGTTATTTCTCCTGCTTCTGTTCGTTCAAGTAGGAACATACAGCTGACCCCATGCATTTTATAAATGTCAGCTTCCCATGAACATAATTTGGAGAGAATGCCAAGTTTCTTGGAAATAATTGATTTTCTCTAATTATGAGTGGGTCGGTCCTCTCATTAGGCAGAGCCTCGCGTTCTAATGGTGTTGAGTCACTGTTTGACCTGCATTTCATTATTAGACCAAGAGTGGTCATCAGCTATCTGTGTCTGATTGAAGTCCACTGGAACTTGAAAGAGAAGACCCAGAGGCTAGTCCAACCTTTATGAGCCATGTTAAGTAGGGGAAACTGCCTGGGCATCTGAGGGACCCCTGAGCTGTGCTGGGAAGCTTCTCCTGACTCACTTTCTCACTGTAGGTAAGGGCTGTGTGGAGTGTGTTGACAGAGAAGTGAATGCAGATACTTTAGAAGGTCAAGAGAGAGTGAGCACATTGACAAGGTGTGACAGTAAACATGTTGACACAGAAATCTTCACAATTCACAACCCCTGTGGAATCTGAAACACCCCCAGTCACATTCTGTCTTCCCTCTGATTCCATTGCTACTTGAGTCCCTCATGGTGAGTGACCACCCTCTTTTTGATAGGTTAAAAGACACGGTAGAAGGGAGGATTCAACTGTTCTCCTCCACTTACTGCTAAAAATATTCTAGAATAAAGTCACAGGGAAGAATGTGGGTTGGATGTGAAGAACATAGGCCACATTATATATGGAGAAGAGCATATAGACTTATGTAACTAAAGTTGTCTTCTGTGCAGCTTTTAGAAGTTTACATGAATTGTCAGAAACCCCTGTATTATCACAGTTTAACCTATAATGTGTAAGAAGGCCCTTTATCATATTTATAATTTATCTGTCCCTGCCATAGATTAAAAAAAAATTTTGTGCCAGGAATGACATTTTAGACTAACGTCTAATTGTTTAAATCTGTAGCATTACTTTGTAATTCTCAAACACATGATAAGAAAATACTGGATTTTGTTACTTCTTCATCCACCAAACATTTATGGTGTCTTCTAGTCTCCAAATATAGTCTAATAACTAGAGATATAAACTTAGGATATGGTCCAAGCCTTTCCAGGACCCAAAGATGTAAAAAATTGAAAAAATAACAAATATTTACTATATAGTGAAGGAGTACAATAATTGATTATGTTGGAGGAATTTCACTCAACACGGTGTTGGCAAGAGTGATGGTCAGGGAGTGCTTCATGGAGGAGGTAGCATTCGGGAGTAGAAGTCCTGGTTTTTAAATTGTGGTGCTGCATTCGCTAGCTGGGAAACACCATCAACCACAGCAGGGGAAACAAACCAAATCAGACACTCCTGACCTCACCAGCTTTTGTGAACTTGGGAAAATTATGGAACCTCTCTGAACTTCAGTTTTCAGTAAGAAAGGATTGTTACCAGGAATCCTCTGTGAAGTGCTTATCCCAGTGCCTGGAACATTGAAACTCTGCAAAGAAGGTGGTACCCCATCCAGTCCTCCTTAACTCTGATTACAGACGCACTGTTTACTCTCCCTGGATCTCTGGTTCTTATCTGTAAAAGGAAAATGGCATTGCTTACTTCATTTTTTCGCCTTTTTTTTTTTTAAACATTTTTTATTTTATTTTTGAGACAGAGAGAGACAGAGCATGAACAGGGGAGGGTCAGAGAGAGAGGGAGACACAGAATCTGAAACAGGTTCCAGGCTCTGAGCTGTCAGCACAGAGCCCGATGCGGGGCTTGAACTCATGGACCGCGAGATCATGACCTGAGCTGAAGTTGGCTGCTTAACCGACTGAGCCACCCAGGTGCCCTGGCATTGCTTACTTCATAGAGCTTGCTCGTGAAGACTGAAAGTCGTGGTATGTGTGAAGGTTGCTGGTAAACTACCGAGCTCTGTGAGAGTCATGTTGTTACTATCCTTATTTCTATTAAGATTCTCAGAACTGCAAGCCTGGTGAAGCTTCTATGTCTACTGAGCAATCTTTAACCAACTCAACAAACTCGCTACAGAGACATTTTATTCTTTAGCATTTCTTCCTGTCTTTCTAAAGCCATTTGTCAGAGATAGTTATTTCTCCAGTATATTTAGTAAGGATCTTTGCTTTAGATTTTTGCAACTGGATGTAGACTGACCTTTTATTCCTTCCTTTGTGACAGAGCTGAAATTTATATAGAGTTTCATTTTATTTTGTCAATGTGCTACATAATAAATAAGATTTAAATGATTAATGCACACGCAGATACTGTCAATACTTTCGGTCCATAGCTTGCAGTAGATAACAGATGTCCACCCAGGAAGGGAGAGAGATTTCTCTGTTGAACACTGTTCTCTAACCCAAAAAGCCTTTTTTTTCCCCCCTATCATACTAAAACCATGTAAAAATCAGTGGTCTGTGGAACTTCTTCAGTAATTTCTGTGGCTTAAGAGGAGAAACAAAAGCAGTAATACTCTGAGGTCCTTTCTGAGCTGTACAGAAAACCCTTGATTAACTCGAGGCTGAGCAACTGAGTTCAATCTAATGCTGCTTCCTTGTATATGTATGCCTTATCTAGTAGCTGGAGCCCTACCAACATGTTCTGAGCGGGAGACCCACCCATCAGGCTGTTGTTCCCTTGCCTCTTTGGGCAAGTAGGAACTCAAATGCTTCCTTCCAACCCTTGTAAAAAAAAAAAAAAATCCAGGCTGGCCATTGACTAATCTTCCAGGCTCAATTGGGAAACAGGTGTGAGAAGTTCCTCTATGGTTTTACAATGTTTACTTTAGTTGTATCTATAGTATGGAAACCATTCATGCCAGCATTTAGTAGAGCACTCAGTAGATGTTAGTTGTTATTGTTACTGTTAATAATCATCCTGTATTCCCCACTAGAATAAAGTTTGTGTAAGTTGCACACATACTGCTTTACAGCTCCACTGGATTTTGAGGAAGGCATACTTGAAAGGCAGCGGTGTTTTTCCTTACTACGTGGTGTGTAGCACTGGAACCTTCCATTCATGTTTATTAAAGTGTATTATTGTCTACTGCTGCTGCTGTTTTATTTCAGTTTTTTTTTAACGTATTTACTTCCTAATACAAAGTCACTTTTTAAAAAAATTTTAATTTATTTATTTTTGAGAGACAGAGAGAGATAGAACGTCAGTGGGGAGGAGCAGAGAGAGAGGGAGACACAGAATCCAAAACAGGCTCCAGGCTCAGAGCTGTCAGCACAGAGCCCAACATGGGGCTCAAACTCACGGACCGCGAGATCACGACCTGAGCTGAAATCAAATGCTTAACCAACTGAACCACCCAGGCATCCCATTTTTCACAGTTTTTTTTTAAATTTTTTTAACGTTTATTTATTTTTGAGACAGAGAGAGACAGAGCATGAACAGGGGAGGGTCAGAGAGAGAGAGGGAGACACAGAATCTGAAACAGGCTCCAGGCTCTGAGCTGTCAGCACAGAGCCGGATGTGGGGCATGAACTCACGGACCGCGAGATCACGACCTGAGCTGAAGTCGGCTGCTTAACCGACTGAGCCACCCAGGCACCCCCACAGTTTTTTTAATGTTTATTCACTTTTAAAAAAAAATTTTTTTTAACGTTTTATTTATTTTTGAGACAGAGAAAGACAGAGCATGAACGGGGGAGGGGCAGAGAGAGAGGGAGACCCAGAATCGGAAGCAGGCTCCAGGCTCCAAGCCATCAGCCCAGAGCCCGACGCGGGGCTCGAACTCACGGACCACGAGATTGTGACCTGAGCTGACGTCGGACACTTAACCAACTGAGCCACCCAGGCGCCCCAATGTTTATTCACTTTTGAGAGAGAGAGCGAGAGAAAGAGCACGCAAGTGGGGGAGGGGCAGAGAGAGAGGGAGACACAGAATCTAAAGCAGGCTCCAGGCTCTGAGCTGTCAGCACAGAGCCTGATCCAGGGCTTGAACTCATGAACTGTGAGATCATGACCTGAGCTGAAGTCACTTAACCGACTGAGCCACCCAGGCGCCCCTCTATTGACCCTAGGTGTTGCAGGATGGGAGATATAACAGAAGCATAAGATAGTTTCTCAGAGATTTTATTCTTATGGGAAAAACAGGACCGTCACACCTACTATGTACTTTAGCAAGAATATAAGGCAGTTTGTAAGAAATAAAGGGTCAGACTCCGTGGAATATAAGGTGTGAATAGGGTACCATGTCAGAGGGGGCCTGGAGCAAGGACTTCGCAGACCTGAAGTGAGCCCTGAAGAATTGGTCCACCTGCAGAGAGAGAAGCCAGAAAACTACCAAGGGAATATAAACAAGTTAAGCTGACCTTGAGAGCCCATCTGCTGCTTCTTGAGCTGGCTTGAGAGGCATTAAACCATTAGAAAAAGATTTTTGAAAAACTCATAAATGTCTGGAGTGTCTAAGATATTAGAAGTAACAAACACGTGTATCTCTTCTGGTTTTTAGTTTGGTGATACTTGGATTTTTAAAAACCTTGGGTTGTGTATCTTTCCTTTGAGGGACTGACTTAAAATAATACTTTTAGAGGGGAAAAAACATACATAAGAAAGACCCCTTCATTGTCTTCCTTTGCCTCTGTTAAACATGCATCCAGGATTAGGATATGCTGCTGTGAGCCTGTGTCTGAAAATGATCCTTGCTTCCTCCAGATCTTCTGCTGGTTGATTATCCAAGGCATTGGCTTTCTGAATTCCCTCTTGTGCTTGTGATGTCTGTCTCCTTTTGACCCGTGCTTTGATCACTGGCATCGCCACCTGTGTTTCAGTGGTGATGGAGCGGAACTCTGATTTCATTTTGAGCATCTTGGGATAAACCTGACCGAAATGCACTTTATGTGTAGGTACACATACCTACACATAGGTACCAGGGCACCCACCAGGTGGGTGGAGAGGAAGAGCTCCTCTTCAAAAGTGTGTCTGCTATAGGAATACCTCAAATTCTACTTTCATCCATCGGTATCTTTGGATCTAGACATTTTTCTCCTATTAAAATGGGAGGGGTAGCTTATTAAAATACTGGATGTCCTCCGTTTTTTCGTCAACCTCAAATTTATCAGCCTGCCTTTTGGCATATGGTAGTAAGACATGGTGGGTAAGTAAGCAGGAAGGATAATAGAGGGAAAAGTCTAGACCACACTTCGGCTTGATAATAATCATCTGGCAGTCTTGTTAGGCTGCAGATTCCTGAGGTGGAGCCTGATAACTTGCATTTCCAACAAGTTCCCCGGGTGAGGCTGATGTTCATTCCCTGGAGAGCCTGGTTAGCAGGACTCTAGTCTTTAGTATCCCAAAAGAAACAAAAAGAGCGGTAACACAGTGCTGAGACATACAGCTGAGGACAAGGGAGCCCATCTTGTAATTTATCCATACACTCTTGCCTCATAGTGCTGGAGTTTTGAGGTGTGACTATGAATCCAAAGTGCTCTCTTTACGCACCCCCAAAATCAACTCCCATAGCCTTGCTTATCCCTTGTGTTTTATGAAGTGGAGATAAATGAAAATCCAGTCTTTTTAATCATCCATGGGGAAAACATCACTGATTCCTAAGACTTATGGTTAATGAAAATCTGGGTTGTATAATGTCTGGATACACTTGTATTTTTTCCAAATATACAGAATGCAAGCAGCAGTTGTTACTAAGTGGAAGTCAGACCTACTTTAATGAATAAACAAACATTTGATGTTAGTATGTTGTTAGTTCCTAAAATAGTGGTACTCAGAAATAATTTATTGTCTTAAGTAACCCAATCCTTACGTTTATACACAGCCCTGATTGGTGGTAATCTGCTTACAAAGCTACCTTTTCCTGGAAAGCAGGACCCTTGCTTTATGTACAAAACCAGGGACTAAAAAGAAAAATCACAGAAGGTGAGGGACAAGGGTACAAATATTAGTGCCTTTTCTTCAGAGTGAACAGTGTAAAAATCTCTTGTTGCCATCTCTTATTCCTTATTCCTTCCTAATGGAAAACTAAATTCTTCTGAATGGGTAGAAATGGCCTCTAGATGAGGAGCTGATATTCACAAGTACAGGCACAAAGCAGATAATGTAGCGAATGAGTATGTATGAAACTGTAAATCACCCTCGCTCCTTCTTTCAGCCATGAAAGGAGGCCTTGTCCTATAGAACATTAAATTGTGTTCATTTAATCCAACAAGTCCAGTAGAACAAATCGGGCTCATGCAGATTTATCACAGGGGGTTATTTAAATTCAGCGGTGACCTTTGCATCCCTGTGAATGTGCTCCAAATGAACAAGGACAAAGGGAACTTTTCTGCACTGTCATTATGTTCCCTGGGAGGCTGTGGGTTTCCCATTTTGATCAACTCACCACTGTGGGCTGAAGGGTCGGGGTGGGGGTTCTGAGGGTGCAGAGGGCTTGGTCAGGGCTGGCCATCGCACCGGAGAATATGTTCTTTCCTGTTGTGGACTCTGCCTCTCCTTCCTCTGGCTTGATTTTGTTTGCATGCTTGGCTGTGAGTGTAAGTGCTAATTTCAGAGTTTCTCAACCTCAATACTGTCAACATTTTGGACTGGACTAGTCTCTTGTGGTCTGGGCTGCCCTATGCATGACTGAGCAGGACAATAGCTGTGACAGTCAAAATACCTCCTGGCATTGTTGAATGTCTCCTTGGAGTAAAATTGCCCTCTTTGAGAACCACTGAATGAATGCAGAATATTTTGCAGGACTCTTCTCCATGTGACCCTTACCAAAGCATCCTGTACAAAATGAATGACTGGTTAAAAAAATAGTGTGTACATCTATACCTATACCTATATACCTCTATATAGACCTGTATATATATATATACATACCTATATATGTGTATATATATATATACACATACATATATCTCATAAATAGTAAAATGAAGTAATGTAAATATGGGAAAAATCGAAAGCTGCCTCTTACTTGCCTCTGACTCCAGGTTCTTTGTGTCTTAAAGGCTCTGAATATTTGAAATCAACTCCATTAGAAAAAGAAGAACAAAACAATAACAAAACTTCAAACAGAATGAATGTGGATAAAGTTATCCTTTTCTCTCCTCTAAGTCTTTGGAGAGGATTTGACTGAAACAAAATTGTCATCAGAGTCAGTTTTGAACAGCATTCTTCAGAAGACAGCATGAAGAGATTATTTTGAGGGTTCCAGGGTTTATTCCCTTGAAATGCTTAAACAGCTCCAAATCCTGTTTCTGCTTAATGTCAACCTTCAGATGGATAAATATGGGGATAGTTCCTTCCCTGGAATAAAGGTGGATGAAAAAGAAAAGAAAGAAAAAAAAACAAAAACCTTTAGACTTCCGTTGAGGATTCTGTAGTCATGTGTGTAGATTAGGGCTTTTAGAGGTGTCTGGCATCCCTCGTAAGTATGCAGTGTTCATTCACAAGCCCCCCAAAACTGGTACATTTGTGGGGACTCAGACCAGTATCCCAGATCACCATCTTTGGATACATCATAGGATTGGAAAGACTTAGCTAAATAGGAACTGGTGCCCCCATCAGTAATAAAGAAGGAAATCTTTGACCTCCACCTCCCCCCAAATTAAGTCAAGTTTCAATGGACGGTATTGCTACTTGGGCAACAGTATGCATTTTTTCCCACTTAGGACATTCACATCTTTGAGTTAATGCAACTGTTACTTGGGAAAAGGACTTCATAAAACCTAATGACAGTGAGGGATGGGGAAATTTGGTAAAAGGGTGAGAGGCTTGAGCAGGCAGACCTGGAGGGAAGAGGATGATGCCACTGCCTGGTTGGGGACCCACCAGCTGTGTAGGTGGCTCAGAGGTGCCCCCCACCCCCAGGGGGCAGGGTGCTGGTCATTCAGTGTGGCTGGTAGTGTTGCTCAGTCTTCCAGGCTGCTCCCCTGTCCTGCTAACCCACGGAGGAGGGGTGCGGAGGAGGAGTGGGGCAAGGGGCAGGGAGGAGAGGTGGGACTCCTAGATATCCAGCCTGCCCCTGGGGCTCAGCTGTTCGCATAGCTGCACTGAAAATTACAGGGGATTATTTGGGAGGGAGTAAATAAAGCAGATGATAGAGTTGTATATATATGTATTAAAAAAAGAGATTGATTAAGGTCATAAATTTCTCTTTTATTTCTTCTATCTGGGCATTAATTCCACAGCACTAATTTACAGCATTGGTTTATTACTTTCTTCTGTTCTGAGAGAAACAGTGAATTTTAATTGAAACCACTCTTTGCTTCTCTGCATTCTTCCCCACCACTGTGTGGGAGACTCTTGGATACTACTCCTTGGGCATGTGCCTCTCTCTCCCAGGTATGATGGGATGGTGTAGGAAGAGGAACCTTCACCCAGGGCAGAGGTCTGCTCTGTGCCCCCAGACATGCTGTGTTTGTAGCTTCCGCCACAATCCTGGAAAGAAACTGGGGCTCCGGACTCCTGGGCAACTTGCCAGGGTCACCCAGCTGGTCAGCGCACAAGGTTTTGTCTGATTAATGATCCATAATGCTAAAGACAAAGGCTATGTAATTTGAAAAAATGGGAGCAAATTCAAGAAACACTTTAATGACCCTAGAACCTTGGGGGCGAGGGAAGTCTTTCAGATGATTGTACGCACACTGTAAAAACAGGTGTATTACGGGTTGAATTGTGTCCCCACCCCCCCCCCCCCACACACACAAGATGTTGAAATCCTAATTCCCCTGTGTTTATGAATATGATTTTATTTGGAAAGACGGTCTGGGCAGATATAATTAACTTAAAATTTGGTCACACTGAATTAGGGTGGATCCTAATTCAGTACCCAGGATCCTTATTGGGAGAGGAAAATCCGGACACAGAGACACAAACACAGGGAGACATTGTGAAGATGGAGACGTTGGCATCATACTGCCACAAACCAGGTAATGCCAAGGATTGCCAGCAACCGCTGGAACCTAGCAAAAGGCAAGGAAGGATCCCCTGCCCCCAGAGACTTCAGAGGGAGCATGATCCTGCCTGGGCCCTAAGTTTGGACTTCTAGCTTCCACCGCTGTAGCTTGTGGTTCTTTGTTACAGCACCCGTAGCAAACTGCTACAAACTGCTGCAAGGTGCCGTCTTGGGGAACAGATGGGAAGATTGAGCTCTCCTCAGGGGGTGAGGGTGGTGGGCAGAGCCAAGGGTCCCTGATCCCCAGTGCAGCGCCCTGCAGCGCCCTGCTTACTAGACCAGATGTTAACACTATTAGCAATTTTTACACTAGTCAAGCCTGACTTTAGTCAGACAGTCCGTTTTTGGTTTGTTTTGCGGTTGTGATCTAGTTAAGTTTATTTATTTGGTGATTCTAAATGGGATGAGGATTTTTTTTTTTAATGTTTATTTTTGAGACAGAGAGAGACAGAGCTTGAGCGGGGGAGGGAGAGAGAGAGAGAGGGAGACACAGAATCTGAAGCAGGCTCCAGGCTCCGAGCCGTCAGCACAGAGCCCGATGCGGGGCTCAAACTCACGGACTGAGAGATCATGACCTGAGCCGAAGTCGGACGCTTAACCGACTGAGCCACCCAGGCGCCCCAGGATGAGGGTTTTGATGAGGGACTGGTGTGACATCACATCACTCTAAAAACTTCCAGGTCTTCTGGGAGATCATCCTCCGGTGGTGCTGTCATGCTCCTCAGGGCCTGTGAGGCCACCTGGAAGCTACTGTTGACTGGCACCTGGTGTCCCAGTGGTGAGTCAGGAGCTCATCAGTCTTGCTCATTTTGTCATTTCTCAGTCTTCAAAAAAAATGCTTATTTATTTATTTTGAGAGAGAGAGAGTGCATGCACATAGGAGCAGGGGAGGGGCAGAGGGGGAGAAAGAGAGAATCCCAAGCAGGCTCCACACTGTTAGCAAAGAGTCCCACGCGGGGCTCGATCTCACGGCCGTGAGATCATGACCTGAGCTGAAACCAAGAGTTGGACGCTTAGCCGCACTAAGGCATTACCTTAGTCGGACGCGGGGACCCAGCGCCCCGCATTTCTCAGTCTTTTAAAGCAAATTCTCTGGAAGCGCTGTTCTTTCAAAGCGCTGGAAGTTTCTACCCGAAAAGCTAATACAGGACAAAACATAGTTTCACCATTAACCTTGAGAGCCTAAATTCCAGTTCTAGTATTGTTACCACTTTGTATTCTAGTCTTGTCATTTCCTTGTCATCTTTGAATGACTTTGTTCCTAGCTTCTGGACATCCTTACAAAAATGTTGAAGTGTTTCAGAAATCTATACATTTTATTCACATAGAGGTAGATCGTTCTAGGAAAGCACATGGACCTCAAACAAAATTATAAACCCAGCATGTAGTGAATTATTGATCGCAGTCTGATTCTGTTGTGGCAAACTGACAAATGTTTGTTTCGCGCTTTGCTATGCATAGTCGTAGTTAGGGTTCACAAGAATGCAGGGGAGGAGACAAGCCAAACGGAGTCGTGCTCAAGAGCCTGGACACTAGAATCAGATGTCTTTGCATCTGAATGCGAGCTCTACCATTTCTTAGCTGTGTGATGTTGGGCACGTTACATAACCTCTCTGAGCTTCAGTTTCCTCCTCTGTGAAAATGGAATAATTCTAGTAACTAACCAATTGGCTTGCAAGCAAGATTAAATGAGTTAATATATATAAAGTAGTTTAAAAAGTACGCAGCATGTAGTAAGCTCTCAATAAATGTTAAATGACGTCATTTTCACGTATAGAGTTTGTTTTACTGAAGTCGACGTCCACATTGTATGATTAAGGCTTTAGAAAGTTGATGTTTTCAAAGTACAAATAAATGTAACACTTTACCTATGGATTCATTAAATTTCATCTTGTTAGATTGTGTCCTTCTGCCCTGTTAACTTCTGTATATGTGACTGTCTAAGATGTAGCTGAAAAGTGAACTGTGATGGGGCTAAATAGAGAGCACTCTCTTAGGTTTCTAGAAGCCTCTCTCCCTATTTTAGATATGTCTACTTACCAAGAATAAACTAGCAAATGCCTTGGAAAGAGCACAAGTAGCAGTAGTTAGGTTATCCAGATTTATTTTTTTTTAAATGATTATTCATTTTTGAGAGAGAGAGACAGAGTTTGAGTGGGGAAGGAAGGGGCAGAGAGAGAGGGAGACAGAATCCAAAGCAGGCTCCAGGCTCTGAGCTGTCAGCACAGAGCCTGACACAGGGCTCAAACCCATGAACTGTGAGATCATGACCTGAGCCAAAGTCGGATGTTTAACTGACTGACCCACCCAAGCGCCCCTGGGTTATCCAGATTTAAAAATAAATAAATACATTTTTAAAAAATTATTTATTTATTTTGAGAGAGACAGAGACAGCGCAAGTGGGGCAGGGGCAGAGAGAGAGGGAGAGAGAGAGAGAGAGAGAGAGGGAATCCCAAGCAGGCTCTGTAGTGCCAGTTGCAGAGCCGGATGTGGGGCTTAAACCCAGGAACTATGAGATCATGACCTGAGCCGAAACCAAGACTGAGCCACCCAGGCACCCCCCTTGGGCCCAGCCTCTGCCACTAACTCCTTTTATAACAGTGGACAAGTTTACCTCATTCCTATAGGCCTCGGAATCCTCACCTGTAAATCAAAGAATTAGAACAAGAGTCGAAAGTATCAGTACCTGACTCACGTACCGATACTCTGTTTTTTCCTGTCCACAGACATCATTAATTGATTATAACAGCCTTTCATATAATGCTCGCACTTGGCATCCATTTCAACCTAACACCGATGGGAAGCCGGTATGAGGAAGGGTATTTATTTGCTGTTGAGGGCTCTGAGACCCTCTCTACCTCTGAGAGTCCTGGTGTCTATAAAGGACCGGGGCACTGAAGAGAAGGGAAGGGGTGCTGATGCCAGGGACGGAGTAGAAGTAATTACCCAGGACTTGGTGGCTCTGAAAAGAGGTGAACGTGAGAGGTACAGACAGCCTTCACAGAGAGGATACCTTGTTGTAAATAACTTTGGAGATATTTGACCAGCCCATATCATCACCCCTTTTCTCAATTCCCTCAATCCTTCCTTCCCTGACACTGGATCAAGATTCTCTCTTCTGAGAATCTGTTATGGGCATTCAGAGATAATCTCTTGAGGAGCTGTAAACCTGAGAATTACCTGAGGTGCATGTTTGTGCCCCTCCAAAATTCATACGTTGAAACCTGGTGCATGAAGGTGGGGCCTCTGGGAAATAATTAAGTCCTGAGGGTGGAGCCCTCAGGAATAGGCTTAACGCCCTTGTAAAAGGGACTCCAGAGAGATTCCTCTCCCTTTCTGCCCTGTAAGGACACAGCTAGAAGATGCAGTCTTCAAGGAAGCGGGCCTTTACTAGATACCGAACTTCCGGCATCTTGACCTGGACTTCTAGGCTCCAGAGCTATGAGGAATAAATTTCTGTTGTTTATGAGCCAGCCAGCCTATGATATTTTGTTAAAACAGCCTGAATAGACTAATACAGTGGCTGTGTGCAGCAAACAGCTGAGGCACAGACAGGCTCTGATAGGCTTGATCCTGAAGACTTTTTTTTTTTTTTTTAATTTTTTTTAATTTATTTTTGGGACAGAGAGAGACAGAGCATGAACGGGGGAGGAGCAGAGAGAGAGGGAGACACAGAATTGGAAACAGGCTCCAGGCTCCGAGCCATCAGCCCAGAGCCTGACGCGGGGCTCAAACTCACAGACCGCGAGATCGTGACCTGGCTGAAGTCGGACGCTTAACCGACTGCGCCACCCAGGCGCCCCGATCCTGAAGACTTTTTGATGACTGGTTCTAGTGTTGATGAAACTCAGCTCTGCTCTTTGCCGTTAGGTTCTCTAACGTACCTTATAGTAATAGCACAAACTTTACTATCAAAGCTTGAAATGGGTTTCTCTTTATGCAAAGGAAAGGACCACGAGAGACTGTTGCTGTAGAAACCAAGTCAGGAGAGAGGCTCAGAAAAAAGGAATGTTCTCTAATGTTGGTTGCTGCACAAAGTTTAAAAACTGTAAGAGCCCTGTAGTTTTGGTAATTAAGGGTGAGATCAGTGAAAGGTATCTGTCTTTATAAGTCACGTTATTTCTGGGATTTTTCATCTACATTAGTTTGAACATTGACCAGCACTTTTTATCTTTCGTTTATGAAATTCTGTGAGTCAGGACCTAAAATATGTGTGATCTCCAGCATGTGCTTGAATTAAGCCCTGTCTCTATCAATAATTCTTAGATAGATATGTACTGTTTTAAATTGTATCTATAGGATTCCGTAGGAAAAGTAACCAACAATTCTGTTAAAAGTGAATTAGGCTATTTTAGACAACTTTACTTATCCTTAACCTGTCTAGGAATTCACCCTGTGAAATTCTCCCAGTACAGCCATGAGAAGCATAGATTACTTCTCATTTGGAGCCCCTTTCTCACTCACCGACCAGCCATCTGACAGTGGACAAGTTTTTGACTTCTTATGGCTCAGGTTCCCCGTCAGTAAAATGAGATACTAACTGAGTTGTGAGGATTAAATGGGCGCATGTATTTTATAAAAGCATTTAGCTCAGCCTTGTACATATGAAGTGTTCAACAGATACTATTGTAGTTAATATTAAATGCATTCAAAATTCTTGCCGCTCAACAGAATTGGCTCGTAAAGAGTCCTTTCTTGAATTTTGATGAAGAATATATCTGAAGAAATGTGTGAAGGGTCTCAGATATATATTACATGTTTATGTTTCATGAATGCCTTCCGGATACCAGGTACCATGCTAAGCAGGGAGGGTCCAAGGATGGTAACGCAAGGACCCTATCCTGTAAGATCTCATAGTCCAGAGTCGTTTCACCATGAACGGTTATTTATTGCTATTGTCACACAGCTTTAAAATGAAGAGATTAAGTAAATAAGATCAAGGTTCTTTATGGGACTTTTTTCTGGCAATAATAAATGGTGATAATATTTATTGGTTGTTTCAGGAAGGAAAACGTCTGAGAACATGAGCGAGGAGATGTAAAATAAATCCATCACGTTAGAAACAGACTGTTACATGCCGACAGTGCTGAGCCTTTGCCAATGCACCATTTTTAAATATGGTGCCATTGCCGGTTCTTCAGTTAAGCAAGACACATCCCATTTTACCTCCTACCACTTAAGTTAATTTCTCTTCTCAGTAAAATTTCCCATTTTATAAAGACATACTTCATCTTGGCTATGTACATACTAAATTGTTCATTTTTTACTTAGTTAGATTGTTTTCTGTCATAGTGAGAAATGCTTTCCTCTTGAAGAAATGATGTTCATGCCCGGGAAATAGGGGTATTTATTAAAATGGTTTATTACAAACCTAGATTTAGACATATTTCTATAATTTTAGTATTTAAGTGGTTTTAGTGCCCAATGAAATGACTTTCGGTGTACCATGGGCTTTGATAATCAGAGTCTCCAAAGTCTCGCTCCTAGACTTTAATCAAATGTAGTTGGTGGATTTATATTTGCATGCATGTGTTTAGAAATATTAGAGATGTTTTCAGTGGATCTCCATTAATGCATTGCTGGGTTGTAATGACTAGTGGGTGACTTAAATTATCTTGTGCTTCATCTCTCTGATCTAATAAGCTTTTATGGATTTTGGATTCTGCGCATAGGCATGGGAGGGACGTAAGGAAATAGAAAACTTCTGGGACCTAAAAGAACAAACAGGCTTTTTACAAGACAAAAACACTTCAACAAGTCAAAACCTGGGTGGAGGGTGCATCCTGGGCTTGTCACTGAAGTTGAGTGTTGGAATTTTAATGGTATCTGGTAGCTCCTGAGATGGAGGAAATATACATAAATGGTTTTCTCAGATAACTGAAAGTCAACATTTTAAGTGCCAAAACAACAATTTAAGACAGCAACTATATTTCTGTACCACTTTCCAAAGTATAGTAAATGTGTCTTCCACTTTTCCAGAGTAGCATACTGAGCATGATGGTAAAAGCAGGTCTGGCTTCATAGGCCTGATACCTTTGCAAACATAAGAGGACCCGCGTCCAGAAGGGCCACATGCTTGGTTTAATGCTCTGCTGTCATTGTCTGGAAATTTTTAATAATTTTTTGAACAAGGAGGCTGGCATTTTCATTTTTCACTGGGCTCTGCAAATTATGTAGCTTATCATGGATACCGAGTTTCCATTTGGACTGTTAATTACTGTGGGGGGCCATCAAATGCAGGAGTGTTTGGGTCCCTCACTTGAGCTCTCAGCTTCCCAAGCACTCACTTCTGTTATCAGTATGCTTCTCTCTTCCAGGCTCTGCCTTCTAATTTGCTGCTTCTCATCTGCCGAGACATCATATAAATAAGGTATTAGAATAGTAAGTAGGCTGAGAACCACTAGGCTCTGGAAGGTGACCTTGAAGGCTCCTCCTACAAAGAGAAAGTACCACACCATCAGTACCCAGGCTCTGTGGCATTTATTTCAGGGGTCACACGCTATTTTTCTCCTCTCCTGCATTGACCGCATTGGTGAAGAGGCTGTGTCTGTATAAAAACCGGGTGGGACCATACAGTTCTGGTGCATTTCCATGAAAGGAAATGTTGTTATAATAGTTGTTAAGAAACTATTTTAAAAGCCCACTTTTCTTAAATTACTCACAGACAGTAAAAAGGTAAATGAAGTTTCTTTTGATGAGATTCCTGTTATATAACTCATATAAACTATGAAGGCTTTATTGTTGACCATTGGATTCCAGTGGTTTGTGTCCCTTCAAATTGTCCATGTATCTTGAAAGTAGGGCTCTTGCTTGGCATCCCCTTGTCCTGAAATGAACCATGGCGTACCTTTTTGACACAGGTCACAATTGTTAGGTTTTCTCTACAATTACACAATTTCATTTTTCACTGTCTATTTAGACTCCTATTGTCTAAATACGTGGATGTTTTCTCTGCTGTAACTTTTCTGCCTTCCAACATTTAAGCTACCTGCAGCAAAAGGAAGGAAAACCAAATAAATGTTTTCATTTTCAGGCCATTCATGGTATAGGAAATGTGCTGGCAGTTGTATTACAAGAAAATAAGATTCTTCAGAGTGGGGAAAAGGTTGTCACTAACTCATCATCCATTTACTCATATATTTATTAAACATTCAGTGTTGTTTATTGAGCACTTACTGTGTACCAGGCACTATGGCAGGGGAGTAAGACAATTGATACTCATTCCAAAAACAGCGCTTTACATACAGGGATGCTTTAAGGAAATAATGAATGAATGAATGAATGAATGAATGAATACATGCTTTGGAAAATATGTGTCACTTATTAATATTGCGCAGGGATTTCTGAATTCCTTTTGTAACAAAACAGCATGTGCAGCTTTCTAAAATCCAAACATGGCTGAAATTTCCTTGACTAGTTGCTTTGGTTTAAACTCCCATTTGACATTTGAACTGTTTTCAAAATGTCATTCTGGATTTACTTGCCTCTGAGGAATTAAAACAGATTTTACATTGACATAGTCTGCAAGTTGTCAGAATGAACACAGTACTGGAAATTTCCTAAGTGTTCAGATTGGAAAATTAAGGGGTCATTAGTCACTTTTTCAATCAGTTTATCCTAGGTTATGAAAGCACTTTGTGTATTATAGCATCAATTCTGGGCCCAGTCTTACTTAACATTAACCGCAAGGGTTAAAGTTGTGGGCAGGACCACAACAATGTCACCGTGAGCTTCTACTGCCTTGCCACTGTCCTTCTATTATGTTTGATATTAATGTGATTTGATATGTGGGGGAGAAAGCAGGCAATCATTTGGGAAGTGTCTGCTACTTTCATAAACAGGAAAAATATGGGAGTTGGTCTTTGCTAATAGATGTCAGAATAATAATTGCTATCCTAATTGTAATTTACATGATACTTCACAATATTAAAACTCTCACATACTCTATGTGTGATAAGTTTAGAATAACGTCTTCTACAAGATGAAAGTCTGCCTAGGGAACCTACAGAAAATTTCTGTAGAATGAGAATTTTATATCTCAGAATGAAAAGCAACAGACAAATCTAGGTTACTAAACTACCCTACTTAGATCCTTTATTTTCTTTTTTTTTCTTTTTTTTTTTTTTAACGTTTTGTTTATTTTTGAGACAGAGAGAGACAGAGCATGAACGGGGGAGGGGCAGAGAGAGAGGGAGACACAGAATCGGAAGCAGGCTCCAGGCTCTGAGCCATCAGCCCAGAGCCCGACGCGGGGCTCGAACTCACAGACCGCGAGATGGTGACCTGAGCCGAAGTCGGATGCCCAACCGACTGAGCCACCCAGGCGCCCCTAGATCCTTTATTTTCGAGGAAGGCCAGCCATTGTATTGGTAGTTAAAATAAAGAAAGGAGTGGTGGTTTAAGTGGGACCAGATTTCTATAAAGCTTTTGAAGAACCAAATTTTACAGTAGTGGATTGGGGCGCCTAGGTGGCTCAGTCAGTTAAGCGTCTGACTTAGACTCACGTCATGATGTCATCGTTCATGCGTTCGAGCCCTGCATCGAGCTCTGCACTGTCAGCTCAAAGATTCTCTCTCTCTCTCTCTCTCTCTCTCTCTCTCTCTCTCTCTCTCTCTCTGTCTCCCTCTTCCTATGCCCCTCCCCCAATTGTGCATGCACACGCTCTCTTTCTCTCTCTCTCCTTCTCTTTCTCTCTCTCAAAATAAATACATAAACATAAAAAAAAATGTAGTGGATGGTGTGATTAAGAATTCAGTATAATGAACTCATAAATAAATTCAACATGTTCTGGCCTTTAATGAGTTGATGAGAGTGTGCCTTGTCTTTTGTATTAATTATGAATTAATTCAACAAACACATATGAAAAACTCTACATCAGGTACTGTGCTAGGTCCTGGGAATACAGGAGGAGTAGTATGTCATATCTCAAGGTAGGCAGGGTCTGTCTGTCACAGCTCACTTCCTGTGGCCTTTTGGTTCAATTTTTGAGGTACTTCATTTCATTTTTATTGATTCATACTGAACAAATGGCTCCTTACCCTTTATGGCTTTAATTTCCCCTGCATCCTAGGTTCTTTGTTAAGACAAGCATGATTGTAAGTCCACACCGTGATGCACTCGGGGAGCTTCTCTATGTGTGAGCCCCATTAGCCCTTTTGCAGAGAGAGGAATCTCAGATGGGTCTGTTTTGGTGCTCAATTAAAATTTAAAATGTCCTAGGGGCGCCTGGGTGGCGCAGTCGGTTAAGCGTCCGACTTCAGCCAGGTCACGATCTCGCGGTCCATGAGTTCGAGCCCCGCGTCAGGCTCTGGGCTGATGGCTCGGAGCCTGGAGCCTGTTTCCGATTCTGTGTCTCCCTCTCTCTCTGCCCTTCCCCCGTTCATGCTCTGTCTCTCTCTGTCCCAAAAATGAATAAAAAACGTTGAAAAAAAAATTAAAAAAAAATAAATTTAAAATGTCCTCGTTTCTGAAAGACTGTTGGTAGGGAGACCCTGGCTTCTTTTTAAAAAATGCCGAGCCATCAGTCTGTTATAACTGCCAGTCATACATGACAGGGACAGACTGTGCTATCATCATCTGACCCGCCCCTTCCCAACTTAAGAAGTAAATTGCATTGTGAGAGCTGGACTTTGAACAGGCTTGCCCTTAGTAGAGGTGCTCAGCGCCCTGTCCCCAGCCAGGAAAGCTCTCAGGATTGGCAAAGACTCCTGGCATTTCCAGAACACAGAGCCCTCCTCTGAGTGCAAGAGGGACTCCCCAGCTGTGTCAGCCCTCAGGGAGCTCCTGCTAGAGTGTGGGTGGCCATTCACGTGGTTAGGCTCTCCTAACTGGTCTTCAGACAGATACGTGCCAGATGCTGTGCCGAGGTCGTAACAAATCTTCACGGTGTCAGAGGCATGCACTGTAATTCATGTTCGGTGTTCTGCAGATGCTCCAAGAAGTTCAGTCTCACTCTGGCAAAGCCCAGGTTCTTCTCTCAACTGCTGTGGGCGGGTCTGATCTGCCCTCTCTTCGCCCCCTTCACATCTCACTCTTCACTGCCCTCCTTAGGTCACCTGAGCACTGAGGCACATTCTTGGCCGTGGCTCCTGCTGGCTCTGCTGCTTGGAATGCTTTTCTCCTTGATCCCCACATGACTGGAGCGCTAGCTGCCTTCAGGGCCTTCCTTGTATGTTACCCTCTAACACAGCCTTTCTTGGTCACCCCACATGCTATTGCAATTCTCGTTCTTCAGTGCCCCTCCCTTGCTTTATTTCTCTCTTTAGCGCTTACCGCTAGCTAACAAAGTCTGTATGTAATCTCTTTAGTTTGCTTGTTCTTTATTTCTCCCACCAGAATGGAATCTCCACGAAGACAGGGCTTTTGTCTTATTTTGACTGTTGTATATTCTGCCTTGAACAGGGACTGGCAAATAGTAGGAATTTAGTAAATATTTGTTGAATGGATGCATGAATGGATGGATGAACTAGTCAAAGAATAAATTTGCCAGAATTCTCACTCAGAGATTACAAGTAATGAGGTTAAATTTGACTCACTCTGTCTAGAAGCTATGCATTAACCTTCCAAACCAAGAGGACAAGGAATAGATAAGATTTTAAACTGGAACTCAATCTTTTTTTTTTTTCTGTTATTTTTAAAAATTTATTTTCACAGAGAGTGTGCAAGCAGGGGAGGGGCCGAGAGAGAGGGAGGGAGAGAATCCCAAGCAGGCTCTGCACTATCAGTGTAGACCCTGATGCGGGACTAAAAACTCATGAACCATGAGATTATGACATGAGCCGAAATCAAGAGCCGGACGCTTAACCCACTGAGCCACCCAGGCACTCTTGAAACTCAGTCTTTAAAAATGTGTATGGGGCACCTGGGTGGCTCAGTCGGTTAAACATCCGACTTCGGCTCAGGTCATGATCTCACAGCTCGTGAGTTCGAGCCCTGTGTCAGACTCTGTGCTGACAGCTCAGACCCTGGAGCCTGCTTTGGATTCTGTGTCTCCCTGTCTCTCTGCCCCTCTCCTGCTTGCGCTCTGTCTCTCTCAAAAATAAATAAACATCGAAAAAAAATTAAAAATGTGTAGATGTTGGCAAGTTGATCAAGGAGAGAAAATACAAGGTACGTATGAAGGTGTGGAAGAGGCCACCAGGTGCATTCCTTTCTCCACTGTCTTCGATTGGTTTAGGAATTTGCTTTGCCAAGCATCTATTTAAAGACAGCATTTTCCCTGCTCAGTCATGGGTGCTCCATGGCTATATACCCAAGTCATTTCAGAGCCAGCTCTGGACGTGTTGTTGCTTAGAAAATAACCTTTCCATCTTGAGATTATAACTGATAGTTGAATGTGACCAGGCATTTCTAAAATTAAGCATTTGATCCTGGAAACATTCACAACTCTACTTAGAGAAATTGTTACTTTTTTTTTCCACTCCTCCTTCCACGTGCCTGTTAGATTTTTCCATACGTTGTTTATAATAACTTTTCCCTGTGGTTGAAGATAACAGATTTTTGCTTTTAATTCAAGAAATGTCATCTGCTGTAATGTTTTGCAACAAGATACTTTCCAAGTTTCAAAGCGAGAGTGTGTTGTCGGATTGTGTTTTTGCATGTGAAACTCCAGCAGTGGTGAAAATTCCCTGGGACTGCAGTGTGAGGCAGGTCTGCCCTTTCCATCCTTGTCAGTGTGTATAAGTGAATGTAAAGGGTTTTTTTTTTGTCATTTTAATTTAAATTCAGAAGGAGTCTATTTGTATGATAATCATAAGCAAAGGAAAACAGTGTTTCATTCCTCTCTGGGATTTGTTTTCTGACATCTCCACATTCCCTAGTACTTTAACCTGGCAACAGCATATTAACAGCGATTCATTCTCCGTATTTTACCATGTAGAACAGTACCCAGAAGATTAATACATGATGAAGAGAAGGAACTAAGAAGGGATGGTGAGGCCATAATTAATTTTGCTTTCATACACCATATGCTAGTGCTTCCTGATCTAAACCGAAATTAGAGTCACTGTAGAGTTTTCGATATCAAGGAAAAAAGGATCGTACACAGTGAAGCACAAATAACATTGACCTTTTTTTAATGTTTATTTATTTAGTTTGGGGGGGGGGCATGCTCAGACTTGGGCACAAGTGGGGGAGGGGCAAAGAGAGGAGAGCAAGAATCCCGAGCAAGCTCCACGGTGCCAGCGCAAAGCCTGACTCGGGGCTCAATCCCACAAACAGCGAGGTCACGACCTGAGCCAAAATCAAGAGTCAGATGCTCACCTACCTGAGCCACCCGGGTGCCGCGTAACATTGCCCTTCTTTCAGAGATTAAAGTTTCAAAAGGAGGGTGTAAATGATACTCTCATTGTTTGGATTCATTATTTTTCAACAAGGATTTTTCAGGGGGTAATTTTCTTTCTGTGAGCATAATCAGGAAGGAACCCCCCTCACTAACTGCTTGTCTGGCATGCCCTGAACTGAAGGAAGACAGACAATTAACGAGACTTATCTTCCAGTTCAGTTGTTACTGCATGTTCTTGTCTTAAGTGAGAGAGTCCCGAGGACACGGGTTGTATCTTCAGTCACACCGAATGACACTTATTTGTTCACAAAACCAGCTCAATTAGATTAATTTCCATGGATGATCCACTAATACCTAAAGGTTTTCTCAGATCAGGGGGCTGGTGCTCAGATGCCTCCACGGGCAGAGAACTGACGTAAAGGAGTGATATGGATCCTGATCAAAGAGCGGTGTGGAAAACAGGGTATGGGCTCTGCAGTTCTAGTGGAAGCTTTACGTTCAACCACTGAAGGTGGCCAAGTGGACATTCCCTCCCTGTTTGAAAGGAGGCTACTGCTGTTTAATCCCAAAGGGTGACTGAGTCTAGGATGCTGTCCTGGAATGGCCAGATGTCTTCCTTTAAGAGATGCTACAAATTACTGTTTTCATGCAAAATCCCTTGATTGATATAGTGTTACTTCAAACCTAAAAAGAAGTAGTCCTTTGCACCAACCTGATGAATAATGCCTATGGCATTAACATTCACAGGTCTGAGATGGAGAACAAATAGAAGCCACGTACAAGTATAAATAATAAAAAATAAATAAAACTGTTAGTAAAGTATGTTCCATCCTCCACTTTGACAAATATTCAAATCTGAAAGGCAAGATTTGAAACTAGAGTTCTCTAAGTCCTGTAATCACCAGATGAGGCAGCATGGAGAAAGCAGACCCTGCCTACTTTCTCTTCTCTTCTGTCTCCCAGTGCATGTGTGTGGACAACCCAGGCCACATGTCCAAGCTCTGGTCTCCTACCCTCTAACTCTCTAACCTCATATGAATGGCTTTCTCTCTCTCTCTCTCTCTCTTTTTTAAGTGTATTTATTTTGAGAGAGAGACAGAGAGCAAGCATGAGTCGGGGGTGGGGGGGAGGGCAGAGAGGCAGGGAGAGAAAGAGAATCCCAAGCAGGCTCCTCACTGTTAGCACAGAGCCCAATGCAGGGCTTGGTCCCACAAACTATGAGATAATGACCTGAGCCGAAATCAAGAGTCAGTTGCTTAACCAATTCAGCCACTCGGGTGTCCTTAAATGGCTTCCTCTTAACCAGTCCTGGGCACTGAGCAAGTATGGCCTGCCCAACGAGAGTGGACTCAGCAAAGAGAGTCACTCAGGCCCTAGAAACAGGCCAGGTAGTCATCTGGGCAGAGTATTCCAGAACACTTAGAGTTAGTGCTCAGTCTAGGATCTAGACTTTAGAATATGAGTGGATGGCCATGCACAGACACCAGGTGGGCACATCTCCTTGGCTCCTCGGTCTCCTGGTTTTGTGGAGAGAGGCATAACCAGAGGACCAGAGATGCCTTCTGCATTGTGGAGGCAGAGGCTTTGGTGGCTGGGATCAATGGGCAGTGTCTGAGCCCTTGATTTATAGAATATTTGCTCCTGATGAGATCTTAGACATCATCTTATGAGTCCCGAGCTATGAGAGGCAGTACAAATTCCTCTGGAATCCCAGGCTTTTTAGTCAGACATATTAGATATATCTGAATCTAATCCCATTTCCAAACAGTTGCAGGTCAGTGACATGTAACTTAGCCTTGGTTTGTTCCTTAGAAAAATGGAGATGAAGTACATTTTATTCTGGCATATCAAGGGCTTTTCTGATCAATGGTGGTTACTACTTTTGCGTAATGGTTCATCCTAATGCAATATATACCCTGGGGAACATATATTTCATGTAACTCTCTCTCAGCTACAGTTGTTTGCTTATGCTCTTCTGGTTAAATTCAAGGACAAGCTTAGCTTGCCTTTCTACTTCTTGTACTTATCTTTCTTGTACTTTCTACTTATCGTTCACTTTTCCATGAGAAAAAGAATGACAGAGAAAGGAAATTACCAGGACAATGTTGTTAAACATGAAAAATTTCGTGGCTTTTCTCTGAATCTGATGGTGATAACTTCAACTTTTAGAATCTTTATTTTCAGAGCTATGTGTAATTTCTAAAATTAATTTGCTCATAAGACCTGGCACATAGATTCTTGCCTAAGTTTCCCTGCAAACTTGTATGCATGTAACTTTTTTGAATCACTTCAATAAGAGATTTTTTTCAAAGATAGCTTCTTGTTTTTGTTTTAGAAAGGAAGGAGAGAAGAGACGGAGAAAGGATTTCTTTACTAAAAGGAAAATATTTTAAACACAATTTAAACCAAAGGTCTTCATAAATTATAAGACTGGCTATTTCAGTGTGTGGGTTAGAATGTAATTCTGAAGTAAGAGAAGTTGGCCTTCACAGCTTCCATTGGCCATCAGCAATGGCCATTGAGTGTTGGCATCAAGCATATATTCATTTTATGTAGTATATTAAGTCAATTCCTTAAAAAGGAAAGTCTGGCTAATTAGCCTGCCAAGATCGTAATGCTAGCTGTCTGGTTCTAGGGCTGTACACTCCTGAAAACCCCATTATAGAATACTTCTTTTATGTGCAGAATAGTTGTAAATGCCTAAAAATGTCTTAATTGCCTTTTCATCTTGGAAAGGTAATAGATATTATTGGATACCCACTTCCTCATAGACTAATTTACGTTTTTCTTATCTTAGGCATTGTTCCCCTCCGGGACATCTTGATTTTAAGACAAGCAATAACCCATATTTTGGTACAAGCAAGAGATATAGTTGTATGTAAAGATATTTCAAAACAAAAAGCCTGTTAAAAATATTTTTTACTGCTTTAATTGTAGAGGAACCATTTAGTTTTATTATATTAGAGATTAAGATTTTATTTTCATTCACTATCAGCCTGTCATTGAAGTACTTTTCTCTCTTCGTAAGTTGCATGGCTCCAGTGGGTTGGAAGATAGATTATGTAGTGGATCTCAGATAATGGTAGGAGAAGATATATGAGAATGTTATGATTTGGGCATTTCATGAAGGTATAGGTTGATGATGATGATGATGATGATGATGATATGGTAATTTGTTAAATGAGATTTAAAAAAAAATTTTTTAACATTCATTCATTTTTGAGAGAGAGACAGAGCTTGAACGGGGGAGGGTCAGAGAGAGAGGGTGACACAGAATCTGAAGCAGACTCCAGGCTCTGAGCTGTCAGCACAGGGCCTGATGAGTGGCTCGAACTCACGGACTGCGAGATCATGACCTGAGCTGAAGTCGGACGCCTAACCGACTGAGCCACCAAGGCGCCCTATGATGGTATGGTAATTTTTATTCTAGTATATCTTTGCCAAGTATTCTTAACAACAGCTATTTTATACTCTGAATAACACACCAAAGTTTTTGATGTTAGTATTATTGTGCCCAGTCTATCACCAAAGAAAATGATGTTCAGGAATCTAACTTGCCAGAGTCACTGAGTTAGTAAATATCAGCGTCAGGACTCAAGGTCAGATTCACGGACTCCAGAGCCTGTGTTTTTGTCCAGCATACCACGGACAGAAAGATAAGTGACAGCCAACATATTTTAGTAATAGGAACTGCTTTACACATATGCTCTCATTTCATTTCATTCCAACAAGCCAGAGAAGGGTTTTATGATTAGCTGCATTTTATAGATTAGGACACTGAAGCTCAGAGAGTTTTACAAATGTGCCCAAGTCATACAGCTTGTAAATTCAAGAGCTGGGACATACTCCAGAGCCTCTAGATTGCTTTGCCTTTTGACCAGAAAGTAGAAAAACCTTCAAGAATTAAAAGCCAATTTTTGTTTTAAATCACTTTCTATGCTATTTAGCGGATAACACTAGAGAATTAAACCATAAAAGAGATGCCAAAGTGTCTGTATTTGAGCTCACCAAACCAAAATTTCCCAGTGGGTCCTTTTATCTGGTTGTGTGAGCTGTGGTGCGGTGTATTACCACCCAGCTTACATGTATAGACTTCCCGCCAAACAAGAACCATCAGATCGCAAGCTGTGCTTTTCTAAATGTTGAGTGATGAGAGTGGATAATTATTAATATTATTTTGTGATTGATTTTTCAGAGGATCTATCTATCTATCTATCTAAACACACACATACTGTCTGAAAATTCAGGAACTTTTTCAGGGAAATTTTCATAGGTATTCTCTTTCTCAGGTTTCTCTCTTGTGACTTCTCTGCATTAAGCAGTGATGGCCACTGGGAGTGTTGGCCAAATCTGCTTCCCTGCTGACCTGAGTAGCCTCTCTGCAGAGTCCCTGCTAAGACAGAAATTCACAAACAATAGGTGGCCATTGCCAGCAATTTTGAACACAGCAGTCCTGGTCCTTGGCAGCAGTAACCAGCAATTGGCAAGCTATTACCCAAATCCCCTGCCAAGAGAAAGCTAGGACTTTTGAAATTACCTTGTTCCTTTCACCTGGTTGCCACATTTCTCTCTTTTAAAAAAAAATAGGCTTTGTGTGTGCAAGTATGTTACTTTATATCTTTCATGCTCAAACTGTCCTTGGCACAAGTATATTTGGGTCTTTATGGTTGCTTAGAAAAATGAGTGCCCTTCTATTCAGAAATGCAATTCTTTACTTGGGTATGGGATTTGATTTGCAAGTCCTTGCGTTTTGATATTTTATTGGTGCCTTAATTGAAAATTATAAGAAGATAGATTGTATATATGGGTCTGTGCTGTATATCAACATGTTAAGCGGTAAATCATACTTGATTTTTCCTTTTAGTGCAAGCATCGAGTCAAAGGTATTTAGAGCTTATGCAACATAGCCTTTCCATGTTACAGAGAAGAAAACTGAGATATACAAAGTGTAACTGACCCACCAAAAGTCATGAACCTATTTTAATTCATTGGGTGTTCATTGACCCCCTGCTATGTGTGGAAGGGGGTGACACTGAGGTAACAAAAAATTAAAAATATTTTGAATATGGATGGTATACCTATATATGTTCAGTACATAAAAAGTAGCATAACTCTGGGTGTAATTAACAAATAAAATAGTAGAGGTAATAGTTAATTTAGTTGAGCAAAGGAGAGCTCAACATGGTCCAAGACATCATGGAAGATATAGAACCTGAACTCATTCAGTCATTTATTAACTCACCATGGATATACTCATTGTTTACCATGTACCAGGCACTTCCCAGATTTGGAGGATAGTCCAGCAAAAAGGTGCATGTGGTTGCTACCATTATGGAGCTCAAGGTCCAGTGGGGCACACAGGTAGATGGGGAGAAATAGTGATGAGTACTCGGATGAGACAGGCTTTTGTGAAACTACAGAATTGGGGAGCGATGAACCCAGATTCCAAGAGGCTGGGGATGGGTTATGTATAAGCCGATGGAGGTGGGATGAAAGGTATTCTGGGAGGGAGCCAGCATAAAGAGAAAGAAAACATGAAATGTCTGGGGAAGAGCCATGTGTTGGGCACTGTGCTAAATACTTGCTATGTGGTATCTGTTTTAATTCATACAACAGTGTGAAGTGGTGTGTGTATTGTTAACTAAAGTCAACTGACTTGCCCAAGGTTACATAGCCAGCAGATGGAGGAGCAAGATTCTGAGTTAGGTCTGTATGATGTAGGGGTGCACCTTTAAGAAACCACGTACGGAGAGGCACCTGCGTGACTCAGTCACTTAAGCATCCAGTTCTTGATTTTGGCTCAGGTCATGATCTCCAGGTTCCTGAGTTTGAGCCCTGCATGGAGCTCCATACTGACAGTGCAGAGCCTGCTTTGGATTCTCTCTCCCCTACTTTATATGCTCCTATACCTTGTGCCCATGAGCACACTTTCTCTCTCTCTCTCTCTCTCTCTCTCTCAAAATAAATAAATAAACTTAAAAAAAAAACACTTACAGAAAAGGATTTTAGTGAACATATGAAATGAGGCTTTCAACATGGCTTGATGTGATGATGTGTCTAAGACAGTGGACCACTGGAGTATCCAGGACCTTAGATGTTCCAGGAGACAGTCTTTTTGGCCCCAACTGGGAAGTGCCCTTGAGTGCTGGTACAACTTGCTTCCCTCTCTGACCTCTTTCAGGGGCATTCCAACTAAGTCACTTCTGTAGTGCTAAGGTCCCTACCCACCCTCATTTATTGCTTGTCACCTGCTCTATGAGCCAGCACTTGTTTTCTGCTCTTTTCCTCCTGAGCTACCACTTTGATCTGACCGCTGCTCCCTCCCCCTCTGAAAGTTCACCAGCCTCAATCTCCGAACACGGCCTGGACTCCAGATTCTTAAACTCTGTGGCCCAGATGGGGCTGAACATCAGACAAAGTGTGTTTACCTGTCCACCTGTTACCTTCTATGTGTGTCTCCGTCTGATTCGTTGGGGGCAGGGGTCGGCCCCGGTGGTTTCTACAGACCAATTGGAGGCCAGCAAATACCTGCAGCTTCAGCAAATGTCTGGGTTCCGTCTGGGAGTCACCTCTGAAAGAACCTGTCATTGAAATACAAGGTTTAAATCTGTGTGCTTTGAGACTTTCCAAATCTCTCTACTGTAGGAAAACTGTTCTGTTGGTGCCAACCCTTTAAAACGTGAGATCAAATTCTCCCCTGCCATAGTATTTAAAACAGGGAGACCTGTTCCTTTGGTTTCCTCACCCCGATCTGTTTTATTACTGCAACTGGTCTAGGTGATTGTGGTCCCTATCCAGTGGTGTGTGTGTGTGTGTGTGTGTGTGTGTGTGTGTGTGTGTGTGTGTATGTGTTTTCTCAGCAGCAAACTTTTCTTTAACCTCTCTTCTATAATTTGGATAAACATAGTTTTCAAAGCCCTTGCAGTCTAGGCTCCCATATTTTTCCATATTTTACAGTGACTGCTTGATATTGCAGAAACAGAAGGCAGGCAGGGCATTTTTCTTTTACAATTTTGTATTATGTTGGAACACTCAAGGAAGCCATTTCTTAGTGAAACTGCTACACTTGGTCATGTTATTACAGGAAGCGCATTATGGGCTTGTTGTCTTGACAGTGAAGCATCTTTAGACTCAGATTTGAAATTACTCATGCAGGTAGGGTTTGTTGCTGTTCAATAATAGTTCTCAGGTATTGTTTCAAATTTTAGGATTTTTCCTAAGCTCTTACCAAGTCAGAGTAGAATGTGACAAATTTAGGGAGGTGTAAGATACACCAGTTTTCATGTCTCAGGGCAAATCATATTTTGTCTAAGCGCAGCCTTCTTGCCTTGGTATGCTCAAAGATATTAATTTGACTGTTTACGATGTTATTTAATTTTCAATAATTATTCAAGCATATATAACTACAGACATCTATGTAGTAGGCAGATGGATCAGCAATTGTGCATGTAATTAGAAATAACCCTTGAAATGCAAAAGTAGATTTTAATATTCAACATCTAAAGAATTGCTAACATTACAAATTGCCCATACCCTGGGGTTGCAGCCAGTGATGTAAAAATTTAAATGTAAAAATTTAAATGAAAATTTCAGCCTTCTCAGCACTAAACAGTTATTGAATTACAGTGGAAAATCATGGCAAAACCACTTAAAGGGACACTCGTTCTTTAACATAAAAATGTAATGTGTTTGTAACTAATTAAAACAAGTAATTTTAAATAACTTAGATTTGAGTGTCTCTTTTCATAACAAGTCACACACTCAAACGAAAGAAGTCAAATTTAAGACTCATATTAGTAAATATCAGCTTACTTGAAGATTCTTACAGGGAGAAAAACAAAATAATTCTGTTTTCTGTTTTTAAAATGAAGGCTAGTGCTCTGATTTACTATTGCCAATAAATATAAGGAGTGTACTTCATTTCTTGTTGAAAGAGAGAGGGAGACAGAATCATCTGGTGAAATAAGTTCTGGTTTTAGATTAGTGGGTTCTGGATTCAAGTCCATGGTCTTCTGTTTATAAGATGAATAACTTGAAGCAAATCCCTTAATCATAAAGTCTCAGGATTTGTTGGTATTTTTGCCATACTGGCTATTGTTTTCTTTTAATAATATCTAACATGGTACTTAACACCCTCATAAGGTACTAATAAAAATTTAGTGAAGAACGGGAAGAGGAACTAGAAACCTGGAGGGGCATGAAAAAAAGAGACAGAAAGAGAAAGAAATAGAAAAAAAACAAAACAAAAACACCCCAGTCTTCAAGGAATTAATACTACCACTTTATGGCTTTGTTTAATATTGTAGCTAAAAATTAATATTCCAGTTGTATTTTTGCAACTATAAGCATCACCCCTTTATACTTCAGTCAAAGGCTAGATCTTGCTCTTTTACCAGATGTTTTCCACTTTCTCTTCTCGAAGTAGTTTGTGGACTTCCTACTTTGTGCCAAGAGCTTTGTGAATTAACAAAGATGAGACACAAATACTGACTTCAAAGAACTTAGAGTTTGAAGAGGTTGATTCTTCCAGAAAGAAATTCAGAGCAGGAATACTCTGACGTTGGGGTGACCAGGCATCTGTTAAACTTTAGAATGTGGGAAAACCAGAGGTTTATGTGCAATATAATGAATGAAGCTGGGCTTTTTCCACCCTAGGAACAGATCTAAGCCCTAGGGGCACTGATGGAGACATTGAGAGCATAAATTCTAGAATCCACTATTTCTTTATCATTGTGCGAGGCCGGGTATGATTTGTTTCAGGAAAGAAAGAAAATGGAGGACTTCGCAGCATTGTCTTTTTCAAATCCTTAACTAGAAGAGGCAGCGGTACAATGCAAGTAGAAGGAAGCCACCACTGGCTTAGTGGATGATGTCAACGCTTGTAACATCTACAACCTAACTCTAATCTTACCTCCACTAAGCATAACCTGTAAGTCCAGAAGTATGTCCTGCTAGGCCCTGCTTTTGTCCCAGACCTTGTGTTTTCTGTGGCCCTCATGTGCTGGCTACAAGGCAAAGAAGTCCCCTTTCCTTTGGAGGAACCATGTGCTGCCATGTGTCATGGTGTGCTGATGCCAGTCTCTTTGCTGGCTTTGTGCACTTCCATGACCATCACTGGAGAAACATCTCTGTGCCTTCTGATCTGGCGTGTCTCTTGCACAGAGGCTCATAACTTGGGGGAGTGTTACCACTGGAAATTGTAGACCTGGGAACACCGTTTTATTCATTCATCTGTCTATGCTAATGCACCAGTATCTTAGAAAGAGAATATCTAAAATTACAGAGGCATGTTTTCAATCCTGTAGTCATAATAAAAGCTGTGAGACTAAAAAAAACCATCATTTTAAATTTTTCCTATGATACCTAGAACCAGTTGTTTCTTTAGACTGAAAATTTGTAGGGATTCCACCAATCCAGATACATTTTCTCTACCTGGAAAACAAGATGGTTTGGTGAGATACTTTTGAGATTCTGCGATTGTCACTACCTCGATGAAATAGGGGTGGTGTTGCAGCATTAAAGATTTAAGTAGCTGAGAGTGTGATGAAAAAAAATAGGTTTCCTTTGCTTATGGTTAGGAGTAATATTCTTGTGCAACTTTACATTGGAAATAACTTGAGCTGCATGCCATAAAATTAGTTTTAAATGGAAATGGGAAGCTCTGGTTGTTTGAAGACGTTTTCCTTTTTTATTAAGCCAAGTGCCGTCTGGGATAACAGTTTGTGCACCTTTAACTCCTGGGACAAATTTGTTTTTTCTTTAAGGCTTGTATTGCTTTGTTCATTCGGGCATGTCCAGGCCACCTGCTGGTCAGTTCATTCGCAGCTAACACCCACAGCCCAGTGGAGCAGGAAGCTGCTCCCTTATCGCTACCCCTTTGTGCCGTGTGTTCTGAGCAGAAAGGGAGAGCAGTGGCCTGTGTTGACTAATCCTGGCAGCCTCTTGTCCTCCTCAAGGCTAGTCCAGAGCGAGACTCAGCTCAGTCATTGGCGGAGTCAGCAGTATTCACAGATTCATTTGAGAAGTTTATGTCATTTTATGTCTCTAATCAAAAGCTCACAAATACACATAAATTACCTCACTCACCCCAGACCCTACATTTGTAGCCTGTTGGTTAAGAATTTGCACTTTGTGTTGACAACCTGGCTCTGCTACTATGGCTTTGGACCAGGCAAGTTAAACATAAACCCTGAAAGCCTTAGTCTGCTTATTTAAAACTGAGACCAAAAATAGTATTGTCCATGCTGGGTTATGGTGAGGATTAGGTGGGGCAATGCATCATAGTGATTAATTCAGGATATAGTAAGGACTCAACAAATTTTACCTGTGATTATTGTTGTCTTTCTGAGTTTAGCCATAGCCAGCTCAGCCCACTGTAGAGGACTTCACTTTTCTGGAAACCATCTCAAAAGGAGGTTATTCTATTCTGCATAACATGGAGGAAGAGGATTCAAGGTTAACTTGTACTCAGTCTTTTGACCTAAATTACCTCCTTTTTTTTAGTGGTTATCTATCAGTCTCTCAGATGTTTTCTCACAAAGTGTGCTCGCTGTACCTAGCTTATCATCATTTTCTCTATACTTGCCCTCATCATTACTCTCAGGGCCTACATTATTTTCATCAATGATTATCAAAAGTTCATCATTTCAAATGAAACCATTTCTCCACTCTTTAATTCATTTACATGTCAAAGCTAGTGTGTTTTCATCAAGTCCTACCCCTGAAGCTGAATTCTCACAATCCTTCCATTCACATGCCTCCCCAACCCCGGCCCCCACCCACCGCCCCCCCTCCCCTCCCAAAGTATTAAGGTCTTACACAGAGCCTGGCGCTCTCCAAGGTGCTGAAACACAACAAAAAACAATACCATCATTTTATGAACATACTGTTTCCGACATATCAATCCATAACTCTGATTGACTGAAGTCATCAGCTTTGTCTGCTACTTTTAGACTTCCAACCCCATTAGGGGAAGGAAAAGGCCACAGAGTTGGTAATAAGCTCTATTACAGATCATTATTCATAAATGTCCAATGTTTGGCACCATCAGAGCATTCACCTTGCACTGGATTGTAACTTTCTATTTATTTATCTGTCTGCCAACTAAACGCAGAGCTCCATATACTGTTTCATATGTTTCTGTGCCCCTGAGCCAAATTTGCCTTAAAGTAGGGATTTAATTAATATTTGTTGAATTCATGCCAATTAATGCATTTTCCACTTTCAACTTTGTAACTAGTTTCTGACTGCTGCTTAGCAGACTCATTTTTTATATTTTTTAATTTTTATTTTACCCTCTATCGTATTTCTTCTAGTTTTACTTTCAAGCTTTTCCACTGCCCTGCACTCTTCGCCTCTCCATCTCAATTTCTGTGGAAGAATTGGCTCATATTTATCAAGGGTGTTTGTATCACTTATGTGAGTTCCCTCACCCTCTCTTTAAGTTGGTTCTACCTTTACGTCACCCCACTACCACACATTATGAGAGGCACTGATAGGGATCACAGGGTCCCTCTTCCTCCCAGTACTATCCTTCTTCCTGATGCTTCCTGCTGTGCTTAATCAAAGACCTGCCAAATAGCACAGGTGCAAAGAAATTTGTTGCATTTAACTTTTTAATTTCCTTCCCGAGTTGCTGTCCGGAGTACTGACCTTTAAAGCAACTAAAAGTTTGCATTTTGAATCTCTGCATCTTCACTGCCTGGTTTGGGCCTTTTGGACTGTAACCAACCCTCAAGCCAGACATCAGTCCTGATTTCTCTCCTATTTAACCTCAGCTTCCTTATTTCCACAACCCTACACTTGACTTTCCAAGATGGGTTTGGTTCATTCTTGATCAACTTGGTGTTAATGTCAGGCCTACCCTGAACCCAGCTATGGTGTGCTAGCAGTCTGCAGTTCTCTGCCCCAGTCAGACTGCAGGAAGCCTTTATAAATTCTGGAGCAGCAGAAGGGGTGATAAAACTTGTGCTTTGGTAAGGCTGTCCTGTTTTGGAAGGGAAGAAAATAGAATCAGATGATGCCTTGAGAGGTCTTGAAATCTTGGTCTCTGATGTGCTAAGAACCTAGAAGTGTTCTGAACTTAATGCAGAAAAAAAAGCTTATCCTCTGTTCCTGAGCAGTGACTTATTTTGGGGTGAAGATTCACCAGGATTGCCTTTACAAAATGGGAAAGTTTCATTGGCCTGAAGGCTCTTACCACATATTTTATGGGCCTTGTTTTGGAACGGCTTCTTTTATTTGGCCAGAGTATATGTGTCATGCTATCATATCAAGCACTTGCTGCCAGCCTCCGACTTGTGAGAAATTGTTCAAGATATGGAGCATTCCATAAAGTGCTATCATTCTCTAAGACAGGCCTGGGCTTGTCTGGTGTGCAGAAGACTCAGATCTCTGGAAGAGACCAGGGTATTTTCTGTCCTCCTAAAGTACTTGGTGGTCAGCGTGCTTATTCCAGGAAGTAGAATATTCCTAACCACTGGTGGGAATTTATTGTAATAACTCCAGAAAATGTTTGTTTAGGTAAGAGGAAATTTTATTTTCCTGGAAATAAGCTCTTGACTAACCAGCATTAAATTACATTTCAAATGGTCTCTCAGAAGCCAAATTGTGAATGTAGTGTGATGTGTTCATATGTATAAGAGTGTGTGTGTGTGTGTGTGTGTGTGTGTGTGTGTGTGTGTATCTAAGCTGCTGAGTGTTTAAACCTGCTTTTGTATTTTGAGGGTTATTTCTAGTAGGAGATGAGCCTGTCCAATTTATCTCTGGCACTGAACAAGCCCTATTTGTCTCTGGCATGAAACAGGCTTAGCTCATCTGGTGCCGTCTCTGGTTATCACGCTACTCAGCAGGGGTAATTTGTTTTGTTTTATTTCTGTCCCAAAAGGTAATTAATAATACAGGGACAAAATTGTTTGTATGGTGTTTTTATATTTTTGATTACCCAAAGAAGAATTTTTTAGGAGGCTTTCCAAATAGCTGCTTTGCACCTGACTGGAAAACTATTCTCCTCGATGACAAAGAGCTCACTTTTGGAAACCTTCCAGTGTCTATTCCTTCACCTTCACACATTTCTAAGCCCCATTTAATGTGGGTCAAGGAGGATTTCAGAGAGTATTAAAACACATATCAGTGAGTAGTCTTTGGTGCATAGTAACACTGGACCAGAGTCTTCATTTTCCAGCACAGTTTTCTGGCTTCCACCAGTGATTTGAAGAAATCCTTCAGAATGCTATTACCCACTAGGTAATTGTGCCCTATTCTTTCCATACATCTGATTTAATCTTTCTAACAAAACCAGGGAAGTTACTACTGTTATTCTCCATTCCAGAGGTGGGGACAGCTGGATGTTGTAATATAGTGTTTAAAACTGCTTTGGGGGTGCCTGGGTGGCTCAGTTGTTAAGCATCTGACTTTGGCTCAGGTCATGATTTCACGGTTCATGAATTCATCATGTGAGTTCGAGTCCCGCTTCAGGTAAGGAAACATGAGCCCTGCTTCAGGTGAGCCTCACTTCTCTCTGTCTCTGTCTCTGTCTCTCTCTCTCTCTCTCCCTCCCTTCCCCCCCCTGCCGTTCACTCCTTCGTGCCCTCTCTCTCTCTCTCTCTCTCAAAATAAATAAAACCTGCTTTTGCATTTTAAGAGTCTTTTCACCCAATCATAACATCTTAATCACTATTCCAGGAGCAGCAGACTCCACGGTCTGTGGGACCTATAAATTGGGGTTGTAGTTGATTGGAGAGCGTCTACTTCTCTGTTAGGGCGTGCCTGGTGGCTCATTTGGTTAAGTGTCTTACTCTTGGTTTCAGCTCAGGTCATGATCTCGCTGTTGTGAGTTTGAGCCCTGCGTTGGGTTCTTGTTGACAGTGTGGAGCCTGCTTGGGATTCTCTCTCTGCCCCTCCCCCACTCACACTGTCTTTCTCTCTCTCAAATAAATAAAATAAAACTCAAAAAAAAGCTGTTAGTATTCTGTACTTGCTGGTAGTTGCAAGGGAACAGTGTGGACCACTGAAATCAGATAGTTCTGAGTTTTCAATACAAACTGGAAATCAGGTACTCTTCATTATAATTCTATAAGTTTGTTATAATTGTTACTCCCTTTTTTCCAGAAGAGATAAACTGAAGCTTAGAAGGAATAAGGAACTTCCCCAAATATTCAGTCAATAAGTATTATAATGGAGGGCACCTGGGTAGCTCAGTCAGTTGAGTGTTTGACTTTTGATTTCAGCTCAGGTCATGATCCCAAGACGTGGGATCAAGTTCCATGTTGGGCTCCATGATGAGTATGGAGCCTGCTTAACATTCTCTCTCCCTCTGCCCCTCTCCCCACTTGTGTTCTTTCTCTAAAGTAAAATTTAAAAACAAGTATTATAATTGGAATTCAAACCTATGTTTGTCAAGTTCAGAACTCTATTATGTACTTTATTGTATCCATCTCTGTGACGTCATGTATGTTTTCACCCTCACCCACTGGCAACCTCTAGCTTACTTGTTTTTGGATAAAAACTTTATGAAGATATAAATCACAAACCTTACAATTCACCTATTTAAAGTTGTGTAGTCAGCGTGTTTGTATTCACAGTCACACAACAATCACCATGATTTAAGAACATTTCCATCACCTCAAGAAGAAACCCTGTAACTTATAGCTATCACCTTGCTGTCCCTTTGTGCCACCAGCTCTATGCAACAACTAACCTACTTTCTGTCTCTATATATTTGTGTATTGTGGATATTTCATATAAGTTAAATCGTATAATATATGGCCTTTTGTGATGGACTTCTTTCTTGAACATAATGTTTTCAAAGTTCATTAATGTTGTTACATGTACCAGCACTTTCTTTCTTTTTTTGGCTGAATATTCTATGCATGTACCACATGTTGCATATCCATCAGCTGATGAACGTTTCTGTTGATATGGTCATTATGAACAATGCTACTATTGATGTCAACTTTTTGCATGAATATATATTTTCATTCTCTTAAGAACATACCTAGGAGTGGAATTGCCAGATCACATGGGTACTCTATATATAACTCTTTGAAGAATGCCCTCTTCTTTTCCAAAATGGGAAATGCCCTCTTCTCTTCCAAAATGAGCATTTCACATTCCCACCAGCAGTGTATTATGTAAGTTCCAATTTCTCCACATCCTTGTCAGCACTTACTATTATCTGACTTTGTTTTCAGTTATCCAACTGGGTATTATGTGGTGTCTCATTGTGGTTTTGATTTAAATTTGCTTAATGCCTAGTGGCGTTGAGTATTTTCTCATATGCTTCTTGCCTATTTGCATATCTTCTTTAGAGAAATGTTTACTTAAGTCCTTTGCTCGTGGTATTGGTGTCATATCTAAGACAAATTGCCAAATCCAAAGTCACAAGAATGTACTCCTGTGTTTTTTTACTTACTTGTCCTAAAGCATATATTTTGATGGGTATATCCCATGATTCTAGAATACTGAACTATCTTTTAGAGTGCTGTTCTGTTACACGTAAATCATAGAAACTTAGGTCATCCAGTTTTAGCCATGGAGTTTTAAAGGTGTCTTTACTTCCCGTCAGACATCACTTTTGTTCATTAAGTGCGCTGAGTGTCTCTGCTTGGGGCTTTGCTGTTGTTCATTGGGTAAATTTTAAATGAGTTCTACATTTTACCTTCTGTGTTTTATCTAACGTTTATTTTTTTTTAATTTGTTTCTGTGTTTGATATTTCTATTGTTCTCACAGAGTGGCCTTCTAAAAACTTTTGCAGAAATACAGAAGTATTTACTGCAAAAACTTTTCGTGTTTTGAAACTTCTGAAAGAGGCTTTTAGAAAAGGAAGAATACCTATCAATACACTACCTTCTCATAGTATCAACTTTTTTGACAGAATCTTTAAAAGGTGATTTCAGACTGATTAGAAAGCACTTATCAGTAGGAAAGAAAATTTCTCTTTCAGTTACTTAATAGCCAATCTGAGGCATTTGTAAGGAAAAATCTCCTAGTTTCACAGATGTTTTTGCCACTGCAGTACCCTAGAATGTACAGTGTGGCTGACACTTTTGTAGCTATACTCCTTCAGTGTTCACAGTTTTCCCGATCCTTCTACTTTTTGTGTGTATGCATGTGTGTTTCCATCATGATGCTTTTATCTGCTTTATCTGCCTTATGTGTTACTAATGTCCCGAGAGCTCTTTGAAGCAAAGTATGGCATTGACTAGGATAAAGAGTCAACTTTTATTTGTTTAATAGTCATAAAATTTCCACCAAACTCCATGCAGTTCAAAGTATCTTAGAGTGTTGGCCTATATCTTCACATGTAGGACTTTATCCAAACCCATACAAGATCGCCTTTCAGAGTTCCCACAAATTTGTTCTTTTGTTCTCTCAGAGAGGGTAGTAAATTTGTTTCCATTTGGCATCAACCATTGGATAATTTTAAATGTCTCTTGCCCATGAAGAAAGAGTATTTGGGGATGTTGATTTAATTGTGTCTATATTCATTCACTAAGTTGGGTAATTAAATCCCCTGTCCAGGGCAGTCATCACCTTCTATTCCTCTGCCCTGTTATCTGCATGCTTTGACCTCCCCCCAGCAGTATCAACTGAGCCCTACCTGGCTCTGTTTAACTCTGATTCCCACTTTTCAGCCTTTCACCAGCTAACATTAAGCTTTTACAAATACGAGTTAGTCCTTGGATATTTATATTCTTATGTAATGTGTGTATATGACTGCATCCTATACAAGATAAATATTTACTTCTTATTTTAATTAATGTTCTCCCAATTACTCCAGTGCTATCCTGAGTATAAATTGAGAGAATTCCTATGAACAGCTTTGATGCCTTAACTATATTTGGAAAGAGCTGGAGAATGGGGCTTCTGTCTCTTTTTTTTTTTTTTTTTTAATGTTTTTTATTTATTTTTGGGACAGAGAGAGACAGAGCATGAACGGGCGGGAGAGGGGCAGAGAGAGAGGGAGACACAGAATCGGAAACAGGCTCCAGGCTCCGAGCCATCAGCCCAGAGCCTGACGCGGGGCTCGAACTCACGGACCGCGAGATCGTGACCTGGCTGAAGTCAGACGCTTAACCGACTGCGCCACCCAGGCGCCCCTGTCTCTTTTTTTATTGCAGGTTTTGCCTCTGCTGTCTTCCACCCATAGATGCTTCTCCCCCAGTTCCAATGGCATCTGCAGAATAATTGCTCAGGAAATGTCTTCTAATGGGTTTCTGGGAGCTTACTTTATTCTTTGAATATAAAAATAATCCTCTGTACATAATACTGGCTATAGAGACGCAACAGAAAATCTGTGAAATGGAGGGACTGGAGGTAATCATCATGATTTATGAACGTGACAGTCTCCTAACTTTTGATCACGTACTCCTCTCAGTGAAACGTTTTCAAGCAGGCACCCCAGTATTTTGTGATTGGTTGAAAATATCTGTCAACCAACCTCAAAAACTAAAGGGGTAACCAAATACATTGTTTATTATTATTAACAGTAATAGAAGTCCCAGTTTTCTCTAAGTTTCAGCCAAGAGATATGAATAGGGATAGCCATCATGATAAATTACTCATTTGAACTGAGAAACTAAAGAAATTTTTAAGACTAACTTTCCCTCAACCTAACCTACTTTGAAATGCAACTTAAAACTGAGCCTATTCAGTCAATACAAGATATTACTGAGTGTCTGCTTGGCCATTTGTCACTATTCTTAGCACGGAGAATACAGCAAAGAACAAATAAATACAGTATCTGTCCTTAGGCAAATCATCCAGTTAGTACGGGAGCAGCAGAGTGGAGCAAGCAAAATGCATTTTGTAATTTCCAAATATGTGTATTTAACACCCCCAACATCAGAAGAATATAAATTTCACTGATATTTAATATGCAGATTAACATTGGCACCAACTCCAATCCATGAGTTAGGAGGTGATCTGCCAGGAGTTGTATTTACAGTATCCTGAAAGCATCATCAGACACTGAGGAAGTGGACTATTGAGCGATTTTTATATTGTGCATATGCTTCAGAGTGAGCCAAAAATGTATGTGGTGATGCATAGTTGTGGTTAATGCCAGCAATGCAAAGAACAGAAAATGTGTCCCTATCAGGCCCCCATACACAAAACTGTTAGATCCGCAGTTAGATCATTGTGACCAGACTGATTATAATGTGGTCATTAAAACCTTGAGTAGCTGTCTGTTGTTAACAGGATAAAGTCTATACTCCCTGGCCTGGTGTAAAGGAAACTTTGTCCTCTGGCCTTAGCCTGCTTTCTAGTTTGTTAGCTACTTTTTTACACTTGCACATGGCTTAAATGTCATCCTCACGCTGTTTCCTGATGGTTTCCAACTTGTCCTTCAAAACTCTGCTGAAAGATTGTCTCCTCTGTGAAGTGATCCTGGGCATTTCCAGACAGTTACTCACACTGTGCTCTGACCTTCAGTGATATCTCCACCTAGATGCCTGTCAACCTTCCAGTCAGTGTATTTCAGTGATCTTTTCTCTTTTGTGAGCTGGTGGCACCACCCTCTTCACATGAAACAAAAGTAGTTTTGCTTTGGGCGGCATTGTGGATAGAGCCTGACTTTCTCTTTCTTTCTTTCTTTCTTTCTTTCTTTCTTTCTTTCTTTCTTTCTTTTCAAGTTTATTTATTTATTTTGAGAGAGGGAGAGAGCACACAGGTGAGAGTGGAGGAGGGGCAGAGAGAGAATCCCAAGCAGGCCCCTCACCTGGCAGCACAGAGCCCCACGCAGGGGCTCGAACTCACGAACTGTGAGATCATGACCTGAGCCGAAACCAAGAGGTGGATGCTTAAGGCTGAGCCACCCAGACTCCTCTGGATATATCCTGATTTTCAAGAGTTAAAAGGTCTTTTTACCCCAATGTGTCTACCCCACAGCCGTCACTTGGCTGAAATTCACTGAGCAGATATCCAAGCCCTCTGTTTAAAAACAGTGGATAAAGAAGATGTGGTATATATATACAATGGAGTATTACTCGGCAATCAAAAAGAATGAAATCTTGCCATTTGCAACTACATGGATGGAACTGGAGGGTATTATGCTAAGTGAAATTAGTCAGAGAAAGACAAATATCATATGACTTCACTCATATGAGGACTTTAAGAGACAAAACAGGTGAACATAGAGAAGGGAAACAAAAATAATATAAAAAGAGAGAAGGGGACAAAGCATAAGAGACTCATAAATATGGAGAACAAACAGAAGGTCACTGGAGGGGGTGTGGGAGGGGGGATGGGCTAAATGGGTAAGGGGCATTAGGAACCTACTCCTGAAATCATTGTTGCACTGTATGCTAATTTGTATATAAATTAAAAAAATAAAATAAGATAAAAAACAAATAACGTAGAAGCTTCTGATGGATGCGGTGTGACCCAGGCGCTAAGGGAGGGGTGGTGTCAGTCAGCCTGGGAACAATCCTAGCTCTACCCACACCACTCCTTAATTGCTGTGTGCCTCAGTTTCCCTTTCTGTAAAATGAAGATAACAGACACACCTATCATATAGTGTTTTTACGTGGTAGGAGGAATATGATATTAAAGGCAAAGCTCTTAGAACATTCAAGAAATGTAATGACTATTGTATTGTTACAATGCAGAGTCTATGCAAGTGTACCTAAGTATACTTAGCCTTCAGTCACAGTACAAGGGATATGGCATTTATGTCATTATGTTCTTGCTTGTTTTGAATAAGGAGGGAGAGAAGTGTCAACCATAGGAAGAAGAGTAAAGAAATGTGAGACTGGGACACCAAAAACACTATTGCCCCCATTTTCCTGTTGTACCAGTGGGAAGTTTAGCTAAAACACTGCTTTTCATGTAACTTTTGTGGTGACAATTCTTGTTTTATCCTACAGAAGTGGTTCACTTTGCTCTTGTCTTCCTGAGAAATGTAGTGGACACATCCCTGTTCAATTAAAGCCTCCCCCCCCCACTTTTGTTTGATCATTTTGCGTATTTAATAAAACTAGAATGCTTGCTGCTCCATTAGGAGCTTGGTATATGCTGTGGGAATTGTAAGCCTTTACCATCTCAGTGGCTCATCTCAATAATTGGTTGGAAAAGTGATTTCCAACAGCTCATGCTTTCTGGAGCCACGACTGAGCATTTCATCTCACCACAGGCCTCTTCGGCAACCTGTGATGTGTTATTGCTCTCTTTTGTCTGACTATATGAATCCTTTAATGTCGCCAACAAGGTATCTGAAATCCATCATTTCTGTTGGAGATGGGCATTGTGGCTCGTGCGTCCTTAACAGTTGTTTTGGCACCATGTGGTAAAATTGGATATGGACTGTTGAGTAAAGGACAAAGTGAATTTGCAATAGTTGTCTAGAGTTAAAGACTGTAATTGATTTACGTTGAATTCATCTGTATTCAATGGCAGCGCTTTTCAGCTTCTGCCGTGTAATACTAATAATAGATGCACATGTTGTTTCTCTCCTCTAGACTGTAAGCTCCCTGTAGGCAGGCCTGGTCCTTGATCATCCTTATGCTTGAACACAAAACAGTTTCAGCATATATTACTCCTCCATAAATGTCTGATGGTGGACATGAGTGAGAATCTAAGCATGGTGTTGGATGGTAGTTAGTGTTGTTACCTTGGGAAATTTTCATAAAGTTTGATTATGCAAATTGGCAAACATGTACAAAAGGAAAGAGAATGGGTAATGAACTCCTATATACCCATCATCCAGCTTCAGCAGCCATCATTGGCTAATCTTGTTTTATTTGTACCCCTGGCATTCCTTTCTCCCATCAGACTATTTTGCAGAAAACATACAGGAAGGATTTTGACACTTATGTGCAGATAATTTAGTAAATTAAATAAATACACAGCTTATTTTGCATTGTCAGCTTTCCAGAGATATTTCCTAAGAGCAAGCTGTGCGTTGGCATTTTAATGCTGCTGATTCAAAGAGGCACTGTCCCTCTCTATTTGGTCCCTGTTTGACCACACAGAACTAGTCTTTTCTAAGGTTTCTCAAGATTCTCATGGTTGAATAGCTAGCAGAACTAAACTACCAGCAAGGTGTAATTTCAGTGTCAGAGCCTGGAAGCTTGTTCAGTTGTTCATTCCTTCATTCTCTGAGCATGAAATCCCTGTCTTCTATAGAGTGCTTGATAAAGGTTGTTGATTTGTAATTATTCTATGCCCAGGGCTGTCCTGGGTGCTCAGATTAAAAAGCAAACTTCTTAGCTCTTTTTGAAACTCTGTAGCTAGAAGCATTAAGATCTTTTAGATTCTAGCAAGAGAACCTTGAAGGAAAAACTGAAAGGAGGGGAAAGAGATAAAGACGTAGAGCATAGAAAAGGGAACAGGATGAACAAGCTAGGTGTGGTTGAAGGGAGGCTCCCGAAGGATTCCCTCTGCTGTTCCTTAAGGATGAGGCCTCTTCCTCCAGGCCTGTGCTGCTCAGTTCTGGGACACAGGCAGTCATGGCTAAGAAGCACAGGTGGCCAGTGGCTGCTTTGGGGGCTGTGACAGTCTGTGACAAGGGCCAGCCATGGTCCACAGGACCTGTACCCCAATCCTAGCCCACAGCAAGTGCATTTATACTACAGTGGAGCTCAGCTCAGCCTGTGGAGCCTGAACATAAAGGTTGCCCACCGCCCTTCCTTCCTTCCTTCCTTCCTTCCTTCCTTCCTTCCTTCCTCCCTTCCTCCCTTCCTCCCTTCCTCCCTTTCTTCCTTCGAGAGAAAGAGAGCAAGAGTGCAAACGTGAGCGGGTGAGAGGGGCAGAGAGAGAGAGAGAATCTTAAGCAGGCTCTACACTGAGCATGGAGCCCAAAGAGGGGCTCGATCTCCCAACCTTGAGATCATGACCTGAGCCAAAATCAAGAGTCAGCCGATTAACCGACTGAGCCACCCAGGCGCCCCATGGGTTGCCCTTTCATAGAGTGAATGCCACTACCGTTCAGTAGCATCTTGTTTCTCTTTGCAATTTTCACCCTGACTTAAGATAAATTTTGTAAAATGTCACATTTGAAATTTGAATATGTGATACTGTTGCCAACTCACTGTGTCTTTTGCACAAGCCCGGTAAGACGAGCAGGCGGCTGTCACTTTTCCCACCTCCATTTCTCTTTCCTTCTCCTTCGGTATTTAGCTCCTCTTTTCTGGTTCTTGGTTTCCTTTCCCTGACTCTCGCTTTTCTTTTGTTGTTCCTTCCCCGCATTGAACTTGCTCCCATATTGAATTTTGTTCTTTTCTCTTCCTGTCCCTCTTTGTGTTTTCTCCTGGCTTTTTTGTTGGGTGACTCTCTGAAAGCATTACGGGGATGGAGCATTTATGCATGTCTGAAAATGTCTGAGAACTTCAGCATCGCCTGTCATATATTTGCATTGGAGGGAGAGCTTAAATTGTTGCTTGGCTCTTAGGGCCCTAATAGGTACCTGACCATAAATTCCCTTGTTCATTCAGTGTTGGCTGAGTGTTTCCTATGTCCCCAGCACTGGAGATTCATATGGGCGTGAAGGAAACACAGCCCCTACCCTTACAGGGCTCACCACCTACTGTGTCTGATGGTGAAACATAATGCCCCTAAAAGATACCATTCACTGTAAAATTTAAATTGAATGATCATACTAGAGGTATGCAATTTTAAGGATATTATTTACTTAAGTTACTGTATCATTCCATCAACAAGTTTCATGGGTAATTTTTATGGGCCAAAAGCTGATAGATTCTGAAATGAGATTCAGCCTGAAGCCAGTCAGGATGAAATGATAACCCTGAGCATCTGACGATGAAAATAAAATGAAATAAGCACTACAGAGAGTTCAGCATTTTCTCATCCACGCACTAAATGTCAAGGGATATTTTCAGGAATATGGCTGCCTGTGCTACTCGAGCGGAGTATTAATATCTGACCATGGTTTTAAAAAATCTGTCAATACTGCAACCTTAATAATATAGTTAAATGAAAGACAACATGTGGCGGTGCCTCATCATAACCACTGACGTGTCAGGAGAGGTCTAAAAATTAAAGACCTCATAGGAATAAAAGAAATAAAATGACTGTGTACATTGAGGCACTTTTAACTAGTTAACTAGTAATTGAAGTAGCTAATTGCTGAATGGGTGAGTTGTCCTTGTTCAGCCCGTTCTGTTACCATGACAACGGAACCCTTCATCTTCCTTGATATACGTTGAATTCTCAGTACTTATAATGTACGCATTTGATTTTCTTGTGAGTTAACCGATAAGCATGCAGTATCTTGCTAACCTAATTAAGAAACTGATGCCATGTAAAAGTGCCTAGAATACAGTGAAAAAGAAAAGGCAGATTGTTGGAAATCGATTCATGTCAAAATTGAGAAATGCCATGACTTGGTTTTGGCAACCATGCATCGTACAAAATTGAGCTGGTTTTATCTTCTATCTTCTCTTCCAGTTCCTGTAACTTTTCCCCACCTTCCCTGTAGATTAACTGTGTTAATTATTGTGTTCCAGGACCTATGCAGGTAGGAAAGTTACAAAGATGAAAAAGAAGGCCCCTGTTTCTCATAAGTCAACAGACAGTGGGGAAGCGTCAGCTCCATTACTGTCTTGGGTTATTGATGTTTATTTTTTTTTTTAATTTTTTTTTCAACATTTTTTATTCATTTTTGGGACAGAGAGAGACAGAGCATGAACGGGGGAGGGGCAGAGAGAGAGGGAGACACAGAATCGGAAACAGGCTCCAGGCTCCGAGCCATCAGCCCAGAGCCTGACGCGGGGCTCGAACTCACGGACCACGAGATCGTGACCTGGCTGAAGTCGGACGCTTAACCGACTGCGCCACCCAGGCGCCCCAAGAGTTATTGATGTTTAAACACATGTGCCGCATGCGCTGCAGAGCAGCAACCTCTGCCTCTCCTCCCTGGCCCCTAGGAGTGACTATGTTGGTGGTGAATAGAAGTTTCCCAAAGAGATTACATGGTATCCCAGTGGGAAGATTCTCCAGGACTCCTGGAAACATCCCTCTGCTTTCTGTTTTGTTGGAAGGGAAGATGGGCAGCCAGTCATTACCGGTACATGTCCAAGTCCTAACCCCGCTGCCTGTGAATGTGACCGTATTTGGAAATAGAGTCTTTGCAGATAATTGAAGTAAGGACTTTGAGGTGAGATCATTGTGGATGTAGGGTGGCCTCTAAGTCCAATAGAATGTTCTTATGAGACAGAGAAAAAGAGAAAACATAGAAACATCCAGAGAGAAGAAGGTCATGTGAAGACAGAGCCAGAGACTGAAGTTAATGCAGCGCCCAGCCAATGAATGCCAAGGGATGCCATCCGCCGGAGGAAGCCAGGACAGAGGTACAGAACAAATTGCCCCTCACAGCCCCCCACGGAAACCACCCCTGCCGACGTCTTGACTTGGGAATTTAGCCTCGGGATCTGCAAGAGAATACACTTCTGTTGTTTTAAGCCTCCAAGTTTGTGATAATATGTTGCACAGGCCAATTAGAAAAACTAATAAAGAAAATTGAAATCGTCTACAATGGAAGTTCTCCATTTAGCCACGACAGAGAACTGGCACATTCCTCTCCAGGCAATTTTAATAAAAGAGCAAAGGTTTTCGTGAGGCTGACATTCCTTGAACCGTCCCAGGGGCCTTCAGAAGAAAGAGGAATTTAATTTATGTCTCCACGCCCGTTGCAAATAGTGTGGCAATGGGTGAGGCCGGTCATCACACAGCAGTGCCACACTCCTATTTACAAGTGTTATGGTCTCTCAAGACCAAAGATACACAAGTATCTGAGATGACACTGTATTCAGAGAGAAACAGGAAAGACAGATTGTACTCCGAACTCCCCATTCCCACCTCAGACTTGGAAGAGAGTTTGCAGTGTGTTCATGGTGCACGCAAGAGATGACAGAAGTTTCCGCTCCTGTGAGGGTGGGCCCCTGACTCTCTCACTGGACTGACTAAGTGGCTTATGTTGGAAATGAAACGAGTCCTGTGTCCTGCTCGGCCTCTGATTTGCACCTCTGAACCTGGGGTTTAACTCGGCAGGACTTTGTTGCTTTGTCAATAAAATGGGGATAAGAATGCCCACCGCAGGAAATATTGCTCACTGGCCTACTTCACAGGAGGGGAAAGCAGCTGTGTTTCTTTCTTCTCCACGGTTGACTTGTTTTTCTCTAATACGACCTGTAAATCTTGAAGCGGATCTTTTTTCCTCTTACTTTTAATGGGTTTGAGACTGTGCCAAATTGTGGTGAGCTCATAGCAAATGCCCTGGGTCTTTGGCATACCTCTGTATGTCCTGTGCGTCGTGTACTATTTTTAGTGTTGATGGCTAGCATTTGGGGAGCATGGCTTCATTTTAGGCACTATGCTAAGTATTTAATGTTTATTTTTTATTTTCTATCTTACAGCAACCCTGTGGGGAGGGGGGAGTGATGCACTCATTGTCCTCTCTACTTGGCAGAAAAGGAAACAGGCTTTGAGCGGTTCTGTCATTAACTCTACATCCCACCCCCATGAAAGGAATGAAGTTGCTGGCCTGCCCTTGGGCTCAAACCTGCTGGGTGGTTCCAGAGCCCAAGCTTGAGCCACAGAAAACAGATTATTATTATAATGCCTACGACTTACTTTTTTTGTTGTTTTTTTAAATTTTATTTTGAGAAAGAGATAGAGAGCAAGCAGAGGAGGGGCAGAGAGATGGGGAGACGGAATCCCAGGCAGGCTCTGCACTGTCATCACAGAGTCCAGTGTGTGGCTCGAACTCACAAATATAAGACCAAGACCTGAACTGAAGTGGAGAGTCAGATGCTTAACCGACTGAACCACCCAGGCGCCCCTACGACTTGCTTTTTAAAAGTGGCCTATCACTGCTATCTTTTTACCTTGATTTTTCTCCTCTATTAATTATTTCTACTGTGATTTTCCATGTACATCTTTCAGCTCCTTCATGAATTCTGGAGGACAACATGTAAGACTAACACAGGTGATATAAAGATTACTTGAGGATAATATAGAGAAACTCTAACCCAGCATCTGACCCATGAAAGGCACAGAATAAACCCTATCCTTTTGGTTTTCCATTTGGTGCCACCCCCTCCCCCCCACTCCTGTTCAGTTTCTTCTTCATGTCTCAGGCAACATGATAAATTGATTGCAAATAATGTGGCAGAAACAATAATAATAATGATACATTGTGTGTGAGTCTGTAATTAGATGTTCTAAAATGAATCAAATCTACATTTAACACTGTTTCTGTATTTTGTCTCTCCTACAATTTAATTATCTAAATATAAAATATATAGAAGTCCCTTCTAAAGACCTTGCAAAGACTTTTTTTTTTTTTTGGAGGATGGGTGAAGGGGTTTTCTCTTTGGCAATGTTAATGTTTCTCTTCCATCGTTAAGCCTGTTTCCTATCTGTAAAATGGGGTTGATAATAATTACTCCACAGGGTTGTCATTACAGTCTAGCGATAAGAACATATGCTAATAGCTCCATGCTTGGCACTTGTAAACAGTACAGTTTTATAAACAACGTGGATAAATCTTACTTGCCTCTCTCCTCTTCTTCCCTGGGAGGGTCTCCTGCCCTCCTCCTCCTCTTCAACAATTAAATGAGGCAACTAAACAAACAATCAAAAACAATTAATTGGTTTTTAATTCAAATGTGTTCATAAGCAGAAGGAAGAGGCTTTTCTCCAGGACTGTTAGCAGTTTTTTGAGACTAGAAATGAAAAGCTAAAAGTTGGGAAGAAAAGATACGAAAAGAAAGATACTTGTAAGAATCGGAGATCTTGCCTTTTAGGTTGTACTAAAATGTGCCACACTTAGTTTGAGGTTTACATACTAATTACTTAGTCTAATAATTGGTTGTCATAAAATGAATTATTAATTGGGAGTTTAAAAATGTGCGCTGTTCCTAAGTACATCTCTGCCAATGTAGGTAATTGCTTAGACCTGGCATTAGATCCTAAGGCACATGCAAATTATCGGGAGTAGTTTCTAAAGGGAGGACTTGAGGTCCTCAAGTAGTGACTGAGACTGTAGCACCCTTCCCTGGTAGGCAGCTTTGTCACAGAGTTGCAGCCACTTGTCTGTGACTGGGGACTCCTTACAGTTAATTCCTAGCGAATATTTAGTTACCTGGCTAGGATTCAGTTACTTGTTGGTCTCGACCTTAACATAACCTTGCCTGTGTTACTAAATAGCCTCTTGCGGTGAATTTTGGGGGATGGTTCATACAAACAGGTGGATTGTATCACAAGTAAATTTATAAATATTCAGCCTGAGAGTAGAGGTCATATTTCTGTGTCATAGATCATGTGTTCATTCTCTAGAAGGATGTACACACTGTTCTTATTTCAGTAAGTACAGTTTGTGAAACACTTCTATGCCATTGGGATAATCCATTCAAATTCTAGCCTCTGTGATCAAATGCTAAAAATTTGGGCAAACGCAGATTTGGGCAAAGCACCACTCTAAGTTTGCATACTCTGAAGACTGTCTTCTCTGAAAGTTGGCAGCAACTTCAAGGCAAAAGTTCTAATCATTTGAGCCCTTGTCACATGGAGAAGGGAGCAAAATAGGAAGAACTACCCAGTTCCTGCACTTGGTATAAGAACAGCTTTAAAAAAATACCAACATAAAAGCTTTTTTCTACAACTTAGATCTTGCTTTTGATAACCACCAAGAAGTGAAAGAAGGAAGAAACAGGACACTGATTACAATAAAAATTTTTAGCTTTCTCAAGAAAGAGAAGATGCTTTAGAAAAAGACTTAATATTGTGGCACAAAAATTAATGTTCCTGCAGGCAGGCTCGCTCGAGCTCCACAAAAAAATTCATAGGGCATCAGAATGTTGGGAAGTAACCAGCCACTTACGAAGGAAAATGCAGATCTATTTGTGATACACATTTTTTTCTTCTTGCAATATAATTTTTTGATTGTTTCATTTCCTTCAGTTGTGTCTTCTGGGAAAGCTGGGAGAGAAAGGAATTGAGATTTAGAGAGAGAAAAGAATACTGAACTAGAGAACACACTGAAAATTAAATCACTTGCAAGTAATATATATGTGTGCATATATATATGTATATATATATATATATATATACATATATATATATATATATATATAATAAGTCAACAGATACTGATGGTATACCTATAGTATGCACAGCGTGATGGGACACATAGGACATAGGTAGTTTGCAAACTCTAAGCTTTGCATTTAAAAATTATATGCAAGCTAATAAACTGTTGACTCAAACAGATACTGAAATAGTTGCCAGAAAATATCTATTTGAATATTAAATGTCAATGATAAGAAAAAAAGAAAAAAAATGGTAATTTGACCAACACTAACTAGTAGCCATTGTTCACAGGATTATCTCACCAATACTGCCTAATAGTATTCATAGGATTACTTCTCTTTATTAACAGATTTTATCTGTGCTAAGTAATTTTATTTTTTAAATTAATTTATTTATTTGGAGAGAGAGAAAGACACAGCGAGCAGGGGAGGGGCAGAGAGAGAGGGAGAGGGAGAATGCCAAGCAGGCTCCAGGCTGTTAGTGCAGAGCCCAATGTGGGGCTCGATCTCACAAACCATGAGATCATGACCTGAGCCAAGATCAAGAGTCAGATACTTAACCATCTGAGCCACGCAGGTGCCCCTATGTGCTAAGTAATTTTAAATAATTATATAGTGCATTAAAAATTCAAGGGCATCATGGTGGTTTGCTCATTCATAGTGATACCTTCCGTACCCAGTTGGGAAGTGTTGACTTACCCCATGAGTCACATACTGTTATCAAGACTATTTTGCAAAACAAAACCCCAGAGAATATAAGTGATCAAAGTCACACATCTAAGAAGTGGTGAACAGTGTCTTTAGATTACAGACCACATGGGCTTTCCACCAAGCAATGTCGCCTGCAATACAGTTACACAGTAGTTCCTATTTTGATAATGGACTGAAAATTTGAGAAAGTTATTACATAGCACTATCCCCCAGCTGCATTAGGTAACAAACAGCCTGGGATATGTACCCCAATTCTTGCCCCTGTGTTAGCAGTCTGTCAAACCTTAATCATGTTATCTTTAGAGGCCTCACTTTCCCTGTTTATAAAATAAGGAATAATAAAACCTTCCATCTCTCAGGGATGAGTGTAATAAGGATACATTAGATCACTTATGAGAGAAGCTTGATATTCTTTAGAAGAAAAGTACATGGTGAAGTAACATTTTTCACCATAATCATCCAATATGTCATAAAAACCAATGCTGGAGATGTAATTAAGTATGTGGCTTTGACAGAGGAGTTGAAAGGAATGAAAAACTGATGAAAATAAAAATAGTTATCTTGGTGACTGGAATGGTTATTACCTTATAAGGGCATTTCTGAGCCCTTCGTTCACTAAGACAGTTCTTTATTAAAAACCTGATGAGTATCTGTACCTCCATTAATTGCGTTGCAAGCTAAAATCCAGACTAATCTGGGAGTCAGATTTGTAACATAAATATCAGTGCTCTGTTCTTATTAAATTGCTATGTCAGGACCCTACAACAAATGAAATATTTGGAAAAGGTCAGGAATGGATCAGTGAAAATGATTCAAGAACAAGGAGGCAGAAGATTCTTCGGGGAAGGTTGGAAAGAGAGAATAAAATAGAAGACAAGGCTGAAGGATGAGAGAGAGAGATAGGAGAGGAGGATGGTGACGGGAGGACAGAATGAAAAGTAATTGGTTTAAATTATGACCAGAGGATTATAGCTAGTGCCCAGGGGAGACTCTGATGCATGTGAAGGTTGTAAGCTAACTGGAAAGTACTATTGATTGAATTCATGAAATCTCTTTTTTTTCCCCTGGATATATATTTAATAATAGGCCACCTTTCCATCTCAGCAAATTGCTAGAGGCTGTGGATAAGAGGATACATAGTTATGCCCTAAGATAATTAAATTTGGAGACAGCTCTTCAGTATGTGGACTCTGTCACTAGAAGAGCTGTGGTGTTTCAGGACCCCAGTCAAATACTATTTGGCATTAATTAAGGAAAGATGTATGTTCCATTTTCAAGAAAAAAATAACACAGTTACTCTTTCTCATAGCTACAGAATTCTGACTATTTTAGCAATGGCTCCAGACAATTCCACCTATAATAAGCACCATTATAGAAAGATATTGGAAGTTATGGGATTGTTTATATGGTATCACCTTATGAAACAGCTTTGTCCGTCAAATGGCAAAGAGTATTGGATGCCTTCTTTGAAAATCATCAAAAGTTTCTAAAAAGTAGTAATTATATAATCTCTGAATATTTCCATATAATTAATAGGCTTTAAATGCACCAGTAGAGTTAGGGTAAACAAATAATTTGGCATGGACTAGAGTATTACATAAGCATAGTTACTCAGGGTACATTATATGCCTAATAACTGCTTGAATTGCTTAAGGCATGTAAAGCAGCCTTTAATCTTGTTTTTGTCATTTTTGATAAGTTGGCAGGGAAAAAACAGAAGCTTTTTGTTTGTCTGAAGAAAAAGATTAGGTCAGGCTGAATCGTGACTCATATCTCTTAGTGAGGTTTCTGCTTCTCCTCTCACCTCTGGTTTTGTTTTTCCAGCAAGTTCCACAGCATCCTTACTTAGATGCCTTGGTACATTCTGGAAACAGTGTGCTGTTTCATCCACTGACACTACGCTGACTTTTTGATGTCACCTTTGTTTGAAACGCTCTTCCCCCAGCACTAGCTACGTCTATTAAAATCCTACTCTTTAAGATCCAATTCAAAAAACCCATCTCCAGTTTCCTCCTCACCCCCAGCTTGGTTAAGACAGTTTCCTGCCTTGAGTGTATCCACAATGCCTAGCTCATGCCCTCTCCTGGCCTTATCAGAATCTGGCTGTTTATCGTTCTCCATCTTTTGGGTTTTTTAAAGCATTTTTTTAAATGTTTATTTATTTTTGAGAGAGACAGAGCACGAGTGGGGGAGGGGCAGAGAGAGCGAGAGACAGACAGACAGACAGACAGACAGACAGAATCTGAAGCAGGCTCCAAGCTCTGATCTGTCAGCAAAGAGCCTGACATGGGGCTCAAGCTCAAGAACCATGAGATCATGACCTAAGCCAAAGTCAACTGCCTAACCGACTGAACCACCCAGGTGCCCTTGTTGTTCTGTGTTTTATCCTCAGTCTTCCTCCCTTGTTGTTCTGTGTTTTATCCTCAGTCTTCCTCCTTTTGATAAGGAGCATTTTGATGTCTTACTTATATTTGCCTTCTTTGCAAAGCCAGGAACATTATATTGAACATAATTAGGTGCTCACTAAATATCTGTTGAATCTACTTCTCTCCTGTCTCCTCTATACCCACTGTATCTACAGTCCTGTTTTTTTTTTTAACGTTTTATTTTTATTTTTGAGACAGGGAGAGACAGAGCATGAATGGGGGAGGGTCAGAGAGAGAGGAAGACACAGAATCTGAAACAGGCTCCAGGCTCTGAGCTGTCAGCACAGAGCCTGATGCGGGGCTCGAACTCACGGACCGCGAAATCATGACCTGAGGCGAAGTCGGACGCTTAACCGACTGAGCCACCCAGGCGCCCCTACAGTCCTGTTTTTTTATGCCTTTAAACTGGATGTCTTCTGGCTGTTCTCACTTTCATTATGATGGTCTGGGCTTCTTTTGGTGATTCATAGCTCAGTTCCTACCCCAGCTACCTCAGTTGAGCCTGTTTGGATTCCTTGGCAGTCTTGCCCTGCTGCTAAGCTTTGGGAGCCCATCAAAACCCCACAGCTGCAATTTGGTCTCTCAGGGAACTTGTCCAACCATTGCCTTCTCCATTCTATTCCATCTTCCCATGTTTGCTTTGAGGTTCCTAGTTTCTAACTTGTTTCCACATGCTTAGGTTTGGCCTCACCAGCTGATTCCATCACGTCTTTGCTGCTGCTGGACAGCTCTCGGCTTTGTCTTCCATTTCAGTTCTGCCCAGCAGCTGCTCTTGGCTCTACTTTGCTTGCATTTGTTTCAGCCCAAATGCAAGTCACCATCTAGCACTCCCCAGATCCTAGCAGGTCCCAGAAGTTGGCTGTCCTTATAAGAAAGGGGATTATGGCCCCTTGGGACTTAGGAAGTCAGCTTCTACATTGGCATCCAACACCCAGTATAATCTGCCCTCATCCTATCTGGGAAATCTTCTTTGCCACATCCTGTCAAATAGGCCTCTTGTCTCAGCTGGGCTGTTCTTGATGACCCTTGAGGATGGCAGGCTCATTCCCCCTTGGGGCAGCTGCTTACACATCTAGAACACTCTCCTCCTTACTCTCACTTTTTCAGCAGTTCCATTAGGACTCAATTCAAGATCTGTTCTATGATTGTTTTTGTCCAGAAATTCAGGCCATCTGATTTTTCCCCCATTCTCACCCATGCATTGCGTTCATGATTTGGGCCTTGACTGAACTGCCATCCTATGTTTGTTCCAGGAATGGGTATCTTATCTCACCAGCTGGTTTATAAAGTGCAGGAGGAGATGCACTGAACCTCTCGTTTGCCATTGTAGCTTCTTCATGATACTAGATGTTCTACATGCATTATCTAACTTAATCTACACAACTAGGGTTGCCAGATAAGATATACGATACAAATATCAAATTCTGTAATATACTCAGTGACTATCCTAAATATTATTTGGCGTTTATCTGATATTCAAATTTAACTGAGCATCCTGTGTTTTAGTTTGCTAGATCTAGCAACCCTTTACACACATACCTAAAAGATCAGTATTTACCACATCCATTATTTTGTAAATGAGGAACACAAGGCTCAGTGACATTTAGTGATTTGCCCAGAGCTAGATTTCAGGTGAAATTGGTTGGCTACAAAGACATGTGTTCCTTAAGTGTTATTCGTAGCTTAATAAATGGAAAACAATATGATGGAGCATAAAATGACATGACACCCTTCAAGATAACCTAAGTTCCACTTTGTTTTAAAGGAATGAATTATATAAGCTCTGAATCATCTTCAGGTCTTCTGTTGCAAGGATAAAAGGCCTATTCAGTAGCTGGAAAATTCATTTCTCTAAATATTATTTTAACATTGGAATGAACCTCTTCTGAGCATAAAAGCAAAACCTAGGTCCAAAACTTAGCCACAATAGGTGCTGTAGAAAGCAGTGGAGATAAAATATATTGTGTATGACAAGGCACCTTTTAAATACTCTTTAACAATTTTGTGTTTCACTTAATATATTTCCTGTAAATACTGGTTTCCTTATTGGACTGTTATTACAGTGAAATCACATTAGCGCTTTGCAGAATTTTTTTTTTTTTTAAACCACCCATCTCCTACAATTACATTAAATTAAATTTAATTCTGGCTCCCTGTCTAAAAGAAAATACCTTTGCATTTAGTGGATCTAATTAGCATTACATAGACCTTTCCCATTCATGGAGACAACTTGGAATATTCCCTTTGAATAGAGAAACTCTTCTCTATTAATGAAGAACAGGGAAAAAGTCCAGGGAGCTTTACAAGATAGGCTTCTCCTTTCTTTGTCTTTCTTTCTTGCTGGGTGAAGGCAGGTATTGGGTGGAAAGCTTTGCTCCAGGCTGGTCTATGGAAACCAGAGTAAATGCAGGAAAATGGAGATCTGGAGCCTCTCAAACTAAGGTACTAATATGTTAGCTCAGATATGACCAAGCTAAGATAACATTCATCTGACACATAGCCTGCCTTTAGGATCTTTAACAAAACCACAGATTGTAAATGATACATCTTTTCAGCCTTCTTGCCTCTTCGAGTCTTTCCCCCTTTTTGCCCACAGCTCTGATGATGACCTTTGGTTTGGAATGTTACTCAATTTACCCAATCCTATCTCTAAAGCTTCCAAAGGACCTCATGTACTGTTCAAACTCAGACCACGCCCCCACTGTCATTGTCATCAGCCTTATCTGAAGCCAATGTTCTGCCTAATTTGTCCAAAATTTTTTTTATTTTTGTTTTTTTTTTTTAACGTTTTATTTATTTTTGAGACAGGGAGAGACAGAGCATGAACGGGGGAGGGTCAGAGAGAGGGAGACACAGAATCTGAAACAGGCTCCAGGCTCTGAGCTGTCAGCACAGAGCCCGATGTGGGGCTCGAACTCACGGACCGTGAGATCATGACCTGAGCCGAAGTCGGCCGCTTAACCAACTGAGCCACCCAGGCGCCCCCCAAAATTTTTTTTTAAATGTTACTTATTTTTGAGAGAGACAGAGCACAGGACAGGGAGGGGCAGAGAGAAAGAGGGAGACACAGAATCTGAAGCAGGCTCCCGGCTCCAAGCTGTCAGCACAGAGCCCGACATGGGGTTCCAACTCATGAACCACGAGATCATGACCCAAGCTGAAGTTGGACATTTAACTGACTGAGCCACCCAGGTGCTCCAATTTGTCTAAAATTGTAATTAATCCCAGGCAGTTCATCATCTGAAGATTTTCCTTCCTTCCTTTCTTCCTTCCTTCCTTCCTTCCTTCCTTCCCTTCTTCCTTCCTTCCTTCCTTCCTTCCTTCCTTCCTTCCTTCCTTCCTTCCTTCCTTCCCTTCTTCCTTCCTTCCTTCCTTCCTTCCTTCCTTCCTTCCTTCCTTCCTTCCATCCTTCCTTCTTTCCTTCCTTCCTTTCTTCTTTCCTTCTTTCACTAGTTGAAAGGAATTTTAGAACTGAGGTTACCTGACTCTACTTGCCTACAGAATGTGGTTTCAACAGCATACTGAAAATCAGACCATCAGTAGATGAAATATTTTAATTGAGACATTGAGGTTAGACAAAGTTCTTACCGATACTAGGCAAAGAAAAATGCATTTCTTATAAGGATCACCCTCAGATAGAAAAGGGTTTGAATTCCAGCTCTGCTTGGTGCTATCTGGGTGGCCTCAGACAATTTTCATGAACTCTTTCTTTGATTCTCCCTTTCCTTGTCTAAAAAATTGTGATACAATACAGCTGCCTTTCTGTATTTCTGAGACTATTAGAGGAAATTATGTGGCTTGGTTAGTTTTAAATCTCCATAGATAATAGCTATCATTATTGTATTTATTATGTGTGATGCTTGGGATCAGATGTACTGTTGCCTTCAGCAGCCATATGGCTATAGCTTCATCACCTCCCTCCCACGACACAGCCACGTTACTTTCACAACATTGTTCATCATAGTGGTGGTCCTTGGGTGACCCAATCTCTTTATGTTCAATCACTTTTAAAAAATTATTTTAACTGCCGGGCGCCTGGGTGGCTCAGTCGGTTAAGCGTCCGACTCTAAGTTTCAGCTCAGGTTATGGCTCATGGTTCTCAAGCTTGAGCCCTGAGTTAGACTCCAAGCTGACAGCACAGATCCTGCTTGGGATTTTCTCTCCCTCTCTCTCCCTCTCTCTCCCTGTCTCTAAAAATAAATAAATATACTTTTTTAAAAAATTGGTTTAACTGGGATTCGTGGAATTTATTGATGTGGTTTTTATGGTACGGAAAGCTTCTTTTGCCCCTTGACATGTAACTAAGTCAGCTTCTGAAGGCTAAGCAATGCATTTGGGGCAGCTTTTTTGCCTTATCATTTTATCACCTGAATGTGCTTGTCTTAGTCTGCTCGGGCTGCTGTAACAGAACCCCATGAACTGGGTGACTTATAAACAACAGGTATTTATTTATCACAGTTTGGAGAAAAGAAATATGGGAATCCCAGGATCATGGTGCCTGCAGATTCAATGTCTGGTGAGAGCTCACTTCCCCTTAGCCACCTTCTCACCGTAAACTCACAGGGCAAAAGGGCAAGGTGTCTCTCATGTCTGTTCCTGTTAAGTCACTAATCCTCTTCGTGAGACTCTGCCCTCAGAACCTAATCTCCAACCAAAGTAAACATCAGCACGTGGGGGAAGTAGGTTTCAACGTACAGATTTTGCGGGTACACCAACATTGAGTCAGTAGTACCTCCTGTGCCCATTTGTGTGGCAAAGGTGAGAGCGTCTGCTGAGTGAGTATTCCACTCTGTGGCCATGCTGTTGCCATCAATTAATGAAAGTTTTTTCCAGGAATATGAAATAGAGGCTGTCAAACAGGTCTTCAACAGGCTGCTGGCATCATGGTGATGATGGTAAAAAGGGAAATGTTACAAAGGAGTAAGAATGCTTGTATTTTGATTCTTTGATAGTCCCTGATCCTCACAGAGGGGTGTGTGGTAACTATTTATAAATTATAATATGTCTTTAGGGACCACTTTATTTTTTAGGCACGCTGAGGAATAGTTTCAGTAAATTGGGGAGGGAAAAAAGACTGATTGGAAGATTAAGTCATTATCTCAGCTGGAGGACAGTATTTTGCCTTGAGCTGTGTTGTGAACAGTCTGTGGAATTTACTTAGATTATTTAAGCTAGAGATTTGTAATTTAAAATGATACCCCTTTGTATTTATATAGCGGTTTTCATTTTAGGAAAGCTAACTGCTGAAAGAATACCTTATTTCTAGGAAAGAAAATAATGAAAATGATAATAGCAGTCATTGACAATGAAGTTATAAGTAAGAATAATTAATATTTGCAAATCTTTGATAACCAGGAAAGCCTAGCTTTTTGCTAACGGCGTGGACACTCTACAGAAATGAGAGAGAGGTTTGAGAACAAGGAGTTAGGGATGGATAGGATGATGAGTCTCATTCCCAGTGTTTCAAATTCTGGTGACTGTAAATTTAATTTTGCACGATCTTTCTATACTTTCCAGCAGCTGCACTCTTGCCAGGACATCTAAAGGTAGAAAGCTTGGTTGAACTGATTTGTGTCTTAAAATGGTTGTCTCAACGGTGACATCTTTTATAGTTGTGCCTTAAGGAGAGAAATTATGAACTTATATAGATAAGTAATAAAATAGTTAGTGTTCAGTTGTTCTGACAAAGTGCCAGATGCTGTTCTAAATGCTTTACATATATAACATATTAGTCGTGTAAAATAGGTGCATGATTTGTGTTTTAAGGATAAGGGAAAACAGAGGCTCAAAGAGGCAGAGTCAGTTTCCACATTTTTGTAGCTAGTAAGTAGCAGAATCAAGACTCAAACCCAGGAAAGTTGATTCCAAAACCCATACTCTTAGCCATTATTCTCTGCCGTCTCTTTTCTCTTCCTCACCTTCTTCTTTTTTCCTTTCCTACCCGCCACCAATTAAATGCATCTACTGCTACAAATTTTTCCTCCTTCCCTTCCTTCTCCCTTCCTTCCTTCCTTCCTTCCTTCCTTCCTTCCTTCCTTCCTTCCTCCCTCTTTTCCTGCCATCTATTTCAGTGGAAAACAAGCAGGCCTACCTGAAGTGAGGTGACTGGGTGGGACTGGACTAACTCAAGGAAGGTTCCTGATCAAGATACCCCACTTGGATCAGAGAGGGAGGGAGGGAGGAAGGAGCTGAGAAAATCAGTGTCTGGTCAGGTCAGTAGATGAGATTGGCGGCATATAGGGTTATTGAACAAATAAGTAAGTGGATAATGGGAGCCTGTTTTGTCTTGTTTTGTTTTGTGTTTTGGGGGTTGTTTCTGTTTTTGTTTTTGTTTCACTATGAAAGGAGACGAGACGATAGTGCAAATAAGAAAAGTGGAAGGCTACACTGACTCTATGATGTTGGATTGTAACTAGAGGTATCAGTACATTTTCAAGGTATATACTGGCAATAGGCATACCTGAGCCCAATCTGCATCATCAAAAATGATAAGGTCATGGGACACCTGGGTGGCTCAGTTTGTTAACTGTCCAACTTCAGCTCAGGTCATGGTCTCACGGTTCGTGAGTTCGAGCCCCACATCAGGCTCTGTGCTGATTGTGCAGAGCCTGGAGCCTACTTTGGATTCTGTGTCTCCCACTCTCTTTACCCCTCCACTGCTCACTCTCTATCTCTCTCTCTCTTTCAAAAATAAATAAACATTTAAAAAAATGATAAGGTTGTGAAGGTCAAGAAGGACTGAAGAATGTCTTCCTGATTGAAGAAGAGGAAGGCGTTGTGACCACTAACTGCCACATGTGATCCTGGATTGGATCCTTTTACTGTAAAGGAAATCATTAGAACAATTAGTCAAATTTGAATGGGGTCTCTAAGTGAAGTATGTAAGAGAGTTCTTTGCACTCTTGTTGCAGATTTTCTGTAAATTAGAAATTATTTTGAAATAAAAATTGAAAGAAGGAAAGAAAGAATAATGGCCAGGATAATAGTTGTTACTTGCTAGTTCTTTTTGTCAGTAAATTTAAAATTTTGGAACTTAACCAAGTCCCCAGAATCAGATATTATTAAATTCCACTGACTGTGGATTAAAATGAGTTTCTGTTAATTACAAATAATGAGTCTGAAAATAGCAATATTTTTATATCCTTTCTTTTGGGAACATACTTTGATTCAGTGAAATACCATGCTTTTAAGAGATGGGCTGCATTTCAGCAACTTCTTTCCCTGAATTGCTTTTGTAAAACCACGTTTCTTTCTTTTTTTTTTAATTTTATTTTTTAATATATGAAATTTACTGTCAAATTGGTTTCCATACAACACCCAGTGCTCATCCCAAAAGGTGCCCCCCCCAATACCCATCACCCACCCTGCCCTCCCTCCCACCCCCCATCAACCCTCAGTTTGTTCTCAGTTTTTAACAGTCTCTTATGCTTTGGCTCTCTCCCACTCTAACCTCTTTTTTTTTTTTTTTTCCTTCCCCTCCCCCATGGGTTCCTGTTAAGTTTCTCATGTAAAACCACGTTTCTGAATGATACTAACTGGAGAGATTTTTAGAACAGAAGCTCTAGGTAATTAAGGGAAAGGTGTTTTCCTGGTCTTAGAATAATTTCAAATATTAAAGGTATGGCAGAGGTAAATTGTACCAAGCTATACAACTGATTTTCTGTTAGTATATATTTATCTGGATGTAGCCATGAGAATTTCTACAGCTGATTTTCTTTTCATCACTTTCTTCCAGAGATGGGAAAATGCCAATATGATATTTTCTAAGGCTTTTTTAAAAATGTTAAATTGGGCTCACTTTTGCAATCCTCTTAAATTCAAATTAATTCATTAAATTATATTTAGGATCCTCAAGACAGGGACCCTGATCTGCAGAAAGTGGAATATTTAATCACACTAAATTGGTTATTAGTATAATTTTATTACAGCAGATCCCATGTACCTCCTTTTCTGTTGTGTCCAACAGCCAGAGTGATTCTGTTTTTTTGTTTTTTTGTTTTTTTGTGTGTTTTCATTTTTTACTATTATTAAAAAGATGCTGTGGGGTGCCTGGGTGGCTCATTCGATTAAGCATCTGACTTCAGCTCAGGTCATGATCTCCCCATTCCCAAGTTCGAGCCCCATATCGGGCTCTGTGCTGACAGCTCAGGGCCTAGAGCCTGTTTTGGATTCTGTGTCTCCCTGTCTGTCTCTGCCCTCTCCTCCTTGTGCTCTGTCTCTCTCTCAAAAATAAATAAACGTAAAAAGAAAATTAAAACACAAAGATGCTGTGATCATCATCTCTGTAAACAAAACCTCTTTTTATTTTCCCTTTAGAATAAATTCCTAGAGACAGACTTGCAGGTCAAAGAAAAGCACGTTTTTGAGGCTTTTGATAAATAATGAAAATTTATTTGTAGTCACACAAACTAAAATGTCCCCTATTGAGGTTAGCTATTTGTATTATTTTCAATATTAAAAATATTTAAGTGTAGCCTATTTAACTTACCAAAATAAAACCTTGATTTTGAATATTTCGTTGTGTTTTTAGAATGGTGAGTCTGTTGACCCAGACCCCATCATGGTACCTGAGAGCCTAGAACTCCTCATTCGTGGGAAGGCTTCACAGAAGTTGGAGTGCAAACTCTGACCCCTGAAGAGGGCCCTGGAGGGCTAATGTGGGATTTGATTCTCCTTCCTTTAATAACACTTGGCACTTCTTGCCAGTTCTTTACTTATTTGCTCTTTTAGGTATAGGCCTAAAATTAGAGACCAAATCTCCCCCTTTCCATTTTAAGCCTTTACCTAGCTCTATCTAAAGCCCAATCTCAACAAGGAACAAATGTTTATTTTTCCCCAACAGTGGAACTGTAGCAAAGCTGGCCAGGAGCATTGCCTAACAGCCATCCACTTACTCAAAGTCTGGTGTAAAATCCCTCATCACTTCTGAGTTACCTAAAGGCTTCCAGGACTTTGGCAGTCGGCTACCCACTTTGCTTCATCCTCAAGAGGATGACCATTTGGGTGTAAGAATCTCTGTGTTCTGATCTTTTCCAGTAGATTTGTGCCCAAGACTTAGAGAAAAAAATATTTTCAACAGTAGTTGAAAACTATTTACCTTGCGTCCATTTTTCGAACAAGAATGTTTCTAAGGATGGCCTCTGTTGCTAATTTTTTATGTCATTTTAGAACAAGTGTCTTAACCCTTATTAAGACTCACAGATTTTTCATTTGCTTTTTGCAATAAGCTGCTGTTCCAGGACAGAGATGAAATGTTTTCTTTTTCCAGTAACTTGCTAGTGCGGTACATCCATTAAATCCAGTTACACATGTACTATTGTTATTGGCAGTGACCTCATTGATTAATTACAGGCTGACCCTCCTGACAAGTTCCTACTGATTTTACTTCCTGAGTCATTAGTTCCAATGTTTCTTATGCAGTTGGAGTAAAGGAGGCTTACAATAATAGTCCTGCTTTGGAACACTCTGTTCTACCAACATTAATTAACAAAGCACTTCATTGAGGAACATGGGTATGTATTCTGTCACAGATGAAAAGGTTTAAGAGACTGGTTCCAGACCATTCAGCAAGTCACTAGTACCCATCAGAGGGAGGAGAAGGAAATCAGTTATTCTTTTTTAACACATCAGCCAGATGAATTTGAGTGAAGGTAGACAAAGATCTACAGAAGAGCAAATAATATGTGGCACATTTCCCATAAAATATGATCATAGCTTTGTCCCCATTCGGAGGCTAGACAGAAAGGCTAAATGCAGCTACCTTCCTTCCAATAGTTTGAGGGCGATTTATATTAGGGAGTTAATGAGGAATTATATTAGTTAGGATAAAAGTTAAGCTGACATAACAAAGAAACTCTCAGGTACAGTGGCATAATGAAGACAGAGGATTTGTTTCTTTAATGTAACAGGTATGAGGTGACAGCCCAGGTAGATGGGGTGGCTCTATTCCATGTAATAAATCATGCACTAAGAATTTTCCATCCTGTGACCCACTGTCTCCTTGGGAGTATTCTTTAATCCATGTTTGAAGCTAAGTCATAGGCATGTCCATGTTCTAGCTCACAGAAAAAAAGAAAGTCAGGAACTTCAGGGCATATGACTGGGCTTTTACGATGGAGATGACCTGGAATTTGAATTCCATTGGCCTGAACTAGCCATCCCCAGCTGTAAAGGAGGCTAAGAAATGCATGTGTTTTTGGGCTGAGTGGCCGTGATTTTCCATTACTGTGGAGGAGGAGAAGAGATAGTGGAAAAGTGGCAGTCCCCACCATAGGTTCGTTTCCTAGAGCACTTCTCCTGGACTATGGAAAGTTTTGTCAAACGTCATATCACCAGCGCGTGTAAGCACTCAGTGTATTTTCACTGAATGAGTTGATTCAGGTATGAAGACATATGGAAAGTTCTAATCTATAGTTACCAAGCCCTGACCCTCCCTCTATGTGGGAATACACATCATCTAAGTACAACTGTCTTCTCATTTATTTGTGTTGCTTTCTTAAGCCTAAATCTGCTCACTTGCTCAGCAAAGTGGATATATCTTGTTTTCTGTACTCGAGTAAGCTTATCTTTTTGAATGACTTTTGGTGGTCTCTCTGTCTCTCTGTCTCTCTCTCTCTTTTTGGTCACATAAACGGTGTTCCTTCCCCTCAGATCTCGGTAACAGAGATGTGACACGTATAACTGAGGCCTAATTGAGGCTATTCATATTGTGAGGCTGCTGTCTACTTCTATATCAACCACCGTTTGTCATAGAAAGGATGCTTAAATACAGGAAATCAATCTTGTACCATCAGCAAGCACATAGAATACAAGCCCACTACATAAGACCAATATAAATGGATGCCTAGATGCCCCTGCTTCTCCCAAATTCAATTTCAGAAGATTTTCTAAGTGAGAACAAATGTCTCTCCCTATAGAACCTCACCTTTTCCTTTACTGTGTTGTTCTGGTGTCATTTCACATCTCCTAGGAAGTATTCTTCAAGCAGCTGCTGTGATTCATGTGCTATGTATGGTTCAAGTGCTCAGTGCATGAAAGCTGACACACACAGAATTTATTTTTAGTCCAGGGAACTTACTCATAAGTGATATAATTGCCGTATACACAATATGCTTTAGGAGCATGGAGGAGACACAGGTTACTTCAAAGTGAGAAAGTGGCAGAGGCTTCTTGGGAGGAAGAGTTGAACTTGACCTTTAAACCTTAGAGGAGCACATATAGTAGGAAAGTTGTTACTGGTTCAAGAGCCCAGCTACAGAGATGCAGAAAGTTCGGAGAGAGTGTGTGAGCATGTTTGGAGGTGGTGGAGGGTAAGTGAGACAAACTGTATTAAGTAGGTAGAAGCCAAGTCATAAGTGGACACGTGTCTGGAAAGTTATATAACAGAAAGTGGTCGGGTTCATAAAAGTACAATTTCTCATCATAAAATCAAATTCAGATTTTAACTGGCCATCGCTCCTTCTGCAATACCCTAAACACAGCCTATATGTAAAAAGGTTAGACGAAAGAGTGCTCAAAAACTGACGTTTATTTATCCATAGAATAGTCCTCTGTGTTGTGCAGTAATCTTCTAGTTTGGTCAGTGCAAGTGTTTCTTTCTTTCTTTCTTTCTTTCTTTCTTTCTTTCTTTCTTTCTTTGTCTTTTTTTTTTAAGTTTATTTATTTTGATGGGGAGCACGCATGAGGGAGGGGCAGAGAGAGCGAAGGAGAGAGAGAATCCCAAGCAGGCTCCTCACTGACAGCACAGAGCCCAACAGGGGGCTCGAACTCACGAACCTCAATAACATGACCTGAGCCTAAGTTGGACATTTAACCGACTGAGGTACCCAGGTGCCCCTGCAAATGTTTCAAAAGCATTTGCTTATTGAGCATTCACTACAATAGCTTATTTGCATTCAGTGTATGCTGGGCATGGTATGCTGATAATTGAGATAAAAAAACAAGGGGTGCCTAGATGGCTCAATCAGTTGAGTGTCAGACTTCAGCTCAGGTCATGATCTCACGGTTCACGTGTTCAAGCCCTGCGTCAGGCTCTGTGCTGACAGCTCAGAACCTGGAACCTACTTTGGATTCTGTGTCTCCCTCTCTCTCTGCCCTTCCCCCACTCATGCTGGCTCTCTCTCTCTCTCAAAAATAAGCATTAAAAAAAGAGGTTTGTTTGTTTACTTTTTCCCTATGACCTTTCTTTTCCTCTATGTCCTTTCTTTTCCTTAATCTTTTAATAACAATCTTCTTCTCCATCTCTGCTTCTGTGGTCAGAGGAGCTAGGATTTTGACACAGACCTAAGTGTGCTAAGTTCGTTACAAGGGAGAATGGGCTAGAAATCGGAAGAAGTCAACACAACCCATTTCCACTACTAGTAATTCAACCGTAAGCCCAACTGGGTTGACCTCTGTGTGAGTTCTAAATTGAATACAAAAGAGGGGAAGCTAAAGGCCTGGACTTTTTAGGGTGGAGTCTCCAAACTGCTAATTCAAATTCAAGACCTTTTGAAAGAATTCTATTACCAACCAAATGTAAATTTACCTGCCTTAAGAGCAAAACAATAAAACCCACTTAAGTACTTGGGATGGCCTGCTGGCTTTGACAATGTGGTTTTGGTGACCTCAGATCCTCTTAGGCTGAAGTTCAGTATTCCCTCATCTCTGAAATAAGTGCCAGAATAATTTACGTTTCCTAATGGGCCCTCGTGTTTTCACAAATGGCTTCTGCGTAGGGTTGGCTTCCACAGCACAGGCCTTCCATACATGGGGCACTATAATAGAGGAACATTCTGGGAGACGTGATTTTGGAAACATTCAGGAACACCATGGAATCTATTCATGTATTTCTGTCAATCTGAAGAATCCATTAGCTTAACATCAACAACCACATCACAACAACAGAAGCATAGCAGTGAAGACAGTGTGTTATTGACGTCACTCTTAATCTCCTTATTTCACCTATAATGTTATCTTCTCGGAAAGTTTTTTAAATGCCTAATGTAGTTTTGCTGTTGCAGAGGCTAGTAGCGATACCAAGGCAAATTTGGCTGCCCTGTAAGCATACCAGCTGTTTTACAAAGCTCATGACAGGGGCTTAAAATATTCTCACTCCAAGAAAGGTATAGAATTTTATCATTTTAGCTGGAGGCAGAGAAGCGAGCATCTAGCTTCTGACGTGTGAATTGTTACAAAGGAAAATGAACGTTTTCTATTTTTTCTTTGGACTTGTCTTGTTTCAACAGTAGTTCAAAGGAGAGCACACTATCTGGCCGTTTATTCAGCACACTTTCTTAGGCTTTGGGCAGGCAGAGTAAGACAGACATAGTCCCTGCCTTCAAGTCCTTCATAGTCTTGTGGTCAAGGAACATATATAATTTTTAAACTTGTCTAGTCACTAATTCTTTCGTAGACAACAATATTGCCTGGAATAGATCAGGAATCTTATTCGTATTTTTAAAGAGTAGCTATATTTAAAACATTCATTATATTTTTGGGACAGTTGGACATTTGGCTACTGACAGATATTTGATGACATTAAGGAATTATATTTCTTTGGGTATAAAAGAAATTGGTTTTGTTTCTATGGGCTTTATGTTTTTAATTGTGGCAAAATACAGTAACATAAATGTCACCACCTTAACCATTTTTAAGTGTATAGGACAGTAGTGCATTCACATCATTTGGCACAGACATTTAGAACTCTTTCTGTCTTGAAAAATTGAAACTTTATACCTACGAAGCAGCTCTCCATTGCCTTCCCCCACAGGCCCTCAGCAACCAGTATTTTACTTTCTGTGTCTATAAATGTAGCTATTCTAGGTATCCCATGTAAGTGGAATCATACAGTGTTTGCCTTTTTAGGACAGGTTTATTTAACTTAACATTATGTACTCGAAATTTATCCGTGTTGTAACATGTATCAGAATTGCCCTCCTTTTTAAGGCTGTATAATATTCCATCATATGGATATAGGCCATTTTCTTCATCCATTCATAATGTATGCTGACACCTGGGCTGTTTCCACCCTTTGGCCATTATGAATAATGCTGCTCTGAACATAGGTATACAAATGTCTCTTCCAGACCCTCCTGTCAACTATTTACCCAGAAATGGGACTTGTGGATCATAAGGCAATCCTATTTTCAGTTTTTGTGAGGAACTACCATACTGTTTTCTATAGCAAGTTTACCATTTTATATTTCCACTAGCAGTTTTTCCACATCCTTGCCAACTGTTATTATTTTCTAGGTGTTTTTTTTTTTTTTTTTTTTTTTTATAGGAGCCACTCTAATGGGTGTGAGGTGGTCTAATTTGATTTTAATTAGCCATTTAGCAAATGTTTATGGAGTGCCTACTGGATAAAAGAACCCGGGCTAGGTTGTGTGGAGCTCCGAGAATGTTTCCTTTATAGTCAGTTGACTGATTGACCGTTGTCTAGTGGCTTCTGCCAATAGTCAGGTACATTCTGTACCTTCTACATCCTAGAAGGGTAACTAACATAAGGTTAAGGATCTGCAACGCTGACCATGTTGCAAGAACTAGCCCCCTGTCTCAAGACTTGATGAGAAAAGTACAGTATAAAGTATACAGTATAAAGTATACAGTATACTTTTAGTATACAGTATACAGTATATATTTCTCATGTTATATACATGAGAAAAGAGTCCTAAGCTTAGGAGGAGATTATATTTAAAATGTATTTACTTATCTCTTACTGGAACACATGTTCCAGTTATATAACAGTGTATATAACTGTTATATACAGTTCTGTATAGGCCAGAAAAGCCAACTGCCACAAAAAAAATGATGACCAAGTTTGATAGGTTTTCTTATAAAGCACTGTTTCAGCCACATGTGTCTCCACTTGTTGGTCGTGATGTCAGACACACAAGGTCCCTACTCTACACTGCATGCACACTCTTAACAAAAACAGGAGGAATGGGAACGCCTTTCCCTGACGCTCCTTTCACCTCTCTTTAAGCAGTGGGATGTATCACAGTGAGGGATCAGCACTTAGAACCAGAATGGGTGTAGAGGCAGGAGTCAAGGACCTGAGGGTGGGTGCACACTCTGGGAACTTCTAGATGTCAATCATTTAACTTGTATATCTGCATAAGAAAATGATTTAATAGTCTTCCTTGTTCCCTACGTGTTCAGAACGTGAAACCAAGGTCACTTTTCACCTCTGGGTACTAACTCCCCTCATCCCTTAGTCACCCTTCACTTTGTCAGTGAGCCAGGCTTGTACTGAACACATCTCTGCTGACAGTTGGTATGGGTCAGGCACTGTGCTGGGCACGGAAGATACGGTGGTGAAAAAGATAATAGCATCTGAACTCATGGTGGCACTTAGGGTATGCTGGTGTTTATGGATTATTTATAAGGAAGAGCCTCTTAGCTGAACGACAGCCTATACATTTTGCGGTAGTATCCCAGATTGCTTTACCATAAAACTCAGCCCCCCTTTCCCCATCCTTGATATTTGTTGCCAAAATCCACAGTATGCTTCAGAACTCTTTCTATTTTGGTAGTGCTTCTAAATGGGTATGAGGAGAATTGCTAACAGGAAAAAAAAATACATATATACATGTATATACAAATACAGATATATATCTGTATATGATAGGGTCCACTTTCTAATATACCATTAGAAAAATCACGCATATTAAAGTACTCATTCATATATTTATTATTTCTTTGGAGCTAGGAATAAGGATCATCTTGAGGTCCACATATACTCCACATAAACCATGTGGGCTCCTTAATTTCACTCCCCCATTCCCCTGTAAGATGAACGCTTCTCTTCGGTGGGAAGGATGGGACTTGACAGAGATGTGAACCTCTTGGTTGAATCTGATTTTAACAGCGCATGAGCTCAGAAGGGCTCAGAACAGGGTGGTGGAGGCAGAGTCTGCGGTGAAGCAAGTATTGAGGCGCCACTGTCCCCCCTGAGGCTCCTCCGAGAAGCTTCCGCTCCCCAGCCTGTGTGTCCTCTTTGGCTTCACCTTAGATTGAATTTCTGAGAAGGCTGGAATCTGTTGAATTGAGTACAGGGATGTGGGCAACTGAACAAAAAGTGTTTTATTTATTTCCCGACAGACTTTTAACAGGCTGTGGTTATAATGGGAGAGAAATGCATTCTGTCCACAACACAAATTGCTTTTCTTCCCGAACATTATAGTGGTACTTCCTGGCCCAGGATTTCCATGGTTGTCGAATTTGGTCTCTCTTTTGTTGGTTTGTGAACGAAGAAAGAAAAGAACAAGACCTTTGTAACCCAAATAACGAAGTAATAATTAAGTCCTTTATAAAGGCAAGCTTATTCCCACATCTGATTCCAAGGTACAGGACATACTTTCTCATTAGGAGGCATTTTAAGTACTTAGTGTAGTGTATCAGGCATTAGAAAGATTAAATAAGTATGATCTCATTCATAGGAAGCTTCACCCCCGAGACAGACACCTTATGCACATACAAGCATATTCTCAAATGCTGTTAGTGTTAAACAGTAATGGTGCTGGTCAGACCCCTTAGACTAACTGCCCCACCCCCACTATCATGTTCTCGTGTTTGAGATGCACGTTCCCGGGGCCTGGAGAGGGAATTGACACTCACCTTTTATTGATGAACCTAGAAAAAGAGAGAACTTTGAGCAGAGTTTGTGTGTGTGGCCCAGGAAAGATTTGGGGGTCAGGGTGGTGAGGAGCTCATTGGTGTGAGAAGGCTCAGGAGAATGATGTTTCCCAGGTCATCCTTACAGGGTGACCAGTTTTTGATAAGAAATATGCTATATTTTAACTTATATTCCTCCTTAAAACTTCATGGGGCACACCTACCCATGTCAGGTCTCCCCCCACGAATGTTCTGAAAAAGAACCTAACTCCTTCTCCAACCCCACCTCCCACCACCAAATCTCACTTTCTGAGGAACACCAGCAGCAACTCTAGAACTTTGGTATAGGTTGGGTTTGTGAGAGCATTCAGATTGGTAAGGACTCTAGGGACTTGCCTTGGTCCATAGTTTTAGAAGCCAACACAACATTTTATTCAGATGGCAGTACATTCAAGGCGACTCATGAGGCTGATGGAGGTTGTGGGCACCATGCTTTGGTGAAGTGCTCTCCTGAACTGGGTGGCCTGCAGACATCATGCTTTAGCACACCGGGCCAGCGCTTATTTCCTCTCTGACGGGAAAGGTAGCCATCTTGTTTTTGACCCTCTTGTGCAGAGTGCAAGAGAGTGAGCCCTGGGTACAGTAAGAATGAGCTTCTTTCTCTATTCTTTTGAGTCCCATACCATGCTCTTTGGTATCCAGTTATGAGAACAACAAACTTTCTTTCCTCCCAACTTCTAAGCGATCGTGATTATCAAAAAGTTTTGATGAACAACCGACATCAGGCCTCAGTTCTGTCAGACATCTAGCCCTCACAGTACCACTGGCTGCTGGTGCTCTGTTCCCCCAGTCAGGCCATCTGGGTTCTCATGAGTCTGATCACAATTACCGTGTAGTTCTTTCTTTGTGTGCCTATCCTGTATTACTAAGATTTTGTGAATTTCTTTCCCAACACTCCTCCTCTTTGTCACTTGAATGACCAACCTTGACATCTGTGTGAATTTTGTGCCCTTCACTTCTTAGCTTAGTTCTTCTTTTTTTCTCTGTGCCTTTTCTTTACTTTGCTCTGTCCCCTCTGTCACCTCCTAAAACCTCCTCAATATTCTTTCTCCTTATACCTGTCTCATTGCATCTTTTTGGATGTACTGATGGTTTATAGAGTGTTTTCATAAATTAGCTCGATTGCTAAAAATTTGTGTGATGTCACATATAACTGGGTCATTTATGGGTAGTGTTCTGGTTAGAAATAGACTCAAGAGAGGTCTTATAGCTGCTTCAAACTAAAGCTTAACTGACAGACTTTACATGATGATCCATAAGATCTTTTCAAAGTAAACAAACACCCCATTTTTTCTTGTTAACCTTTTATTGAGCACCTACAAGTAACAGACAATTTATAGGATATCATTTTTCCCATTTTATAGCTGATGAAACTGGGACTCAGAGTTTAAATTGTTTCTCTAGACTTATACTACTGGTGAAGGGACAGTGCCAGGATTTAAACTCTGGTCTTTGTGGCTTTAGCCAAGTCCTACCATCTGTGTTATGGAGGCCTGTTCATGGATAGAGAATTCTTGGTTTTTAGAAGCCCATTTGACTATTTCTCAAGCAATCTTCCTTAACTGTGTAGATGCATGAAAAATAGGAGTAAAGAGTTTAAATATCCCTTGCCTCCCTGGGAGATTGCTGAAGATGTTGACTCAAAGTATATTCTGGGAAATGTAGGCTATTCCTCTGAAGTAGTACATGTTATTGATAACGGGTTACAAAACTAAATTACTCAGGGATGCATGACTAGTCTTAAGTTTATAACTAAGTCTAACATGCCAGACCAATATGAATCAAAAGGAGAAAGGCCTTTGGGAAATTGTTTGAATTATTAAAGCAAAAAGGAAAAAAAATGCATCAGTAACCCATGGGAGTAAAAATGGCCTCATTCATTTAAAAGATTTGTATTTTATTTGGGAGTTTCCTAAGAGAACCATCTCTGCAGGAGAACTTTTTCTTAGAAGCTCATGGTTGGAGAACAACTTTGAAAATCCATATTGAAGAATCAGATAGGGGGAAAATAATCAAGCATGTGAACTTGCAGTATAAAGGCTAGATAGCACTTTTCTTTTTAAATGGGTTTCTGCCATTTCAGAGAAGCATGTTTTTTCTATGCCGTGAAGATGTTCACATAGAATTCATCTGCATAATCAAATATGTAGAGCTTACTTTGGTGCACCCTGTGTAAGTTTCCATAGGGATTTGAGGCATTATTTGAGCTTCACAAAACTCTGTGAGGGAGAGAGTGCATATATGTATTTTCACCTAATAGCTGAGAAAACTGAGGCCCAGGAAGTTTATGTGATTTGTAAAACATCCAATTAGAAAGAGGCAGGAACAATAGGAGCCAGGCTTTGTGAGATATCATGGTGCAATGGAGAGGCTGAAGGACTTTGGATTTACACAGTCTGCAGTTGAGGCCTGGCTCCTCTGTTTACTGTTGGCTCACCTTAGATGATGATGATGATAATGATGATGATGATAGAAAAGACCTAATGGAACGATTATTAGGTGAAGAAATGATCAAAAAATACACAGCACAGTTCCTAGCCCAAAATAAATGTCAGCTCTTCCTACAGTGGTTTTGACTTCTAACCCTGTGCTCTATCCTCCATACTATCTTGTACCTGTACTGGCCGGAACAGATGCTTCCAAGAATAAGACATGCCCTCTGGACTACTTCATATCCAGAGACAAGAATAGTCCTCTGCTATTTCTCACCTCTCCGTTTGGTGTTACTATCCAGGAAGTTAATTTCTTTCCCAAGAGAATGGTCTCGATATCCCAAGAAGAAACATTAGTATAACTAAAGTTCACACTTCCCAATCACCAAGCATCACCCCATCACTATCCCAGTAAATATCAGACCAAACTGTTGTCCCTTAGCAACATGACCCAGTGATTGCAGAAATTAAATTACATATCCTAGGCTGGTTTACCAAATAAATAGTACCATCAGTAAAATTACATGTCCAGCCCTGTGCTAAGCATACAGTGTAAGAATGACTTATTTATTTGACCTCATTAGGAAAGAGATGCCTTACCAAAAGAGGGGAAATCTAGACAGCTGAAATCTCTACCTTTAAGCGCATATACCTCAAAGAACTATCTTTGATTGTAACCTTTTCCAGGATATATGATACTTTCCTGGGCCTTTAAAAAAAAAAAACTTAAGGGGCGCCTGGGTGGCGCAGTCGGTTAAGCGTCCGACTTCAGCCAGGTCACGATCTCGCGGTCCGTGAGTTCGAGCCCCGCGTCGGGCTCTGGGCTGATGGCTCGGAGCCTGGAGCCTGTTTCCGATTCTGTGTCTCCCTCTCTCTCTGCCCCTCCCCCGTTCATGCTCTGTCTCTGTCTGTCCCAAAAATAAATAAAAAACATTAAAAAAAAATTTTAAAAAAAAAAAATAAAAAAAAAAAAAAAAAAAAAAAAACTTAAAAAAAAATTTTTTTTTAACATTTATTTATTTTTGAGACAGAGAGAAAGCATGAACATGGGAGGGTCAGAGAAAGAGGGAGACACAGAATCTGAAACAGGCTCCAGGCTCTGAGCTGTCAGCACAGAGCCTGACGCGGGGCTCGGGCCCACGGACCGCGAGATCATGACCTGAGCTGAAGTCGGACGCTTAACCGACTGAGCCACCCAGGCACCCCTCCTGGGCCTTTTAAAACTAATCATGTTCTTGTCAGAATGTGCCAAGTTGCTGGAATTGTTCCTAAAATAAGAGTATGCAGATGCTTAGTGAGGCCCAAGAAGCCTCTCTTCCAAGCTAAGTGCATGAACGTCTGATTCCTCCTGTCTTGCACAGCTTAGAGATGGTCAAGGTTGCTGCTCTCAAGGGATTTAAAAGCCAGCTGGGGAGAAAAGACATATTTCTACAGCTGAAACAGGACAAATATGTTTATATTTTGATAGTAAGTATATTAGGAGTTCAGATTAGCTGAAGCCATTGGAGAAGGCTTCATAGAATGGGGGCTAGCTAAGCTAGACTCCAAAGAACTACCTAGAGTTATATATTCACTCACATGCTCACTCATTCATTCATTCCTTCAGTAACCATGGAGTATCTGTTAGGGGTGAGGCGATGTTGCAGAAGATGTAATAAGGAAGCCAAGCAAGGTTTCTGTTCTCGTGGAATGTGTATGTGAGGATAGAAAGACAATAGACACATAGACAAAAAAGAAACAGGAGCATATCAGAGGGTCATAGTTGCTGGAAACAAATGGGGTAGGCAACTAGGACAGAGAATGATAGACCAGGTGAGGGCATCATGGGCTACACTAGGGAAGGTGGCTGGGAAAGGCCACAGCAGAAGTGAGGTTTTAGCTGAAACTTGAATGGTCAAAGGAGAAGGCTATGGGAAAACAGAGAAACAGAATGCCAGTAAAGGGAACACAAACGCAAAAGATTTGCGCTGGAGTGAAAGCTGCTGAGACAGGAGCCGGGGAGGGGAGGGATCTCCAGAGCACATGGGAGTTTAGATTTTATTGTCAGTGCAACAGGAAGCCAGAAGGTTTTAAGTGGGGAGTGATGCAAACCAACTGCTTTTTTTTTTAATGTTTATTTATTTATTTTGAGAGACAGAGAGTGAGCAGGGAAAGGGCAGAGAGAGAGGGAGAGACAATCCCAAGCAGGCTCGCGCTGTCAGCCCAGAGCCAGATGCAGCACTGGATCTCACAACCGTGAGATTATGACCTGAGCCAAAATCGAGAGTCACACGCTTCACTGACTGGGCCACCCAGGCACCCCAAAAACCAACTGTTTTTTTTAAAGGTTGCCTGGTAGCTATGAGGAGAAGAAGGTGGGGGTGGGGGCAGGAGTGGAGATGTATGTAAAGACCAGCAGAGCCATTCCAAGCAGGCATCTTCAAAGAAAAAAAAAAAAAAAAAAAACAGAGAGAGAAAGAGAGAGAGAGTTGTGGGAGATAGTCTGAGAAGAATGGCAAGGGATATGAAGTTGGAGGGAGGGACATAAATAAGTGTGTAGAATCTTAGAATGGAATCTGGTCCATGTAGAATAAACTTCTGTAGTTTACAGGGCTACATTTCCCTGTTTATCCTTCTGCAAAACAGCTTAGGGTTGGTATTCACACCGTTAGTGCCAAGACTTGATTGCCTCTGAAAGTTCACATAAAAGAAATTACACTGCACCCAGTTTTTCATTCCAAAACAGCCAGCTATTAAACTCTCCTGGCCTGTGAATATCGGGCTTTGGAAGACAAATCTGGGCTGATTCCAACCAGGTATTTAGAACACATTTGATTCTGCTTCTCTCTCAGCAAGAATAATAGCTTACATCTATTGAGTTTATACTGTAAACAAGGCACAGTCCTCCATGCTTATGTGTATTATTTTATTTAATGTTCACATCTCTTTCATCCTGCTTTTGCAGATGAGGAGACGAGACGGACACAGTCGGCTGGTTAGCCTGTTCAAGGTGATAGATAATGAGAGGAGGTGTCAGGAGTTGAACCCAGGGTGCTTGGCTACTGAGTTGGTACTATTCACCACTCTCCCTCCCTCAGGCCTCATTGGCTAATGCCATGTTTCTGTGATAATATTTAGGGATATAAGTGTGGATAAAGCCTGTGGCAAATCAAAGAGATGGACATGAACTGCCACTCAGTGCCCCTGGAAAGGGCTTGCCATTCAGCTCAGCCCCCATCTGCTTATTTTTCTCGTTGTTAAACAGCTACTGTAATCCATTCCGGCCCCAAAGTGGCTACTTCCTTAATAGAAGTATGGCAGATGTTTATTAAAAAAAATAAATAAGGAAAAAAAAAAAGAATATAGAGCAAGCTTTCTCAAACAAAAGACTCATTGGACCCAGTGTCGGGGAATTTTCATCTCATTTATTTGTTGGCACTGACAAGGTATCAGCCAAAAAATAAAAGTAATCATCCTGGCAGCTTCTACATGCTTTTCAACAAAGATTTAATAGCCTTGTGCTATCCGGAAGGTTCATATTGCAAAGACTTCATTACTTTCAGTGTGCACACTGTGAGATGGGGTGATAAATCATTAACCCAAACTTTGCTAATCAGACGAAATGTACAGAAGTCATGTTGCAATGGCTTGTGTTGTCTCAGTAATTCCCAAAGTTAAGGTAAGCTTCACTGGGCTTCCAGGTCATTAGTGAGAATTGCAGGCTCGCTCCAGCTCTCTGCCCCTGCCAGTCTGCCCCTGCGGTGGCTATACGCTCGTCACATGCTGCCCTGGGAAAAGCATTGCCAGGACCACGCAATTCCGTTGTAACTTCTGCTTCCTTCCGGATGACTAGACTGTATGTGAGTGAATTAGGCCAAGAGCCCTCAACTCATCAAACTCGAAATGACAGGAGAATAATGAACTGTGTTTGTTCATCTGCAGTTGTCAAGGTTAATTCCTTGGTCATTTCACTAAAAGGTTTTTCCTTTTTATTAGAGCCCCATGAAAGAAAACTGGGCCTCTATTTCAACAAGGAGTTGGAATTTCAGAAGGGCCGCGTTTCTCATAAAGGTATAAATTGAGGGGGCGCCCGGGTGGCTAAATTGGTTAAGCATCTGATTTTGGCTCAAGCCTTGATCTCACGGTTTGTGAGTTCGAGTCCCGCTTGGGATTCTCTGTCTATCCCTCTCTCTCTCTCTCCCCCCCTCCTCTGCTCGTGCTGTCTGTCTCTCTCTCAAGATAAATAAGCAAACTTAAAAACAAAAAACAGGTATAGATTGAATGTAAATCATTAGACATTTGGTTCGAAAGCTTCTTATTTCTCCCCTCAGAGCCCTCACTGGGATCTGCTACTGTCCCACTGATCTCTCCGTGCACCCAGGTCTTACTTCATCTTTGGGTTGTGACAACAGCTAACACCAAGCTTTGGACGTAGTCCATGTGTACCGCATGTTTGTGAAATTGAACACTTTTGAGCAGCTCGTCAGATTGCACTTCAGTAACTAGCATTGGATGTAGAGTACCAAAGAGAGGCACAGTATGCTTTTAGCATCCATTTTTTCTTCTAGACTTGCAGCTATTTCTAGATCTCTCTTTTCACATGGACTAGATTCTCGCGTTCTGCATCCTGAAAACAATTTTTTTCTCAATGCTTAGTCTCAAGGTACCCTCCCACCCACTGATATTTAAAAGGCCGTGATATGCCTCATATGTGGCATTTAAGAAACAAAACAGATGAACATAAAGTAAGGGAAGGAAAAATAAGATAAACACAGAGAGGGAGGTAAACTGTAAGAGACTCCTAATGATAGAGAGCAAACTGAGGGTTGATGGAGGGGAGGTAGGCGGGGAGATGGGCTAGATGGGTGAGGGGCTTTAAGGAAGGCATGTTTGGGGATGAGCATTGGGTGTTGTCTGTAAGTGAATCACTGAATTCTACTCCTGAAACCAGTACATACTATGTGTTAACTAACTTGAATGTAAATTTTTTAAAAAGGAAAAAAAAAAAAAAAGAAAATGCTGTGATAGGCATCAGAATTCTCTTATGTGGAGGAGCCCAACACGGTTTTCACTGACAATGAAATGGATATCGTATACATATTTCCTTGAGGTCCCCCTCAGTATTTGCATGTGCTCAAGGGTTCTGTTTAGTTCTGTGTGTGTGTGCCCATCCGCTGTCCTGATGAGCTTTCAGTATTCCCAACCAGAATATATCTCCCAGAGGAACACTGCTGAATAGAGAGTAAAATGTTAAAAAAAAAAAAAAAATGCTTTGTTAAAAAGTGAATGGTAGTACATAGCGGCCAATTTGCTGGTTAAGGACTATTTTCTTCCTTTTTATTATGACTTTGTGCTTGAGGAGTACAGGTTAACCTTACAAATTACATTATATTTAATTATACTTTAATATCTTCTGCATCTCCCGTTCTAGGCTGGGAATCATGAAGAAATCCATGCCACAAGAATTGTTCTTTCTGTGGGTGATTAGCTTATAATCCTCCCTGGGTGGCCTCCAGTCCCACAGTCTTTCCCCCAAGTTAAACCATGCTGTACTTCATAACCACATCACTGTTCCCAGAAGGATGTTTCCTTCCATGACTTAAGCTGTATGTGGGGACTTTGGCATTCACTGCCCTGTGGTAACTGGCCCTGTGCGTATACCCATCCTATATCATCTCACCCTGCCCCCAGCAGTGGCATGGGGCTTCAGGAGGACTGATCTCTGCCCCCTTGCACCCCTTACTGGCAAGACACCCCCATTCCTCAGACAAGCTGAGGAAATGCTCAGGTCCCATATGGTTGGAGCGGAGGTCTCATTGGGAGGCAGTCGGGGTTCAAATTTGGGCTCTGTTATTATGAACTGAGTGCCCATGAACAAGCTATTTAAACATTTTGAACTTGGTTTTCCTCATCTGTAAATGCAGTGCTTCCTACAAGATGTTGATGAAGATGGAAAGGAGGTGAGCATGTAAAGTGTCAAACACAGTGCCTGGCCCACAGTACCTGCTTGGCGTGTAAAACTTCCAATTTGTGAAGCTTTCCCCAGTGCCTCCAGCATTGTTAATGCGTTCTCCCACCAACTCCCACTCTCAGATGTGAGTCATGAACTTCCTAACAGGCAGAAGCCTGAATTTTGTCTTCTTTTGAACTCCTGCATGCCACCTAGTCTGATAGACAAGAGGGACCTGACAAATACTTACTGACTCTTATCTAAGTGACAAAAGCAATCCTGCCTCTTCCTGCCGAGGGTATAAATCAGCAGCCTGTGCTTCAAAGGAGGCCATCCGGGAGTACCCATGACCGTGCTTCTTTAACCTCTGGGGTAGGCTCTGCTGTGGCTGGGGTCATGGGGCTTCCTCCCACTGTATTTACCAGGCACTGACTCTTACCAGCTGTGGGCATGGCCCTGCAGAGCAGTGAGGAGCCTAACAGGCGTGACATCTGCCTTCTGACAGGTTAGCATCTGGAGAAAGGGTGCTTTAGTGTATACACATTAGTGTATGTATTGAGGAAAAGGAAGGGGTGCCATGGGAAAGAAAGAGGGCAGAGGGGACTAATATGGTTTGGAAATTCAGAGAAACCCCCCCCTCTGAATGGTTCAGATGGCATACTGATAGTTAAAATGACTTTGAGGTTACTCTGTGTACTCTGAACACATCACAGAAATTAAACCTCATGCAATAAAATTGCTACTATTACCGTTTTGCAAATGAGAAAACTAACACTTCTGGAGAGTAATTCTTACCGAAGGCAACCCCTGTGAAGAGGCCGAGCCTGGGCCTAAGCCTGAGTGACCCCAGCCCCGGGCCCACAGTTCAGGGATCAGTTTGTAATGCTCTTTGCCAAGGCCTGCAAGCACAGGTTTTGGAACAGGTGACCTGCCAGGGAAGCCCGCTGGAGGGGGACACACTGGAAATTCAGTGAGTGCAGAACGTCATCGTTTTAACCAACTACCCCTGTTCTCTCCCTGTTTCCAAGCTGAATGAGTTAGCCACGTGACGAGGCTTCTGCTTTCTCCCCTCATTAGGCTGTCAACCACTGGTGACTGCTTCCCCGTCCTGAGCTCCGTTCCTGTTTACTTACTTCTGTTAAAGTCAAGACAGCATCAGGGTGTTTTCTCGGTTAAACCAGTTGTGCGAGTTCTGTTACTGTGCCTCCTAAGTCCATCCAAGGAGCTTCCTAATGAGGTTTTTTATCTTTAAAAAATTACCAAGCAGAAAAGTCTGTTCTAGTTTGGGATGGATACGCATCATCTCTTCCAGGCTCATCCAGTGTGCCATCATCCCTCCTCCGACCTGGACCGGAGTGCCACCCGTGTGCCTTGCACGAGAATGGAAACGTCTCTAGGTCAGAGACCTGGCACCCCATAGAGCCCAGTAGTTGGGCATCGCCCGGAACTCTGCCAGGCAGAGGTGGTCTGCTCTGGGCTGCTCCTGCCTCCCACCTCTCCCTTCCAGCTCACCAGTGAGCAAATATTTGCTGAAGATGATAATAGCAATAATGAAAGCACGTCCGTTTGTTGAGTGCTTCCTCTGTGTCAGTCATTACATTACCTGCTTTATATGCATGGTCTAATTGAATCCTCGCCACACTTTTCTGAAGTCGCTATTACTAAATCACATTTTAGAGTTGAGGGAACTCAGGGAACTTAGAGTTGAGGGAACTGAGACTCAAGGTGGTCAACCAGTTGGCTCATGACTCAGACCTGGCTCTATCTGAATCCCAAGGCTGGTTCTCAATCAGTTTTTGTGGGCTTTGGAGCAGATGGGAGTGGGAAGGACCCATGCATACCTCACTTTGATTTCTTATCATTTGGTTCACTGTGGGTACCCCTTCCCAAGTGAATGATGCAGCGGGGAGAATGGAGGATATAACAGTGACCCTACCACATTGCTATTACAGAGAATCTCTAGGAGCTTCCTAGGTCTTCATGCTGTCCCCTCCAATCCACCCCACCATTAGCAATGGAGAGGTGGAACCTATAATCACATCCCACTGATGTCCTTCATTTTCACCTGTGTAGTCTTTGGTAATGTTTCGTGTCTCTTGGTTGAAAAGATTTCAGTGAGAGCCCCATTTGTGTTTTTGGTAGAAGTGAATTTTTCTGTGATGTTAAGAGTTTTTGTTGGTGATCAGTGAAAGTACTCACTGAAATTTACCATGCGCTATTTTCCCACAGAAACCCATTATTTCTCTTGTAGTCTCTCCCCTCTTCCTGCTCCACCCTCGTGAGTGGGGCAGGGTGGCTGCTGAAGTGGAGACTCAGAAAGACAGGGAAAATGGCTCTAACTCAGGCAACCAGCTAACTTCATCTGTTACCCGTTTGACCCAAGAAACATGGCAGCAACTCCACTGATTAATTTTAGTATTAAAATTCACTTTTAGAGAAACTTAATATACCATTTGGTTAATAACAGAATATTTTATCTTCTTACGGAGGTTTATCTGTTCCCCCCCACCCCGCACTGTTTCCAAGCCAGCTTTGAAGCAATAGTTTAGGAATTTCTTGCATATATGAAGGGATAATTATTGCTTTGCTGTTCAGTCTTAAAACAAATTAACCAAGCAGAACTGTATTTTAAACATGTATTTAACTGTGAGATAAACAATTCAAATGTCGAGAATCCTTTTGAATACCACGTGATTAAAACTGCCCTCATATTTTATGTAGTATACGTTATTATAATCTTGTCTTCGTACGTGAGTCACATTATTTAATCAAAAAATGATTTACTGGTTTTTCATTTACCTTTAAAATGGAAAAGGCAACAGTTTACTTTTCTTGCTGATTCATTTTTGAGGCAAGTTTTCTGTATACCCATGACTAAACATGAGTATGTGTTTGGTCACCCTTAATATTACTGGTTTCCCTTTTCTGTAGCTCTGTCCAATTTCCTTTATCCTGATAAGACTTGGGACCAACATCTCTCATATCTACCTAAATTTCCTTAGATATGTTGGTCAAGTAAACAGAGTGCCATCCATTTTTGAACGCTTATTTTTTTTTTTTTACCTTGAAATGAAATACCATGACATCTAACATTGTGGTTGAGGTTTTAAGTACTCTCAGGAAATTAAAAGCTGGGATCCCTGCAAGAACCATGAGATAATGATACACGGATGATAAGTATTACAAATTTCCACATATATCTGAAAGAGCTGAATCATCACTGCCTTTTAGCTGTGAACAAATACCAATTCCCTGACCTTAAAATCTTCAAACGTTAAGTGAATGCATTTTATTTCCATTTCCAGTGAGTTGTTTGAGGCAGTATTACACACATGGGTTCTGATGGGTTTTATATTACCAGGATATTGATACTTGCCAACACTCAGTTAATTTACTTTTCATTTTCTACTCCTTACGGAATGATATGCTGTTAGTTGTTACTTTTCAATCTTGTGTTCATGCTTTCATATTGCAATTACTCAGCTTTTAATAGAAAACTAAATGGAAAAATCCTGCCTGGGTGTGAAATATGTGAATTTGCAGGTAACATATTTTCTGCCTGTTTCTTCTTCTTTTATCATACCTCAAAACTTCTCCAGTCTATCTCCTCTCTTCTGACAGCACAAAGACAGCTTTTCGAATGGGCTACTGATTGCATAGTAGTTTTCCTGGGTAATTATGCCTGTAACAGGGGCCCCTCTGTGGCTCAGTCAGTTAAGCATCCGACTTCCGCCCCAGTCATGATCTCACAGTTTGTGAGTTCCAGCCCCGCATCTGGCTTTGTGCTGACAGCTCAGAGCTTGGAGCCTGCTTCGGATTCTGTGTCTTTTTCTCTCTGCCCCTCCCCACTCGTGCTCTGTCTGTGTCTCTCAAAAATGAATGATGTTAAAAAAAAAATTAAAACAAATTGTGCCTGTAACAATCAGAGAATTAAAAAGAACCTTGTAAGGGTGCCTGGTGGCTCAGTTGGTCGAGCGTCCAACTTCGGCTCAGGTCATGATCTTCCAGTATACGGGTTCAGGCCCTGAGTCAGGCTCTGTGCTGACAGTTCAGAGCCTGGAGCCTGCTTCTGATTCTGTGTCTCCCTTTCTCTCTGCCCTTCCGCTGCTCAAGCTCTGTCCCTCTGTCTCTCAAAAATAAATAAGTATTAAAAAAAATAATAAAAGTATAAAAAGAACCTGATAGTGCAATAATGTTCTCCATGAAAATAGAGTCCTGAGTTCTGCAATTAAAAAAGCCTCACAGCCAGGGCACCTGGGTGGTTCAGTCTGTTGAGCACCCGACTCTTGCTTTCAGCTCAGCTCACAATTCATGAGTTTAAGCCCCCTCATCTGTGCTCTGCTCTGACAGCATAGAGCCTGCTTAGATTCTCTCTCTTTCTCTCTGTCTGCCCCTCCCCTGCTGTCTCTCTCTCTCTCTCTCTCTGTCTCAAAATAAATAAATAAACTTAAAAAAAAAAAGTCTCATATCCACCCCGGAAGTGTTTAGTGCAGCAATCAATGCCTAGGATTCGAATAGCATCATGGCCAGGGAGGTGGTAGTAACAGGGAGCCAGCCAGCCAGGGAGTCCTGAGACCCTCCCCTTTGCAAGAGCCTGGTGGAAAGATGGGAAGCAAACTGTTGCCATGGCCCCGGCTTCATGGCACAGAGCAAGGAAGGGAGACTATTAAGATAAATGGGAAAATTTCCCGGAGGTACCTCCTGATTTTTCATTTTTGTGTCTGTGGTTTATGAATGCCACTGTTTATGAACACAGCTGTTTTGTTTTGCATACATTTTGAATGATGTATCCTTGAGCACTGACTGAGCAAAGAGGTCCTTTCTTTCCCACTGATATCTATCCGTGATTGCTGAATAATTAACTGTGGGCCATTCAGCTCCCAGAACTCTAATGCACTGTGTATACCTCTTGCTCCATGGTGTTTCTCTGCTTCTTCCAGAGCAGAACTTTTAATACCTTCATAGTAGCCAAGCACTTACAGGGGCACAAAATGGGGATGGGAGAGTTTCTAGCTAATAATCAGCATAAAAGTAGGTTACAGCTTGCTTGGAACTTGCACATGGCTGCATGTACGTGCTTTTTAGGAGTGAGAGTTGTGTGTATGTTTGCTGTGATGCACATGCGTTTGTAAACTGTTTCAAATGTGTACTTCACAAATCCCTGGTTGAGTCTCAGTTTGGATTTGCTTTATGAATTCATGAAAAACAAGTGCACCAAAAGCTCATTATAGCTCATGTTACTGTCTAAGCTGAAATAAGCAGTGAGCAAAACAATGTATTTTGGTATCAAAGCTTATTTGGGGATTTAAAAAAATAACAACTAGATATCAGATGCACAAGTGAAAAGCAACAATTATCGGGGCTGAAAGTCAAACATTGCTCATCTTGGGAATAAAAGACACACCAGAAAGACACACACACACACACACACACACACACACACACACACACGTGTGTGTGTGTGTGTGCGTGCACATGCGTGGAGAGAGAGAGAGAGACAGTGTGTGTGTGTCTGCAATTTAAGCACATCGTCCCCTAGTGATACCATTTCATTTGCACTGTACAAAAGGGCCCAGAAACTATTTCATTTGTTACCAATTTGTAGCTTCAGACATTGGATAATTGACATTGAACTAGTTAAAACTGGCAGACTAAAGTTATCCCTTCTTGTTAGTAAGTGAAACAAAGGAATATTTGTTAAGTTTGAAACTGTTCATAATTCTAGAAATAAATTCCCATTCAGGCTTTTTTTTTTTCTACTAATGGTGCACAAAGCATTTTTAAGCAGAATCCTTTTGAAATTTTTTTCCTTCATTCAATGTAAACTCTAGCAAGTCAATGTTAAGTGAAAATTTGAGGCAATTTAATTGTGATTGAGCTGACATTTACTGTTGCACTGGTGTGAAGGATTGCTCACTAAATTAAACTATTATACTATGTTAGTAGTAAAAACCGTGTAAGAAGCGGTGTTTCCATCATCCTCTCAAGAAGTGTTTATTGAGCATCTAGTTTATGCACAGTTTTTTGTCAGGCATAGATTCTCTCTAAGGATGTTATCTTTTTAAATTTTGTTTTAGATACTAATGGGATTCTGTAGAGTAATTCTAATGAGTTCTGTCTAGTCTTTAAAATAAGTTGGTGTGATCTCTGATAACATTTATTGATGCTGTAATATATATTTAAAAAACATGCACCTATGCTTTTTAAAAAATATTCTGAAGTTCAATCATTTCTATAATTCAGACCAATATTTAGGCCTAACTTCTCTTTGTTGGTCTATTGAGCATCTTTAAATGTTTTTTTCTTCCTTTTAAGATACAGGCTTCATATCTTCCTCTTTTTTTATTTAAACTTTTTTTTTTTAGTTTATTTATTTTGAGAGAGAGAGAGAGGGAGGGAGAGGGAGGGCAAGCGAGCAGAGGAGGGGAAGAGAGATGGAGAGAGAGAATCCCAAGCAGACTCCACACTGTCTTTGCAGAGCCTGCTTCAGGGCTCGAACCCACGAACCCATAAGATCATGGTCAAAATCAAGAGTTGGACGGTTAATGGACAGAGCTAACCAGGGGCCCCAGATCTTCCTCTTTTTATATGCAAAATCTCAATGTAAGTATCTCACCCTCAGGGAAGTTTTCTTTGGCATCTCAGGTCAGGTTGGGTTTCCCTCTTTATGATCTCACAGCACCCTAGATTTCTTTACAGCACTTACCATACTGGAAATTACATAATTAAAGATGTTTGTTCAGTGCTGTCTCCCCCTCTATCCTAAAAGTTTCATAGGACAAAGACCATGTTTATTTTGCTCACTGACAGTGCCTGGCACATAGTAGGCACTTAATGGATATTTATGGAGGGAATAAGCTCATGAGCAAATGTGCAAAGACCCTAGTGGGCTTCAGTCCTCTGCCTCCTTCACATGAGATGTTCTTGTCTGAACATACTGAATAGGAGAAAATTTCAAAATCCAGATTTAAGAATAGGTTAAGCCAAGTTGACTTTCTTTATTGACTTTAAATCTCCAACGTGTCCTATCCTGATGGCCTTTTTTTTTTTTTCCGCTTCTGATCTTTAATAGGCTTTTTCTTAATTCAAGGAAAAGTTAGTGACCATCCAAACAAGACAAAGTGACTGCTGTCTTTCTGCTATTTGATATATTCCTGTGCGGTAGGAATAATTGGGTGGGGAGAGAGACCACACTTCAATGGTCTCAACAGAGGTTATTCAGAAAATATCATGAGGGGGCCCCAAAAGCCAAACATCAGTACGCCTCCTAACAAGAGTTGAGATTATACCTGAAACTGTGTAAGAAAGACTCACGAGTACATTTGCTCTCTCTGTGTGACCGTCAGCATGTTTCTTAACTTGCTTGTGCCTCAGTTTCCTCATCTCAAAAATGGGGAAAAACGTTAGGACTTACTTAGTACAGTTTAGGTTGTAGTAAGTTGTAAAGATGAAAAGAGAGAATATATTAAAAGTGCTTAATTAACACAATGGAAAATCAGAGAGTTCATTTCAAAATTGCTTTGCTGAGGATGAAAACAGCAGTCCAAAAGTAATGAGGAGTCCAAAAGTAATGAAGTGTGAACAAATGAACTGAGTTTACAAATATTGCAGTTAACTCCTAAGCCAACTTTGGATTGATTTTAAAAGCAATGAGAAAAAAAAGGAAACACCTGTAACTCTTAATCACTATTTTTTATTATTCATTTTTTAAAATCCCATGAACATGCACGTGTATGAGAGCGTGCACACACATACATTTAAGTACGTACCAACTCTTCTCTTTCTTTCCTCCTTGGGGTTACTCTTCAAACCGCATCTTTCAGCCTCTATCTGGGAACTGGCCAACAAAAATGAGGTAGCTGATTCCCTAAGAATTTTCTTCATTGAACGTGTCAGACAACTTGATTAAGAAGCTTATAATTGGTACTCTGGGCATAAAATGAGTGAAGGAGTATGCCTCTTGTTTGTTTTTTTAAATTGTGCAGTTTGATTGTTTTGAGTATATTCACAGAGCTGTGCACCTGTCACCATAATCAGTTTTAAAACATCACCCACAAAAGGAACCTTGTACCCATCATCGGTCACTCCCCATTTCCATCAAATCCCCTCAGTCTTCGGCAACCAGATATCTACTTGCTATCTTTATATTTTTACCTGCTCTGAACATTTCATATAAATGGAATCATACAATATATGGTTTGTTATGACGGCTTTTTTCAGTTAGCATAGTGTTTTTAAGGGTCATCCATGTTGTAGCAGGTATCAGTTCTTAATTTCTTTTTATTGCAGAACAATATTTCATTGTGTGGAATATTGTATTTATCTATTCATCAGTAGATGGACATTTGGATTGTTTCCATGTTTTTGTTAAAATGAGTAGTCCCTGTAAAACTTTTTGTGTGAATGTATATTCTCACATCTCTTAACGTCTATACCTAGGAGTGCATGTGGTCATACGGTTACGCTATGTTTACCCATTTTGAGTAACTGCTAGACTCTTTTCCAAAGGTGCTATGCCATTTTACGTCCCTATAAGAAATATGTGAGGTGAGTTCCAGTTTTCCCACATCCTCACCAACACTTGTCATTATCTGTTTATTTTGATTCTAGCCACACTGAATTTGAAGTGGTATCTCATTGTAGTTTTTATTTGCATTTCCCTAATGGCTAATGCTGTTAAGTATCTTTGCATATGCTCATTGACCATATGTAGTTCTTTCTTGGGGAAATGTCGATTTAGATTCTTTGCCATTTTTAATTGAATTGTCTGTTATTTTATTATTGAGTTGTAAGAGTTCTTTAGGTATTTCAGATACAAGTGTTTTTTTTAATCATATATGACGTGCAAACATTTTCGCCTAATCTATGGGTTATATTTTCACTTCCTTGATTGTGTTCTTTGAAGAACAAAGGTTTAAAATTTTTATGATTTCGAATTTATTTTTTGTTTTGTTTTGTCACATATGTTTTTTTTTTCTTTTTTTTTTTTTTTTCAACGTTTTTTTTTTTTTTTTTAATTTATTTTTGAGACAGAGAGAGACAGAGCATGAACGGGGGAGGGGCAGAGAGAGGGAGACACAGAATCGGAAACAGGCTCCAGGCTCCGAGCCATCAGCCCAGAGCCTGACGCGGGGCTCGAACTCACGGACAGCGAGATCGTGACCTGGCTGAAGTCGGACGCTTAACCGACTGCGCCACCCAGGCGCCCCAGTCACATATGTTTTTGATGTCATATCTAAGAAGTGTTCACCTAATCCAAGGTCACAACGATTGAACCTGTATTTTATTCTAAGATTCCATTTGAGTCTTTTTCTTTTTTAGATAGTCTTAGTAGAGATCTAACTTTATTCATTTGCATGTAGAGATACTTGCCCCAGAACCATTTGTTATATAGATTGTTCTGTTTCCACTACATTATCTTAGTACATTTTCTTTCCTGATATGGAGATTAATTGTATTTACTTATTTATTTTATTTTAAATCTAGTATAGTTAACATACAGTGTTATATTAGTTTCAGGTGTACATCATAGTGACTCAACAATTCTATATATTACTCAGTGCTCATCATAAGTGTACTCTTAATCTCCATCACCAATTTCACTCATGCCCCCACCCACCTCCCCTCTGGTCACCATCAGTTTATTCTCTATAGTTAAGAGTCTCTTTTTTGGGTTGTCTTTTTTCTTGGTTCATTTGTTTTGTTTCTTAAATTCCACGTATGAGTGAAATCATATAGTATGTGTCTGTTTCTGACTGACTTATTTCACTTATCATCATACTTTCTAGATTCATCCGTGTTGTTGCAAATGCCAAGATTCATTCTTTTTTTATGGCCGAGTACTATTCCAGTGTGTGTGTGTGTGTGTGTGTGTGTGTACACATATATACCTTTTTTATCCATTTATCTACCAATGGACAGTTGGGCTGCTTCTATATATTGTCTATTATAAACAATGCTGAATAAACATAGGGGTTTTTGAATTAGTGCTTTTGTATTCTTTGCGTATACCCAGTAGTGGAATTACTGGATCATATGGTAGTTCTATTTTTAAATTTTTGAGGAACCTCCATACGGTCCTCCTCAGTGGCTGCACCAGTTTACATTTCTACCAACAGCACACTAAAATTTCTTTTTTTCCACATTCTCACCAACACCTGTTGTTTCTTGTGTTGTTTTTAGGTATGAAGTGGTATCTCATAGTTTTGATTTGCATTTCCCCGATGATGAGTGATGTTGAACATCTTTTCATGTGTCTTTTGACCATCTGTATGTCTTCTTTGGAAAAATATCTGTTCATGTCTTCTGCCCATTTTTAACCCGATCATTTGTTTTTGGGTGTTGAGTTGTTTAAGTGTTTTATATATTTTAGATACTAACCTTACCAAATATGTTATTTGCAGATATTTTCTCCCATTCACTAAGTTGTCTTTTAGTTTTGTTATCTGTTTGTTTTGCTATGCCAACGCTTTTTATTTTGTAGTCCCAATAGTTTATCTTTGCTATTGTTTCCCTTCCCTCAGGAGACATGTCTAGAAAGATGTTGCTACAGCCAATGTCAGAGAAATTACTGCCTGTGCTTTCTTCTAGGATTTTTATGGTTTCAGATCTCACATTGGGTCTTTAGTTCATTTTGAGTTTATTATTTTTGTGTTTGGTGTTAAAAACTGGTCAGTTTCATTCTTTTGCATGTAGCTTCAACACCATTTGTTGAAGAAATTATCTTTTTCCCATTGCATATTCTTGCCTGCTTTGTCAAAGATTAATTATCCATAGAATTGTGGGTTCATTTCTGAACTCTTTTCTGTTCTATTGATCTAGGCATCTGTTTTTGTGCCAGTACCATACTGTTTTGATTGCTACAACTTTGTAGAGTATCTTGAAATCTGGGATTGTGATATCTCCAGTTTTGTTGTTCTTTTTCAAGATTGCTTTGGCTATTTGAGGTCTTTTGTGGTTCCATACAAATTTTAGGACTGTTTGTTCTAGTTCTGTGAAAAATGTTGTTATTTTGATAGAGATTCCATTAAATATGTAGGTTGTTTTGGGTAGTAGGGATATTTTCACAATGTTTGTTTTTCCAATCCATGACCATGGAATGTCTTTCCACTTGTTTGTGTCATTGTGAATACCTTTAATCAATGTTTTATATTTTACAGAGTATAGGCATTTTAACTCCTTGGTTAAGTTTACTTCTAGGTATTTTATTATTTTTGGTGCAATTGCAAATGGGATTGTTTTCTTAATTTCTTTCTGCTGCTTGACTATTGGTATATAGAAATGGAATAGATTTCTGTGTGTTGATTTTCTATCCTGTGACCTTATCGAATTCATTAATCAGTTCTAGTTGTTTTTTTATTTTTTTGGTGGACTCTTTAGTGTTTTCTATATATAGTATCATGCCATCTGCAAATAGTGAAAGTATTTCTTCTTACTTACCAATTTGGATGCCATTTATTTCTTTTTGTTGTCTGATTGCTGTGGCTATGACTTACAATACTATGTTGAATAAACTAATGAGAGTGGACATCTTTATCTTGTTCCTGACCTTAGGGGAAAGACTCTCAGTTTTTCACCACTGGATATGATGTTAGCTACGGGTTTTTCATATATGGCCTTTATTATGTGCAGGTATGTTCCCTCAAAACCTACTTTGTTCAGAATTTTTATCATGAATGGATGTTGTACTTTGTCAAATGCTTTTTCTGCATCTATTGAAATGTTTTTTATTCTTTCTCTTGTTGATGTAATGTATCATGTTGATTGATTTGTGAATATTGAACAAACTTGCATCTCAGGAATAAATCCCACATGATTGTGGCGAATGATTTTTTTAATGTATTGTTGGATTCAGTTTGCTAATATTTTGTTGAGGATTTTTACATCTATGTTCATCAGAGATATTGGCCTGTAGTTTCCTTTTTATGGAGTGTTGTTTCAGTTTTATGGAATGGTTTCAGTATCAGGGTAGTGCTGATAGGCCTCACAGAATGCATTCTGATGTGTTTATCCCTCTTCTATTTTTTGGACTAGTTTGAGAAAAATAGGTATGAACTGTTCTTTAAATGTTTGACAGAATTCACTTGTGAAGCTGTCTGGTCCTGGACTTTTGTTTGTTGGGAGTTTTTTGATTGATGATTCAGTTTTTTGCTGGCAATAGGTCTATTCAAATTTTCTATTTCTTCCTAATTTAGTTTTGGAAGTTTATATGTTGCTAGAAATTTCTTCTAGATTTTCCAGTTTGTTGGCACAAACTTTTTCATAATATTCTCTTATAATCCTTTGTATTTCTGTGGTGTTGATTATTATTTCTCCTCTTTCATTTCTGATTTTGTTTGAGTCCTCTCTTTTTTTTTCTTCTTTCTCTTTTTGAAGAATTTGGCCAGAGGCTTATCATTTTGTTGATCTTTTCAAAGAACCGGCTCTGTTTCATTGATCTGTTCTAGTGGGGTTTTTGTTTGTTTATTCCATTTGAGACATATTCCTCTCTTTCCTCATTTTGTCTGACTCTCTCTGTTTCTGCGTGTTAGGGTAGTCAGCCACATGGCCTTATGAAAGAGAGGTCCTGTAGTGCCCTGTGGTATGGTGTCCCCTGCTCCCCAGAACCTGGCACTTCGGGGGTGTCTCCTATGTGTGATGCATGCATCTTGCTGTTGTGGCTGGGTCACTTTGCCTTTAGTCCAGTCATCTGCAGTGGCTCTCTTTGCCTGCAGGGGCAGGGTTTGGTCCCTGTACTGTTAGTTGACCAGTCTGAGGTCCCCTGGGGCTTCATTTGAGTAAGAGCAGACGTTTGACAGACATGCCATAACACTGAATGCAAGGTGCTTTTCTTATTTTGTCCCCTGAGAAGCTGTCATTTATGGACAGGACCTGCAGTCAGACCAGTTTCATGTCCCCAGCCCACTGCTGGGACCGCAGTCTGACTGGTATTTGTGGTTATCTTTCCCTCTTCGTGGGGCAGGAGTCACTCTGGCATGAGGCTGCCCCTGTTGGAGCTCCTTGAACACTGCCAGGCTTGTGGTACCACTTTGGATGGGCTCTGGTCAAGAGTGTGTTGGAGGAGATGGGTCAACAGAAGCATGCAGGATGAGGGTGGATCACAGAATGTTAGGAAGGTTGAATCGGTCCTCTGAGGGAGGAGACCTGGAGCTGAGGCCTGGCCAGATCGGACAGGTCCACAGGGGAATGTGAGGGTGTGGCTGTGGTTTAGCAAGTTAGGTAGGGAGTGTCATCAAGGGCCTGTTTGGGCTGGGGGGTTGGGGAAAAGAAATGGTGCTGACAAGGTCCTTTGTTCCTAGAGAAGTCTCTTAAAGATCCCTGCCCCTCTAGCACGTGTTTGAGATTAGTAAACAAATCTCCCTCCTGTATGCTCCAGGCATTTTTCTGAGTGCTGCTTCTATGTTGTATTTCCCAGTAGCTGTTTGTTGTGCTGTCTCTTTAAGTGTGGGGACTCAATTTTCCCTGCCCCTCTTGGCTGTCCCAGAGCCAATTAGCAGGTTTTAAGTTTGTTGGTTGTAAGAACTCATGAAATTCAGCTTCTCTGGTTTTCAAAGCCAAATGTTATGGGGATTTGTCTTTCCTGTGTGGCCTCCCCAGTATATGAAGCTATTTCTCTTCCTCTCTCCTTGCCTGAGGTGTCCCTCCCTGCCCTGGACAGTCCCACAGGTGGAGGTGCTAGTCTCTACCCTTCCTGCCCTCCTCGTTGCTGCCTCTTTTCTACATTTAGCTGTGGAGGGTGTGCTTGATGGTCTTCAGGTATTTTTCTGGATTATTTACACTAATGTGAGTGTCATGTGAGAAGGTGAGGTTAGGATCCTCCTACTCTGCCAGAAGCCCCCTGTCTTGGCACTTTTGCTGCCAATCAGTTGGTCATTAATGTAAGGGTTTATTTCTGGACTCTCAATTCTGTTCCATAGCACTGTAAATCTATCCTAATGCTAGCGAGTTTCAAGGTCAATTTGTTAATTTCTGGGTTTTTTTTTAAATGTACTCTTTTTTTTTTGTTTATTTAGTTTTGAGAGAGAGAGAGAGAGAGACAGACAGACAGACAGACAGACCGTGAGCAGGAGGAGAGGAAGAGAGAGAGGGAGACACAGAATCCCAAGCAGGCTCTAGGCTCTGAGCTGTCAGTACAGAGCCCTACATGGGGCTCGAACCCATGAACTGTGAGATCATGACCTGAGCTAAAGTTGATGCTTAACCAACTGAGCCACCCAGGTGCTCCTCAACTTGTTAATTTCTTAAAAAAAAAAAGAAAAAAAAGGAAAAGAAAAGAAAAAAAGAAAAGAAAAAAGAAAGAAAATAAACCAGCTGGTATGTATTATTTAAATCTTTAGGTAATTTGGGGGAGTATTGGCATCTTAACAATATTTAGTCTTCTGATCTATGAACAATGTATATCTTTCTATGTCTTTAATTTATTTCAACAGTATTTTGTAGTTTTTAGAGTACATGTCTTACACTTATTTGTTAAACTAATTCCTAATTATTTCATTCTTTTTGATGCTACTGTGGCTGGAATTACTTTTTTAATTTCATTGTTGGGTTGTTTAATTGTAGTATATATAGATAATTGATTTTTTTTTTTTTTTGATATATTGATCTTGCACCCTGGAGCCTTGCTGAATTCATTAAACTCATTAGCTCTAATGTTTCTTTGTGGATCCCTTCGGGTTATCTGTATATAAGAATATGTCATTTACAAATAGAGATAGTTTTACTTCTTCTTTTCCAAACTTAATGTCTTTTATTTCTTTTTCTTGCTAATTACTCTGGCTAGGATCTCCAATAAAATGTTGAGTTGAAGTGGCAAGAGCATATGTCCTTATCTTGCTTCTGAACTTAGAGGGAAAGCATCCAGTCTTTCACCATGAATTTTTATGTTAGTTGTGTTTATGTTTTTTATAGATGCCCTTTATCAAGTAGAAGTCTTCTCTTCCTAATTTGTTTAGTATTTTAATTATGAAAGGGTCATTGGATTTTGTCAAACCTTTTCTCTTCTTTTTAGTCTATTGAGATGATCATGTGATTTTTTTTTCTTTAATCTATTGAAATAGGGTATTTTATTGATTGATTATTGGATGTTAAACCAACCTTGTATTCCTGGGATAAATCTCAATTGGACATGTTGCATAATCCCTTTTATACTTTGCTAGATTCAATTTGCTAGCTTATTGTTGAGAACTTTTACATATATATTCATAAAAGATATAATTTTGTAGTTTCTTAATGATGGTTGGTGTCAGGGTAATACTACCCTCATAGAACGAATTGGGAAGTGTTCCCTTCTCCCATAATTTTTGAAAAAATTTGTGAAGAATTGGTATTAAGTCATTTTTAAATGTTCAGTAGAATTCATCAGTGAAGCAATTGGAATTTGGGCTTTTATTTAATGGGAGGTTTTTAAAAAAAGTATTAGTACTATTAATTCAATCTTTATACCTGTAGGTGTATTTGGGTTGCCTCTTTCCTCATCTGTCAGTTTTGGTAGTTTTCTTGAAGGAATTTTTTGTTTATTCTAAGTTATCTATTTTTTGAAATATATTTTTAATTTTGGAAATGCCTTGGAAATCTTTATAATTCTCCATTATAACCCCTTTTGTTTTTGTAAGGTCAATAGCAATGTCCCCTCACCCCACCCCCCACCCCTGCCTTTCATTCCTGAATTTTGTAATTTGAGTCTTCTCTGTTCTTGTTCTTGGTCACTCTAGCTAAAGGTTTGCCCATTTTGTTGATCTTTTCAAAAAACCAGCTTTTGTTTTGTTTTCCTTATTTTATTAATTTACACTATTATCTCTATTGTTTCCTTCCATATGGTTTTAGGTTTAGGTTTTAGGTCTTCTTTTCCAGCTCCTTAAGGTAGCAAGTTTAGGTTTGATCTGAAATTTTTCTTTTTCTTTTTTATTTATTTTTTTTAAAGTGTATTTATTTATTTTGAGAGAGAGAGAAAATGTGAGCTTGAGAGAGAGTGGGGGAGGGGCAGAAAGAGAGGGAGAGAATCGCAAGCAGGCTGTCAGCTCAGTGTCTGTCTCAGGGCCTGATCTCACAAACTATGAGATCGTGACCTGAGCCAAAATCGAGAGCTGGATACTTAACTGACTGAGCTACCTAAGTGCCCCTGAAATTTTTCTTAAAGCACTTTTTAGCTGCATCTCACACATTTAGTCTGTTATACTTTTGTTCTCATTTATCTCAACGTACTTCTAGTCTCTGGTATTTTCCACTTACATAAGGAACTCCAAAATTCCCTTCTATTTTTTTTTTCTAATTTCATTCCTCTTTGGTGAGAGAACATATTTTGCATGATTTTAATATTTGTAAATTTATTGAATGTTGTATGGCCTATCCCAAAGAATGTTCTTTGTGTTGTAGAGAAGATTGTGTAATCTGTTGCTGAGTGTTATGTAGGTGTCTCTTTTTTTTTTAATGTTTATTTATTTATTTTGAGAGATAAACATATAGAGAGCAAGCAGGGGAGGGGCAGAGAGAGACAGAGAGACAGAGAATCCCATGCAGGCTCCAGGATGTCAGTGCAGAGCTCAATGCAGGGCTCAAACTCACAAACTGTGAGATCATGTCCTGAGCTGAAAGCAAGAGTCTGATGCCTAACCGAATGAGCCACCCAGGCACCCCAATTTCTCTGTCAGTCTCCAGCAGTGAACTGTGTGTCAGACCCAGCACCAGGCTCTCATGTGTCTCTTTTTATAAGGGCACTAATCCCATCGTGAGGATTCTACCCTCATAACCTAATAGCCTCCCAAAGACCCCACCCCCAAATATCACATTGGGCATTAGGGTTTCAACATACAAATTGGGGGGGGGGGGGGGGGCTGGGGTAGATACAAACATGCAGTTGATTACAAATACCATCCTAAATCAAGGCTGTATCTTGAAAACTACTCCCTGATATGATCCCAAAATTTCATTCTGCCTTTTATCCCTATCAGAACGCCTCCTTCCCAGTCAACCAGAGAATGCATTTACGTATGTGGTAGGTTCATCTGGGAATCAAGAGTACCCAAAAAAAGAGACATAAAGCAAAAGAATTCTTTGTCTTGTGCAAGAAGTCAGAAGAGAAGAAAAATTAGTGTTAAGATCTTTGGGAAATAATTGTTTTTCCCAAGGGATTAAGTCACCAACTTCATACAAACACTTCTTGTTTGTATTTCATTCCCAAATCCTCCTCCCTGAGATGTGGAAGCTCATTCAGCCAGATCAATTCTTTTGTGGAGGTAGAGAGAATCAAGTGTCCCACAAAGACTTTCGGCAGAAGCTTCACTGTGTGATCTGGCTCACTCCTCCAGATGCCGCTGCAACATCATTAGTTTCCACAGCACATGTAGCTCCTGACCATCTTCTTTCCTTTACCCTTACTGATCAGCATTGTTCCTCTGCTTGTTTTTGTGGGTTTTTGTTTTTGTTTTTTTGGGGGGCTTTTTTGGTTTTGGTTTTGTTTTTTAACTGTGAAGATGTATCCTTCTAATCCATGCTGTTCTGTGAGTGTTGTGATTCCTAAAGTCTGTGCTCTGAGTTGCTCGAGTTCACCTGATAAGAATGGCATGAAATTTGTCGGAGCATATAAGAAAAACCAGCCTGAATGAACATTCAGTGTTGTTTCTCATGGCTTGATCTGCAGAGACATTCTATCAGAAGCCCCTTGGGTGCTTATTTAAAAATCAGATTTTGGGGGCGCCTGGGTGGCTCAGTCGGTTAAGCGTCCAACTTCGGCTCAGGTCACGATCTCACGGTATGTGAGTTTGAGCCCCGCGTCAGGCTCTGTGCTGACTGCTCAGAGCCTGGAGCCTGTTTCAGATTCTGTGTCTCCCTCTCTCTCTGACCCTCCCCCGTTCATGCTCTGTCTCTCTCTGTCTCAAAAATAAATAAACGTTAAAAAAAAAATTTAAAAATAAAAATCAGATTTTGGGGGCACCTGGGTGGCTCAGTCTAAGTGTCCAACTCCAGCTCAGGTCATGATCTCGCATTCCATGGATTCAAGCCCCGCATGGGGCTCTGTGCTGACAGCTCAGAGTCTGGAGCCTCCTTCAGATTCTGTCTGTCTGTCTGTCTGTCTCTCTCTCTCTCGGCCCCTCCCCCACTCACTCTGTTTCTCTCTCTCTCTCAAGAATAAATAAACATTAAAAAAATTAAAAATCAGATTTTGGCACAGTAGCTTTGGGTTGCATGCCACCCACGAATCTGCATTTCAACAACCCACATAATTCCAAGGTATTGAAATTTTATTTTTTTTAAGTTTATTTGATGTATTTTGAGAGAAAGAGAGAGAGCATGCTTCCACAAGTGAGGAAGGAGCAGACAGAGAGAGAATCCCAAGCAGGCTCCACACTCAGTGCAGAGCCTCACACGGGGCTCTATCCTACAAACTGTGACATCATGTCCTGAGCTGAAATCAAGAGTCAGATGTTAACCGACTGAGCCACCCAAATGCCCCAAAGGTATTGAAATTTTAGACCCACAGATTTAGGGGCTTGTTGAATGGGTACTCCGTTGTAAGTAACAATTCAGCCCTTATCATTAGCCCCTGGTTAGTTTTCTCCTAGCACCTTAAAAAATTTGGTAGAACATAAGCATGAAAGAGTTCCTGAAATTGGCCTCTCGTATTAATGCAGTTATCTTTTGGAGTAAATATTATTTATTGGTCATAGACAGTATTCCCAAAACTTTCTTGCCGAGCAGTTCTTTGTAGGCAGTAGAGTGTATATAACGCCAGGTGTTTACACAGGCAGAGAGACGGAGGGTGAGACCATTGTTTGAGTGAGATTTGATTGCGAATCCATCTCGCTGCTTCCTCAGCCTTGACTCCTGGGAGCATTTGAGGTTTTGCTTTGTGATAAGAACCACGCATGCTGTGTGTATTTATATATCAACCTTCAAGTGGAAGCATCAGACATCAGAAGTTACGCGTGACCTGTTTTCGTGAGATTTAGGAAGAGGTAGAGAACAATCAGCTAAAAGAAGAGGAAGGAGGGCTTCTCAAGTGCAGGGTCACGTAGAGTTCTCGTCTGAGTCCTAGTAGTTTCAGAGTGAAGCCACAGAGGTTAATAAAAAGGAGTTTAAATCTTCTGCCTGAAATTATAGTCTTCTTCCCCAGTACTCCCCATAAGAAACTTGGCTGCAAAAGTAGCCTCACGTTTGCCTCTGCTGTGTGAACCAGCTTCCTCCTAAAGACTTAAAGGCCCTGTTCCTGGGTGGTTTCCATGATCTGTGGGACCCTGACCAAGTGCTGATCCCCAGTGGAGTCCCAGCAAGTTTGGATTCAAAGCACCTCCCCTAACAAGATGGTCCCCAGGGATGTCTGGGTTTTTCTCACTACTCGCTCTGGAAAGCCTTGGCGTGCAGCCCTGACATCATCTTCAACATTTAGAAAAGAACCAGAACACAGTCTGTCTCTGTCACGCCGACCCTCCTCAGTTCCATGTAGCAGTCTAATTAAATATCGCAGAGAAGGAAGTATGCTTCCCTCAGTGATCTGTGAGCTTACTGAACAGGGGGATCTTTCTTATTCACTCTCATAATTTTCATCTTCCCCCTACTACCTGCCTTCCTCACCCCCACCCCCTCCAATGCACACCATACCGCAGGACTCGCAGTACATACGTGCTTCTTAGAATTACATGGAGTTGACTTGAACCCGATTGGTCCTAATTAGTCTGAAGTCATATGGATCCACAGAGGATATGTGAACTCATGTTTTTTGTTATGTGTACTGTAAGAGAATGAGAACATGCCACATCTGTGTTGTATGAGGGCAAGATAATCTATCACTTGCTTACTGCTTTCTAAAGCATCCTAAATTGTGGCCGAGGGGAGAAAGATACTGTGATTATTTTTGAACTATAACATTTTGAGTGTTACAGAATTAGTATTGCCTGCTTTTAAATATTACAGCTTTTTAGTGTATGGAACAGATATGTGTGAGGCTCTTACCGTGTGCCCAGCGCTGTCCTAGATACCAAAACAAACAGGGATACATAGATGCACAAGTCACAGCCCTTGCTCCTAAATTGTTCACAAGCAAGACACGATCACAGTGCAGTCTAGTAAGTCTCTTGACAGAGCTGTGCACAGATGCTGTGGGGGCATTTGGAGATAATAACTAAGCCCAACTGGGGTCAGAGAAAGCTTCATAAAGAAGCCCTTGAAAGTGATGACTGCTGCCTGGGGGTGGGCAGTATTTTGCTTGGTGAAGAACAACAGGGAGGGTGTTCTCTGTAGAGAGAGGAACATAAATGAGTGCACGCAGGTAGATGAGCCTGGCAGCCTTAGAAAACCATGTACGGATGGAACCATGGATTTGAGGGAGGGAAAATTACCCAGATGAAAGTCTAGGAGAAGTTGTCCAAATCAGATCCTGAACGGTCTAGCATGCAAGTCTAGGCCAAGCACACTGCCTCGATCCTGATGCCAGGAGGTACACATTGAAGGCTTAGAAACAGGTCTGCATTGTAGAAAGACCACCTGGGCAACAGGGAGAAGTGGAAGATGGAGAGATGCGAGGCCAGCTAACCTGAGGCACGCCTGTGGTGGTGATCCACATGAAAGATGATGTGGTCTGAACCAAAGTCTGACAATGGGGTAGAGAAAAGTGAACAGAGTCTAAAAATCTCTCTTTCTCTCTCTGTTTCTCTCCCCACTCTCACACCCCTACCTCTTGAGAGAGACAAATTGAGAGAGGAAATGCCACTGTCTGGCTTGGTGGGTGTTCTAGTTTTCTAGGGCTGCTGTAAAAAGTACCACAAACTGGACGATTTGAACAGAAATTTATTGTCTGGCAGTTCTTGAGGCTAAAAGTTTAAAAGTCTAAAATCAAGGAGTCAGGAGGATCATGAGGGAAAAAGCCTCTCTGCTTGGTGTGCAGTTGGCCAGCTTCCCTTTTCGTCCCTTCATGTGCTTGTTCCTCTACGTATATCTGTCTCTGTTTCCAAATTTCTTTTTTAAGAACATCAGTCTATGGGGCACCTGGGTGGCTTAGTCGGTTAAGCGTCTGACTTCAGCTCAGGTCATGATCTCACAGCTCATGGGTTTGAGCCCCATGTCGGCTCTGTGCTGACAGCTCAGATCCTGGAGCCTGGTTGGGATTCTGTGTCTCCCTCTGTCTCTGCCCCTCCCCTGTTCTTGTGGTCAATTTCTCTCTCTCTTTTTCTCTCTCTGTCTCAAAAATGAATAAACATTTTAAAATTTTTAAAAAAAGAACATCAATCTTATTGGATGAAGGCCTACCCTACCGACCTCATTTTAACTTGATAACCTCTGCAAAGACCCTCCGTCTCAATAAGATCACATTTTGAGGTACTAGGTGTCAGAACTCCCAACATAGTTGTTTAGGTGGATATAGTTCAGCCCATAACAGTGGATGTGGGGCCATGCACTGAGAACGCAGGAGAAGGAGATTTGATAGATGAAAATCAGTTTCATTCTATGCTGCCCATGCCACATTTTGCTTAAATATATTATAGTATCATAGTCACATAAGCTGCTTGCTTTTATGACTTTTACTTTATGCCTTTGCAGCACCTTCGTTTCTGTGTTTATCTGGCTTTATTGGCTTAGTCTTATTACAGTGCCTGAGGGGGTGGTGCTGTGGAGAAACCATGGGCTGTCCAGCTTACATATGGGCTGTCACATTCTATGGCATCGGAGACATTCTTCTTGGATGACATTAATCCATGTTTCAAGTCCCACCACCACCACCCCCCCCGCCCCAGGATAGTGACTGTCATTGCTGAGAATGACACCTGAGGCCAGCAAAACCAGCTTCTAGAAGCTCTCCACAATCGTATTGTCAGCTGGAGCCCCCAACAAAATGCAGCCCAAGAACCCCGAGAGCAAAGATGTTGCTGTCAAATTTAGCAGCTAAATATACTCAGACACCACATTGATTCTTTAGTTTCCCCAGTTGTCATTGGCTATGGTCATTCGATGCTCTTTGGGGCCAGGTAGGGTGGGTAGATTGTCAGCCCCTAAGTCAGTAAACCAAGTATCTGTCCTTCACCTGTTTTTGTTTTGTTTTGTTTTGTTTTGTTTTGTTTTGTTTTGTTTTGTTTTGTGGTAAAGCCAGATACTCAGTATCCAAACCTGGAGACATACTTAGCTTCACCCCAGGCCTGAGATTCCTCTCCTCTCTCACTTTGAAACATTGGGTCCTGCTGAAAGCAGAGATGAATTGTGACCCAAAGAGAAGAATCACATCGGGTAGAGGGACTGCCTGGCTTTAATTAAAGCCCTGAAATTGATGAACACTGTGAGCGACTTGCCAAATTACCTGACAAAATGATTTCCACAGGAAACTCGTTGTTTTCAGAAAAATGCAAGAAAGTAGTCAGAGCTTTGAAGCGAACCAAACAAATGACATCCTAATGGAGGATTAGCTGGAAGATGCCTGAGGTTTGGAAAACGACCAAGTATTACTCTGGAAAACTCCTTTTATTCTAGCTCCTGGAGCAGCCCCAAGGCCTGAATTGAACTTATCTATGGTAGTTTTTCTCCACAACTGAAAAAAAGTGCTGGAGTTGAATTTGCCTAAATTATTGTTATTGAGAGTTAATTTTAAAGAAATAAAATTGAGATTGTAGTTTCAAAAGTTGGGATTGAACTTGGTAGCCTGATGTGATCGGGGAATTAAAAACAAAAACAAAACAAAACAAATCCTGGGGCTTTTTGGGTTAGAGAGGTGCCAAAACAGAATGTGTGTATATCAGTTTTCTGGTTAAGCAGAAAGATTTTTTAGATCAAGGGAAAGGGAGTTTGTCGTATATCCCAGTTTTTTTGTTCTTCCAAAAAAGAACCTTGTGTTTTCCTTAATGAGTTCATCTGCCAAATGACTCCATGGCTTCTTTTTCCAATACTTGCTTCGATTCTTTATTGGGCTGATTATTACATCCCATAAGACACTAAAGTTTCTCGTACATGGCAGCTTCAGAATGAATGGGAAGTCGTTCAGGAACTTGGTCCTGATGGAGACGACCTAGAATGATGGTGAAGAGGTTTGGATTTTTCTCCCCAGCCCAACAAAGCATTAAGGAGCGTGTGGAGGAAATGAGATTGTGGTCACGGGACTGGCATGGCAGGTCTCCTCCACTCCGTTGGCTCTGCCACCTGTTAAGGTTGCTTATTTTATTTCTCCTGGTCTATGTGCATGGTACGTGTTCTGATATGGAGGGTGCCCCATCAGTAACGCTCTCCATGCCAGTAAGAGTTACTTGATGCAACTACACTTTTAATTCGTCCGGTGACATATACTTAAGAAGAAAATGAGTAAATTTTACTAATGAAGCTGCTGCATTGCTGAGATAGGCATGGACCTCCTCACCCTGTGAATTTTAATCAGTCTGTAAATCCCCATTTATTAGTGATAGGTAATCTACGGATGTCTTACTTTTTAATGGGCCTCCGAGAAAATTGAATGTTGTTGAATCATTGGGGTCTTCTTTGATATGCATGTAACTCATGTTCCCATTAATCACTGCTCGTCACAGATTAATGAGAGAGACCTCTTTATACAAAGATTGGTAAGGAAGACACACACAGTGATTTCAGTGGCCCTCAAAGAGCAAAAAAAGTCAGTGGCTTGAGTCCGAGGGGAAGGTTCTGTTGCATCCAAAAGATAAATACAGCCTGAGAAGTACAACTTTGAGATGGGCTGGGGAGGGGTGGGAAGAGGGAGGTGCCTCCTCTGCAAGTGTCACTATATGGCAGTTAACAGCAGGGAATCCTTTAGGAAACTGTTCCCTGGGATTTAAAACTTTTATCATGTACAGGCATCTGGGTGGCTCAGTTGGTTGAGCATCCAACTTTGGCTCAGGTCATGATCTCCCGGTTCATGAGTTCAAACCCCATGTTGGGCTCTGTGCTGACACTCCAGAGCCTGGGACCCGCTTCAGATTCTGTGTCTCCCTCTCTCTCTGCCCCTGTCCCATTCACACTCCGTCTCTCTCTCTCTCAAAATTGAATAAACATTACAAAATTTTTTTTTAAACTTTGATCATGTAAAATGGCCCTTAAATCTTGAGGAATTTATAGCTGAAAGATGTGAAAAGAGGGGTAAGGAAGAAGGGATAGAGAGCCCACTTACGAAAATAATTTGTCAACAACAAATAACAAAGATTATAGGTCACAGAGGGTGTGGGGTGGGAAGAAGCTGTGGTTTGAGAGCCAGACCAGCATGTGATTCAATTCTCATTTCTGTGGGTGGAATTTACTCTCTTTGGACTTTGGTTTTCCCGGCAATAAAATGACTTACCTGGACAGGTTTTCTTGAAGTCTTCCCTTCCTCTAACAGTCAGTGCTGATAATGTAGAGAACAAAATGCACATGGCATTGATAAATAGGGTGACAGCGTTATGAGGATGAGTTGACATTAATCTTGAAAGGATTATGGGAAGAGGTCCGGTATGAACAGCTTCATAAGTGGACAGACCTGTGCAGGAGGATGACAGAGCCCAGTGAAGAGAGCGAGGGCTTTGGAGTCAGAGAATGGGTCCGAATCAATACTTGCACCTGCTGTGTGTCCTGGGGAGTGTTTTTTGCATAGTCACCATTTCTTCATTTGACCCACAGGACAAATACAGCCTTCCTTATTTGGTTGTTGACCAGGATAGCTCAGATATTGGATGTCCGGGGCACAGCACGGTGTCTGCACATAGTGGGCCATCAGCAGTGGGGCTTTAACTTCTGAGTAATGCATATGTGCCCTGTGTCATTGTCACATTTAGCAAATATTTCCTAAAATTGTTGTTGTTTCTTTTTGAGAGAGAGCTCGCGAGCAGGGCAAAGGGGCAGAGGAAGAGAAGAAGAATCCCAAGCAGACTCCCTGCTCAGCTCAGAGCCCGACACGGGGCTCAATCTCACCGCCCTGGGATCATGACAGAGCCGAAAACCCAGAGTTGGATGCTCAACTGACTGAACCACTCAGGCGCCCCTAAAATCGTTGTTTAAATAACTCTTAGAATGTAAATTTTATCACACGTTCACTAGGGAGCTTACTATTTCAAAGGAATCTAGGGGCGCCTGGGTGGCGCAGTCGGTTAAGCGTCCGACTTCAGCCAGGTCACGATCTCGCGGTCCGTGAGTTCGAGCCCCGCGTCAGGCTCTGGGCTGATGGCTGGGAGCCTGGAGCCCGTTTCCGATTCTGTGTCTCCCTCTCTCTCTGCCCCTCCCCCGTTCATGCTCTGTCTCTCTCTGTCCCAAAAATAAATGAAAAATGTTGAAAAAAAAAAAAAAAAGGAATCTAGCTCGATTCTCTTCATAAGGGGATTTTTATAATGCTAATTACCTATTCATAATTTTATCTGGCTTATTAAGTTTGGCTTCTGTTCTTTGGCATTTTTTTAAGTGGAGCGAGCCTGAAAGCTCACTAATATCTTGCTTCATTCACATTTGCCCTCTATTGTGAGCAGCTGTGATGATATGTGATGACTGACTTCAAGAAAAATGCCTTTGCCCTCCTCTCTTGAAACATTAAACTGGGGGAAGCTTTTCTTCCAGCGATTATTCTCACAGGTTGAATGTTCTTTAAATTGCAATTGACAGAGTGCTTAGCGAAATGCTATATTTAGGAACTATTGTGTACCTATGTCTATTATCTGTGTTTCCATTTCTTTTCCACAAGGCGGGTGTTTCCATGGAAAAAGTGCATTTGTTGCTTAGGAGATTGTCCACTCTTGTCTTCTTGCTTATCTTTCCCATTTAATCCCAGACAGGTTTGTAATATCATTCACAGTTGCTGTGGAGACTATTATGATGTCATGTGTGTGGAGCTATCATTTAAGGTGGTGACTTTGCAGCCAGATCTTCCAAAACAAGAAGGCTGAATGCACGTGCGTGTGTACACACACATACACACACGCACTGCTCTCCGGAAGTCTTCCTTGAAATGATAGTACCGTAGACTTTTTGAAGGGAAAAGTGCATCAGATTTTCTTTTCATACTGTAGTCGAACTTCTATTCTGTTCTCAGACAGCTTGGCTTCTCAATCATTCAGGATTAAAATAGTGACAAGAGAAAGGATGTACAACTTTTCTAACATAAGATACTTCTAAAACTGCAGCACTCTATAGCAGACCCAATTAATTTGTAGCATGCACCCAGATCTTTCCCTACAAGCTGGTCATTCTTTATTAATCAGTTTAACTGGAAATGAATCAAGATGTGGATTCAGTGAGAGAATTCAATTACTCATAACTGTGCTAGAAATTTCATTCTCCTAAAGGGAAAATGAAAGGAGAAAAAAGACTAACATTTTATTGAGTTCTTACTATGTGACAAGTAGTTAACATGCCCAAGATCTTCTGCCTTTTCTCTCCTGACACCATGACCTCCCCTTTAGCTCCCACCTGACACCAGCCTATAAATAAGCTTGAGTGTCTCCCATGCTGATCCCTGCTTTCCACTCCCATCTAAATCAGATTCCTGCCCCATCTCGCTCCTTCTGTTTGTTGCCATGTGTCTTGAGACAATAGTCTGTTCCCAACCAACCTTTACATCAGAGTCACGAGGGGAGCCTGAGAAAGTATGGGTTCCTAGGCTCCCCTTCAGAGGTTTTTGATTCAGAAGATTCAGAGTGTGGCTAAGATATCTGGTTTCTTTTTTAGTAAGTACCCTGGGTAATTCTGCTGGGCTGTCAAGTATTGGAACGCTAATCTTTACTCATTCTCTCTTATTTCCTCTCTTCCTATTCACTCATCAGCCCTCCTCAGTCTGGCTTCCATCACTCTCCTGTCAGTGACAGTGTTTTTGCCAGGGTCACCCTGGTCCTTCCCAGCTGCTGAGTACAATGGCATGTTGGCCCGCTGTAGAGCATTGGACATGGTGGACCACTCCCACTTTGGAACTCTCTCCCCATTTGGTGCTTGTGACACTGTTCTTGCCCAATCATCTCTCCAGCCTCTTTGTTGTCAGTTCCTTCTTGGTATCCTTTGTGGATTCTAATTCTTCATCCTATCTTTAAATGTTGGGTTTCCCCCCGCCACCCCAGGATATTATGCTCAGCCTTCTAATCTTATTTCCCTACAGATGCTGAGCAGTTTCATCTATTCTTATGGCTCAACTACCAGATACGTTGACCCACACGTACCTACAACCCCACCATCTCTTGCCTAAACTTCATAGATACCTTTGTGTCCTAGACACATGTGTTCCAATGCCCTGTAAGCTCCTCACATTCAGCTTGTTCAAACCTGAGCTTATTGTCTTCCTCACTAAACCTTCCACGGCATGTTTTCTCCCAGGAGAGATCCCACTGTCAGTCAAGCCAAAAACTTGAACTCACCCTGCTATAATTTTTCTGACCCCCAACATTAAATATTACCAAATTCTCCCAGTTTTTCTCCAAATATATGTATATGTATATGTATGTATGTATGTACACAAACACACACACACACACACACACACACACACACACACAGTGGTTTCCTCCAGACTTCAGCACTTTATTACCCCTTGCGAGAGTCTTCCTCCAGGTTCTCCCAGATATCTAGTAGGAATTTATGTTCTCGGTACCCTTGTTAGATGGTTAGCTCCATGAAGTTAGAAATATGGTTTCTTCATGCTCTATTCTCAGCATCTAGCTGAATGCCTGGCAGGTGATCAATAGAGTTAGATAAATGAAAGCATGAGCCTTCCAGCACACAGCCTCTTTGGAAATTCTTACTTACAGATCAAACCTATAAAGCAATGAGCTTGAGGGCTAGAGTGTTTAAACCCCAAATTGCCAGCAACCATGTTGGTATTGGTATTAAGTTGAGAATTTTGCAATTTATTTCCCTCCTTCGGGTCCTCAGCACCAAACTAGGTCAGCTGGAAACTTTTCCTCACACTGAAAGAGCCAGCTATTTTGTCTCGAAGTGACAAAGTTCACTTTAGAGAAAGTGTGGATTCATTGCCACGACTCTCATCTTTACAGTGAGTTGCTCAGATTTGTATATTCTCTCCTGATCTATTCAGATTAACAGTGAATTACAGGCATGGTCAGTGTGGCTTGAGTCTTCTCTGTCACAAAGGGTCACTATGGCAGTCTTGTCAGTGAGCCTCTGATTTCCCCGTTGGATCTTTCACAAAGTAGGAATACTTCTGTAATAAAATATCATTAAAAATTAAAACCTGTCATTCCGTTTCCCCCCAGGTACATCACACACAGGCAGAAAGCAGAGCTCAGGACAGTGGGCACTTATCCAATCAGCTGATGACTTGGGAGCACTGAGAACCTCCATTTTCTTTTTTGACATTATGGAAGCCACTCAGCTTCCCTCTGACTCTGTGACACCATTGGTAAACCTGCTGAGTTTTCTGGCCCTTCCCTGGATATCTGCATTATGTATAAAAGCATTTGTAGTTACTTGGAGGAAATATGTCAACCTGAATAAGTGGTGATTAGTATAGCCATGGGTGATAGGTGTGACATTTGAAAGTCTGTGTTTACAGTTACTGTTTTTAGGATTCCATTTGCAGTGTTTTTCTGTGCTTCAGCCACTCCCCGTGAAAGATCATGGACATGGAACATGTGGGAAGACTTGTAGGCTAGTTTGCTGCATAGCCTGCCATGTAGTAAATATAACCATCCTAGCAAGACCTTGACTAGCCATGCTAATGAGGACTAGGCATGGTATGGATAATTTAAACCTACAGATAATGTAAAAATCTCAAGTCACTCGGTCTTATCTATCTTTTCCTGCTGTCAAATCGGCAGTCATTTGAATTTTACATTCTATTCCTTCCCAGTACGCTTTCATGAAAGGCACTAATGAGAGGCAAAATGGCCAAGAGGCAGGCGGGTTACTGGAGAAGGAGCTGTAGCTGGGGGATGAGCTGAGGCAACCACTGGATAATCAGCTCCTGAAAATCAGCTTCAAAAAGCATTATTAAACTCGTCTTGACTGCTCCTGAAAGTTAGACAGTCATTCTGTTCTGCAAGGCATTAACTGAGGCCTCCTCAGAGTCAGGTTCTATTCAGGGGTATGCAGGAAGAGAGAAGTCGAGAAGGTAAACGAGACCTACACAAAAGCGTACATCAATTCCTACAATAGAACACAGCCCCTGCTCAGTGTCATAAGGGAAGTTCCATGTGTTGGGGGCTCAGAGGCAGGATCCTGGCAGAGTAATATTGACGGATTTCACCTCCTGGCCTGTAAATTTATCCTTCCAGATTTCACTATGGATGTGTAATCAGAGGTTAATTCCTATTCTGGGCCTAAGGTCAGAAAGCAAACACCTCTCTTATTCCTCAGTCTTTGGAGAAACACATGTCTTAGAGCACATGGTAGCAGGGGTCCAGTAAGTATGTACAGTTTTTCTTCACTGCCTCTGAAAAAACATGTTTTAATTTTTTTTAATATGTATTCATTTTTGAGAGATGGAGAGGGAGAGAAAGAGAGAGACAGACAGAGACAGAGCACAAGATAGGGAAGGGCAGAGAGAGAGGGAGACAGAATCCAAAGCGGGCTCCAGTCTCTGAGCTGTCAGCACAAAGTCCAATGCAGGGCTTGAACCTACAGACCACAAGATCATGACCTGAGCTGAAGTTGGACGCTTAACGGACTCAGCCACCCAGGTGCCCCAAAACATTTCCTGTTTTAAGGGACATTACCAGCTATGCTTATTCTTTCCACATTTTTCGTAATTTTGCACCTGCTGCCTTCACTGATAGTAATTAACCAAAATCTTTGTTTTACAATTTACTGGGTTTACTTAATAAAGTAAGTAATGTTCCTTACAGTTGTATGTTCCTGGTTATTTTCCTTCCTTGTCTGATACTTTATGACACATTTGTGGGTTGACTAAATGTCACCACCTCTATCCATAAGTAGCTTCACAAACAAAAGGAACTTTTCACTCATAAGGGGATTACAATTGAGGGGGTTTTAGTCTCTTGTGGGTCAGTAGTTTTTAATATAAAAGAGAGAGTTTTCCCAGTTTGGTATAAGAGAGTCCTGGCTCCATATGGTCTTAGACAGCCATTTTTTTGTCTGCTGAAAATTTCTAGATAATAGTTTGATGGTTATATTTTCCAGGCCAAGATAAGCCAAATATGTTTTCAGAGAGTGACTTTAACTGCATTCTTCATTTTCCAGCATTCTAAAAATCAGGATAATGCTCCTATGAACTCTACAAATGTCAGTGATTGAGTGGAGGGTCAAGGTAGCCAATAGAACGATGAATAATTTCACAGGGTATCATTCCTCCTCTCTGTCCTCAAATTCGGGAGACTGACATGGGGAAAGGAGAACAAAAGGTTTAGGCCTAAGGATGAAAGGCAATGAACTCCCCTTTTAAACATGACATTGGTCAGCAAACCATCTTCTATCAGGCTTTTTGTTCATCCTGCTGATGAGCCTTGGAGGTAAAGGAGGAAATACATCACTTGATAAATATGAATTTGATCTGCTGATCTCCTTTCCAGCGATGTTCTTCCAAAGAAATCGTCAATGGGTGAAATTTAAAAAATAGAGTAAAATTGAACATGTCAGGGTTCAGTTAGGTTCATCATCTGCCTGTGGAGGTCACTATTTTTACTCCCAGAAAGAAAGATTGACTTATCTTTGTCTGTATAGATGGGGTACTATGCCAGGTGCTGTGAAATGAACCATTCTTTCTCTCAAGGAGCTTGGACTAAAACAGACGGGTACAAGAGCATGTAATGATCATGGTATACCCATAACTTTTTATCCCTTCTGCCAAGGAATTGAGTCCCTCTGTCCCCTGCTTGCTGGAACATTATGTTGTAAACAGCCATCTTCATGACCATGGGAACCCTGCACAGCCCAGGACAGATTTGGAAATGCACAGATGCTAACAGTAAAGTCTGAAATGTGTAGCATTTCAATACAGCAAAGCCCTAGATAAGGACTGGTGTGACAGACACTGTGTTTCCAACCTACCACTATTTCTTCCTGCCATTTTGGACCCCTGCCTATTTCTTATACCTGCTGAGAGCTCAAGTCCCCCTTTATGATCTGTTTTCCTATCTCATAACCCTCACAGTCAGGCAACAAACTTGTACTGTCAGGAGTCTATCCATTATACCTCATTTAAATCTCTATCAGTGTTGCAGCTTAATCCTGTTTCCTACTGGCTGACCTCCAGTAGCATAGACAATTGCCAGTCAGAATTCTGTGCATTGGTATCTTTTCCTGTGTTGAAGATTATTAATCACCACCATCTTTTATCAGCTATACAGTTCATGTTCCTTTGATTTTTCCTCATAAATTTTATTTTCTAATCCTTGAATTGTGTCCTGCTCATCTACTCCAGTGGGTAGAGTGTAGTGCTGTACAGGGCCTCAGCAAACCACGTGAGATCTTTCCTAGGCCCTCTTCAGCCGGTGCCAGTCATGCACTCTGAGGACCTGGCAGCCCGCACAGAGCGGGAATGGCACAATATGAGCAGTGTCAAGGACTGGATGTTTGTGCCATGCCAAAATCCTAATCGCCAATGTGACAGAATTTGGAGATGGGGCCTCTAAGAAGGTAATTAGGTTAGATGAGGTCATAAGGTAGGGCCCTAACCTGGTAGGATTAATGCCTTATGAGAGGAAACACCAGAGAGGTCACTGTCCACTCATGTGCACTGAGGAAAGACCATGTGAAGACACAGCAAGAAGACAGCCATCCACAAGCCAAAAAAGAGAGTCCTCACTAGAAACCAACCATGCAAGCACCGTAATCTCAGACTTCCAGGCTCCAGAACTGTGAAAAAATAAACTTCTGTTCTCTTTCCTTTTTTTTTTTTTTTTAATTTACATCCAAGTCAGTTAGCATATGGTGCAACAATGATTTCAGGAGTAGATTCCTTAATGCCCGTTACCCATTTAGCCCATCCTGCATCCCACAACCCTTCCAGTAACCCTCTGTTTCTTCTCCATATTTAAGAGTGTTTCATGTTTTGTCCCCCTCCTTGTTTTTATATTATTTTTGCTTCCTTTCCCTTATGTTCATCTGTTCTGTGTCTTAAAGTTCTCATGTGAATGAAGTCATATGATATTTATCTTTCTCTGACTAATTTCACTTAGCATAATACCCTCTAGTTCTATCCACATAGTTGGAAATGGCAAGATTTCATTCTTTTTGATTGCTGAGTAATACTCCATTGTGTGTGTGTGTGTGTGTGTGTGTGTGTGTGTGTGTATATATATATATATATATATATATATATATATATATATACCACATCTTCTTTATCCATTCATCCATCGATGGACATTTGGGCTCTTTCCATACTTTGGCCATTGCTGATAGTGCTGCTATAAACATGGGGGTGCATGTGCCCATTTGAAACAGCACACCTGTATCTCTTGGATAAATGCCTAGTTATGCAATTGCTGGGTCATAGAGTAGTTCTATTTTTAATTTTTTGAGGAACCTCCATACTGTTTTCCAGAGTGGCTGTACCAGCTTGCATTCCTACCAACAATGCAAAAGAGATCCTCTTTCTCCGCATCCTCACCAACATCTGTTGTTGCCTGAGTTGTTCATGTTAGCCGTTCTGAGAGGTGTGAGGTGGTATCTCATTGTGGTTTTGATTTGTATTTCTCTGATGATGAGTGATATTGAGCATTTTTTCATGTGTCGGTTGGCCATCTGGATGTCTTCTTTGGAGAAATATCTATTCATATCTTTTGCCTGTTTCTTCACTGGATTATTTGTCTTTTGGGTGCTGAGTTTGATAAGTTCTTTATAGATTTTGGATACTAACTCTTTATCTGATATGTTGTTTGTAAATATCTTCTCCCATTCTGTCGGTTGCCTTTCAGTTTTGTGGATTGTTTCCTTTGCTGTGCAGAAGCTTTTTGTTTTGATGAGGTCCCGATAGTTCATTTTTGCTTTTGAAAATAAACTTCTGTTCTTTAAGCTACCCAGCCTGCAGCCCTTTTTGGCAGCCTGAGCAGACAAATGTAAGCATTTCTTGGACAGTCTGCACTGCTTCTCTGTGACTCAACCCTTACAGAGTTTGTTCCCGAGCAAGCCTACCATGATGCTTAGATTTCTTCTCCCTATCATTCTGACCTACTTCTCTGGCAGACTGTTTAAGACAAAATTTTCAACAGGACATCTTCTGGTCACTGATATTGAGGAATCCATCATATGCAAGAGTTTGTTGAACCAGGCTTTTACTCTGTGCTGTCATTAGCCTTCCACTGGAGTTGGTTTAATCTGTAGTACCTTTGAATGTATTTCAGAGTAAGCCATATCATGAGGGCATTCTACTTTATTATTAAAATATCAAGAATCACTGTCTGATGAGGTCTTTAGCATTATGTTTTAATTATATATAGAGAAAAAAGAGTCAGGGTGTAATTTAAAAAATGTATTTAAATTGACTTTGAAGCACCTTCCAGCCATTTGTTCAACAGTTAAACTCCCTAGAATGCCTGCTGTTTTTGCTCTAATTTTTGACATTATTATCTTTCTGGAAACAGAGCTGCTATTTAACTCAGCTAGTACTGAACAGAAACTGATTATTCTCTTTTGATGTAACTGGAGTGACTTAAATACTCAGTCTTTTGTGTTAAGGGAAAATTAAAGCAGAGGAGAAAAGTGTTCTGTCTTACAGCTCAAAATAAATATTTCAATATGAAGTGGCTATAATTTCGTTAGGAAAAGTGTATTGGGTCATTGGGTGTTCTGTAACAAAGCCTTAGAGACAGATGTTAAGCAGTTCCTACCAGGCTCTTTGTTCTTCAGAGATGCAAAGGCATACTTTGACTTTGGTCGGGATACATGATGGAGCAGAAGGTGAAGCGAAGTTATACTGAAGACTCTTCTTATAAATCAGAGACTTGTCATTACCTTATCCATAATCCATATTCCTGTCAGAGTTCTTCAGAAATTACAATGCTTTTCAGTCATCACATCTTAAAGTACTTACTATATCAGGGACAACTGTGGCTTCAGAGGTTCAGGTAGAATTCAGACAATTAGATCATCCTGAGTGTTGGGCAGTGAGTTGTAGCCTCTCTCAAGAACATCCTTGGGCGTTTACTAGTTTCTGAGGAGCAAAGATCCAAGAATAAAGATGAAATCAATGAGTTATAAAAAAAAATGATAAAGTCAGCAAGATTCACAGAGCCCCTTGGGCTTTCTCTTGATAGCACAGTTTGGAATTCACTGAAGACTAGGCTTCAGAACTCTTCCTTTTGTTTAGATGAAGGGTGCAAACTGGGTTGCTCATAAGCCTGTTTCATTCAAAAGAACCACAGTGACAGTCCAGCTGTATCCTTTTCATTCTTCAGATGACTTAATGACCATTCCTAATTAAATTGAGTTATGTTGGCTACAAATATCAATATTACCCAGGACTTCGATGCCAGTCCCATCTAGCCTCTCTACTTCGACATCTGGCTGTTGCAGCAAACTCAACACGCACCGAACCATTCATGTTTTCTTCTCAGAGCGATCCCTCCAACCTGGCCATTTCTGTCAGCATTCAAAGGATCTCTCACTCAACTACAGCGAACCTTTACTGAGTACATATTCAGTGTCAGGTATTACATCAGGAGAGTCAGGACCAAAGTGAGAAAAGGGATAGGGCACGAAGATACATGAAAAGGAAAAGACAGGCCCTGATCTGATGAAGCTGACAACCTGTCGAGTAGGTGGTGTGAGGCATGGAATGGATAATTGAACAACCAGTGTTCCACTGAATATTGGTTTATGACAAAATACCAAACTTCTTACACATCCTTTCTTCTTAAAGCCCCATCCAAATATATTGTCTTGTCATCTTAGGATAAAGACATTTGCTTTACTAACAACAAAATAAAGACCATGTACCCTGCCTCCTATCTTGCCGGAAAGATTGTTGCTTTCTCTCACTTTTACAATGAATCATGACAAAGAATAATGATAACTATATGACATCTCTGTCATTAATGGCACTGAAGTCACCGATGCTTTCCTCACAGCAGGCCTTGACAAATAACAACACAATTTTCATTTTCACTGGGTAGCCAAGCAACTTACAGTCTGGCATCAGCATATGTTGTTAAGAGCTGTAAGAGCTGTAGGCATTTTGTGAGTGTTCACCTCCATGTGGTTATGAAAATCTCCCAAGAAAACAAGAGCAAGGTAACTGTGAATAATGGGGTTTATCTTACCTTGCTGAGCTTCTGAATATTTTCTGTACTCTGGAAATAATTCAAACTCTATTATATGTCTGGGTAATGATACCTCCTTATTGTACATGGAGCTTTTGTTTTTAATATAAATGAACTAGCATGTCAGGAATATGAAGCAACTGGAAATAAATGTGACTGTCCGCAACAGCTGTGAGTTGTAAGAATATTCCCTTTTTTACCTTAATATATTGGAAGTTCCTCCTTCAGGTGACAGGTACTATTGAGGTTTGGGAAGCCCATGTCCTTCATGTTATGTTTGGCACATTTAGTGGCATGGATCACAGTCCAGTGAAAATATGAATCTTATCACATGGATTTTATTGACCTCAATTTGCAATAGATGTTACTAAAATGCTTTTCTGAAAAGGCTGAGAGATACTCATTTGATTGGGTAACAGGGTGAGCATTTGCATATTAAATTTAAGCTACATTAAATACTATGGACAACTGGGGCGCCTCGGTGGCTCAGTCGGTTGGGCAGCTGACTTCGGCTCAGGTCATGATCTCGCGGTCTGTGAGTTCGAGCCCCACGTCGGGCTCTGTGCTGACAGCTCAGAGCCTGGAGCCTATTTCAGATTCTGTGTCTCCCTCTCTCTGACCATCCCCTGTTCATGCTCTGTCTCTCTCTGTCTCAAAAATAAATAAACAGTAAAAAAAAATTTTTTTAATAAATAAATACTATGGACAACAAATGGGCATGTGTATGCAAGTATATACATAACCCTGAACTCAGTGCAATAAAGTAGTCAGAGTCCTAACCTAGAACTTTTTTTTTGAGCATTCTTCACTCTTGTTTCCATGTCAGTTTGGCTGTTCTAAGATCTCAAGTGTGTCCCATTGTGACTGTCCATCTTGATAACATCTCTGTGATTCTCCCTTTACCTCTAATCGAATTGAGTAAGTTATGCTGTGTCCTAAGTTTGGATTTCATGAAGTTTGTATTTTATAAGTAGGGAAAGCAATGTTCTGCATTGTGGTGTGTAAATCTAAGTGAACAAGAGTTCTGAAGTCTGGTTTCTTCTACCTCTTTCTACGCATTTGGACCCACCGTTGACTTTGCAGTTGAATTGGAAACTTATTTAGCATGCATCCCATGCTAAATAAGTGTCAGTAACAGTTTTAAGAAGTCATGAAGACATTCTGATGTGAATTTTGCTTTTCTGGACTATACATATGAAGGAGTAAGTGAAACTGGACCAATTGTGTACAGCTTATCTGGTTTCTAATATTCATTAATCCTTCATCCAAATGGTCATCCTGATACAATAAAGCAACTCAATGATCACTGGTCTGGGGGTGACCAGTTTATTTCAGACTATAAGGGCACTCGTTCATTGATTCATTATTAACCTCTTAGAGCCCCTACTAGTAGGATATAAGCCATGTCTAACTAAGAAGGTGCAGATCTCATTCTTCCAAGCACAATCAGCAAATCTTCTTCCCCATGTACCCACATTTCTTCAGATGATCCCATTATAGTTATTATAACATGATAAGTGTATTCATACTAGTAGCCCGAGGCACAGACACAAATGAATGAAGCCAGGCTGCCTTCCAGATAAATCCCCTCTTGTCCTGGAATCAACTCTCTAGCCCTTTCCTAATATGTGAATCAGCATCTGGATGTGAGGGGGAGAAATGGTAACAGCAGTGCCATCACAGGATCCTGAGACTTCAGATTTAATATCTACTACTCTAGAGCAAAATTCCCTGACACTGTCTTTAACATCTCCCCCCTTCTCCTTGTGTTGGGGAACAAATAAACCTAATTGCTCTGATCTAATAAATTATACTTTAAGGATCATGAATACCCACAATACTGGATGCCTCTTCCTTCAGATCAGATAGCATGATAGCATCCTGTAGTTCTCAGCAGATAGCTCTGCAGTGTGGTTGTGGAAAACCCAGTATCACATCTCAGTGTTTGGAAAACTGGACAGCAACATGCAAAAGAAAGAAATCGGACCACTTTATTACACCATACACAAGAAATTCAAAATGGATTAAAGACCTAAATGTGAGACCTGAAACCGTAAGAATCCTAGAAGAGAACACAGGCAGTAACCTCTTTGACATTAGCCATCGAACTTTTTTCTAGATCTGTCTCCTGAGGCAAAGGGAATAAAAGCAAAAATAAACTAGTGGAACTACATCAAAATAAAAAGCTTCTGCATAGCAAAGGAAACAATCAACAAAACTAAAAGGCAACCTACAGAATGGGAGAGGATATTTTCAAATGACATATCTGATAAAGGGTTAGTATTCAAAATATATAAACAGCTTATACACTTCAAGAACCAAAAAACAAATAATCCAATTAAAAATAGACGGAAGACATGAACAGATATTTCTCCAAAGAAGACATACAGATGGCCAACAGACACCTGAGAAGATGCTCAACATCACTCATTATCAGGGAAATGCAAATCCAAACTACAACAAAGTATCACCTCACTCCTGTCAGAATGGCTTAAAAACACAAGAAACAACAAGTATTGGCAAGGATGTGGAGAAAATGGAAGCCTAGTACACTGTTGGTGGGAATGCAAACTTTGTAACCACTGTGGAAACAGAATGGAGGTTCCTCAAAAAGTTAAAGAGAGTTCCAACCTATCATCCAACAATATACTACTCTTTACCCAAAGAATGTAAAAATACTAATTGAAAAAGATATATGCATCCCTATGTTTATAGCAGCATTATTTACAATAGTCAAGATATGGAAGTAACCCAAGTGTCCATCCATTGATGAATGGGTAAAGAAAGATGTGCAATACACACACACACACACACACACACACACATACAGGCACACACACACACACACACACACATAGAATATGCGATATATACAATGGAATATTACTCAGCCATAAAAAAGAATGAAATCCTGCCATGTACAACAACATGGATGAAGTTAGTATAATGCAAAACAAAATAAGTCAGAGATAATTACCATATAATTTCAGTCATATGTAGAATTTAAAAAACAAAATAAACAAGCAAAGGAACAAAAAAAAGAGAGAGGGAGGCAAACCAAGAAACAGACTCTTGTGTGTAAAGAGATAAACAAACTGATGGTTTACCAGAGGGCAGGTAGGGCAGGGAAACGGGTGAAATGGGTGATGGGGATTAAGAAGTGCTCTTGTGAGCACCGGGTGATTTACAGAAGTGTTGAATCACTATATTGTACACCTGAAACTAATATAACACTGTATATTAACTAACTGGAATTTAAAACAAAATATATATATATTTTAAATCAGTATCACTTCCAGGGCACCTGGGTGGCTCAGTCAGTTAAGCATCTGACTCTTGATTTCTGCTCAGGTTGAGATCTCACGGGTTCATAGATTTGAGCCCCTCACAGAGCCTGCTTCCTCTCTCTGCCCCTTCCCTGCTCGTATGTCCTCTCTTCTCTCTCTCTCTCTCTCTCTCTCTCTCTCTCTCTCTCTCTCTCTATCTCTGAAAACAGATAAAACTTTTTAAAAATTAGCATCACTTTTTTCTTTCTCTTTCACCCTCCCCTCCCCCTCCCTCCCCTCCTCCTCCTCCCCCACCCCTCAGGCTGACCCTTCTCTTCCCTCTCTGTCTCCCTCCCTAACCCACCTGTCCTCCCCACTCTGCTGAGAGCCATTTGATATCAGAGCATGGTGCCTGAGGATATACTTGGGTATAGAAATACCTCTGCAACAGAAGTGTCTTAAGAGTTGTGCGAATCTACTTAGCCAGAAAGGAGCATGAGTTTGAGGGCCTCAGACGTAGAAGGTTGGGGGAAACTTCTGCTTCTGAATGTATTTAGTCTTTCGTTCTTTACCAGCCAGTTGTGGTATAGAGGTAGACTCTGTTATTGTTGAGAATTACCATGTTGTCTTATGAGCTACATGGGTTGTATGTACTAACAACCACTTTACAAGTGTGTTTTCTAGAGTGGAAGTTTAATCATCTTTAGGAAAGGGCTTGGCTATCCTCAGACTCATGACCTTGACATTGGAGTCTTTCATAGTCAATACCAGAACACATTCCTCCCACGCCTACACATTCCTCCTTGCAATGCCCATTCTGTCACTCCCCCTGTCCAAACCTTACTCACTTCTTTAATACCTCCCAGTTCCCGGAAGTCTTCATTTTAGTATCATGATTGTTTTTGTCGTTTTCTGTCTTCAAATAAATTAGGGCAGGGAGTTTGGAGAGGCCACATCAGGAGTCCTGTCACCGACTATGAGTACACAGGAGAATTCCACAACAGATTTCAGGTTCTCCCTGCCCCCAGGGCTACTATGTACTTGTTAGGGTCAGGAGCTTGGAGCCTAACAGCTGAGGGGCTGAGGCCAATCACTCCTGTTTATTGTAACAAATGCCAGCTTGGATGAGTCTCTTCATCTCACTGAACATGACATTTGCTTCTGTATCTGAAAAATAGATACAATGATACATTCCTGCGGGGAATTCTATATGGACTTGTTAAATGAGATAGTGCATGTAAATAGTTTCTCCTGGTCCAGAATCATAGTAAATGCTCAGTAATTATTAATTATAAACATTATGGCTTGTTTATTTTTTTGTTATTGATAGAACAGATTAGAAATATATAAGATAGTTTTACTCTAAATTCATATGAATATAAAATAAGGACATGGAATTGCAAAACAGATTATATGAACCGTTACTCTGTGTCCCATCCCACATCTTTTTGTATATTTAAAAAAAATTTTTTTTTAACATTTAATTTTTGAGAGACAGAGACAGAGCGTGAGTGGGGGAAGGGCAGAGAGAGGGAGACACAGAATCCAAAGCAGGCTCCAGGCTCCCAGCTGTCAGCACAGAGCCCGACACAGGGTTCAAACCCACAAACTGTAAGATCATGACCTGAGCCGAAGTCAGACGCTTAACTGACTGAGCCACCCAGGCGCCCCTATCTTTTTGTATATTGAGCATGCTACACCTTTACATTAGAATGTATATTTTATTAATATAGCTAGCTCAAATTCTTTTAGGTAACCTAGGCTAATTTAGTGTTTAATGATTCTTCCTGAATAAAAGATAGCCCTGTCTTATGTCATTCTACTCAATTCGCATGTTAGGGGCCCAGTGTAATTATTTCTTTCCCCCACATAAGCCGCAGTTGTTGAATGCGGTTGATGAATGGGTCACAACCTCTTATTTTTCAGTCCCACTTGGAAGCCAAGAGGATGAAGGAATTTATGTCCCTTGTGATAAACCAACGCATTCACCATGTAACCCACACATTATACTAGACAGACAGATGGATAGATAAAGATAGAGACATAAGTACAGATTAAAAAGGTACATGTTATTAACATACTTGGGGCACCTGGGTGGCTCAGTCAGTTAAGTGTCTGACTTCTGCTCAGGTCATGATCTCGCAATTTGCGAGTTCAAGCCCCGCATCAGGCTCTGTGCTGACAACTCAGAGCTTACAGCCTGCTTCAAATTCTGTGTGTGTCTCTCTCTCTGCCTCTACCCCACTCATGTTCTTTCTCTCTCTCAAAAATAAATAAACATTAAACACACACACACACACACACACACACACACACACACACACACAAACACACTGCATTAGTTTCTTAGGACTGCTGTATTAAATGACTGCATATCTGATGGCTTAAAATACCAGAAATGTATTCTCTCACAGTTTTAGAGGGCAGAGATCTAAACTCGGGGTATGGTAGGACTCTGTTCTCTCTCAAGGCTCTAGGAGAGAATTCTCCCTTGCTTCCTTCAGCTTCTGGTGGTTCTGAGTTCCTTGGATTGTGGCTCATAACTCCAATTTATGCCTCTGTTTCCAGATGGCTTTCCCCTTGGTGTTTCACATCCCCCCTCTGACTTTTTCCTATAAGGACACTTGCCATTGGATTTAGGGTTCAGATAATCCAGGATGATCTCATCTCAAGATCCTTAACTTAATTATATATACAGAGATTCTTTCCCCAAATAAGGTCCCCTGGACAGGTTCTGAAGAGTAGGATATGGACCCATCTTTTGGGGAGCCAGCCTGCTATACACAAATTCTAACCATTCTGCATACCTGTCATAACCACTCTGATATTCTATCATTTATGTTAAGTTTGGAAGTGAAGTGTATTACTATTACTTTTAAGCACAAACAAAATGACAGCTGTTCGGGTGGCTGAAAAGTTGCTTCAACATACTGATTACAACTAAGATGCTTAGATGTAAAACACCTGGGGTTGAAGAAGATCGCAAAGCACATCCTGGGAGTCTTTGGAGGAAGGCTGGATTCTTATGAAAAGCACCGGTCCACCTGGGATCGCATGTCTGTCCTCCCAAAGGCGGACGGCTATAGAAAGTCGTGAGATGCATCTGTCTGCAACAGGGGCTTGTGAATCTTCCTTTGTGATTTGCCCCTGTGAGACCTCAGGAACTGATCTGAGACAGCCCTAGGTGCAGTGGAGAAAAGGTTTCCTGCTAGATCTGCCCTGGCCGTAAGCCTCATCCTCTTTCCCATCTTCACCCGCACCGTCGTTGCCTTTGGGCCTCTGAGTCCCGTGACTCAAAGATGCCCTCACGCAGGGGCAGGGGCAGGGGCAGGGCCAGCCTTTCGTGGTTACCTGCAAATCCCAACAAGTTGACAGGTTGAGTCACCATGAGGACACAGAGCTGATACAATTTGATATTTGAACCTCTGTGCAAAACTGAACTGTCATGTCAATTATTGCCCAGCCCGACACACCAGCTTGACAGGCAGGAAGCCCACTCTGCTAGGCAATGTTAGAAGGTTATGTGGATTTCCTTCTAACCAGAGAATTGAGACTACATTTAAATCAGCAAGAAATGCTTATCATATTGCAGGCCTGGTTGCTATTGTTTTTCCCCTTTCATTTGCGACTTTAGACAAGGGCCCACAGTGACACAGTACTGCCTATTAGAGGATGGGTTGAACATGTCCGTATGGCATGGTGACGTGGCTTCTCCTACCTCACTCTTGGGAGGCAGCAGACTATCTCATGCCTGGCACGTCCTCCTGGATTCCTCCCTGACAATTAGCCAGAATAAGGCTTTCCCTAGATGCCTGGAGTTCTGGAGTTATTCCCATGGGGAAACTCATAAGAACACTCTCCTTCTCCTTTATAGAATAGAACAAAACCCAGCTGGAGAGGGGAACAAAACTAACCCTTACCCTGGGCCAGGCTTTGCACCTGTGTGTTAATCCGTTCCATCCTCATAGTGACCCTGTGAGGAGCTATGAATCAGTAAACGAAGTAGAATACATGATGTCAGCGTCAGGGTGCTTCTGACTTACTACCAATTGTTACATAGCCTCAGGTATGATTACCTGTGAGGGAGCCAAGTCCCAAAGAGGTTAAGTTACCTGGTGAAGCTTTTCTGGGCCAGGCTGAGACTTGAATCTATGCTTGCCAACTCTTTGCTCTTTCTCCTGTATCAGGTTGCAGGTTAATTAATGCAGATACGTTGGTCCTGCCTGGATTCAAATTCCTGAGCTCTGGACCTGCAACGTCAGAAGCAAGAGGGACATTCGAGATGTCAAGCAGCTTCAGTCAGCCAGAATACCCTGTAGCGAGCTGCCTTGGCACCCAAGCTTCTGTTCAGAGACTTTGGCACAAGCCCCTATTAGACAGTGCAGTGTCTGGAAAGTCTGAGTTTGTAGGGTGAAGACCGGGTGTGAGTCCTGCTTAGGCTTCTTACTTGCTGTATGGCTTTGGGCAAGTCCCTCAATGCCTCTGATAAGTGTTGTGCATCTGTAAAATTAGAATAATACACCCATCCCATGCTTCCAACAGGAGGCATGATGGTGGCATAGATACAATGTAAGAATTGCGCTCCATGGGGCGCCTGGGTGGCTCAGTCGGTTAAGCATCCAACTCTTGATCTCAGCTCATGGATCTCAGCTCATCCATGCACAATCTCATGTTCCTGAGTTCGAGCCCCACATGGGGATTCTCTCTCTCTCTCTCTCTCTGCTCCTCCCTCTCTCTTTCTGTCTCAAAATAAATAATAAAAAAAAAATTGTGGTCCAAATGTTCAAGTGCTATTATTACAAGGAGCTGCGTGGACTCATAGACTCTCTTGCATTACAAACCCCCAGCCATGATCACAACTGTGAACGTGTCAGGCAGGCACAGAAGCCCAAGATGCAAAGACTACACCACAGCGGTGCGCACGCCCTCCAGGCCATCAGCACTGCTCTGTGCACTGACTCTGGCCCAGTCTGCATCTTTAATGCCTTTGAACAATGACAACAATGTTTGTAAGGCAGGTGTTTTATTGACACCTGAGCTTGCATAAATCGCCTTCCACGGTGCATAGCACTAAGTCGATGCCTCGGAAATATTTGTTGAATGAATAGAAGAATGAATGCATGCCTCCGAGATTCTTTTCAGTGAGCTGCGAGGTTACAGCTATCATATCACGGAGGCTAATGTGCTGACCTAGCAGCCATCCTTGTCAACGCCTGGGTGCCTGAGCTGCTGCCTGCCAGGTCAGCCCAGGGCGGTCTCCGGGCTGGAGGGCCAAAGTGGCAGTCTTAGAGCCATCCTTCTGTCAGGCGCGCCAGGGGGGGCACCTCTGAAGCCTGCGTTGACATTTAGCCCCCCTCCGTAGTAAAGTGCCTCCCTGGTGCCAAGCACCCACTCAGTGGCCGTCCATCATCTGGATTTTTCCCTCTGTCAACTATTTTTGGATTTTTCCCTCTGGACCAGTAATCATGATGCTACGTTTTGAGATGTCAGCCAGACATTCTGAATATTCCTGACCCTCCTCACTGGGAGCTGTTGCAGGAGAGGTGCTTCCGAATACCTGTCACCATCCATGTTTCGTCCTGTCACGGAAGACACACGTACCCCCTGACAACCTCTAATCCTTGGCCTTGCGCCTGAAATAAAAATGATTGCTTCCTAACACTCCTTCTCACGGACCTTTCGCTGGAGATAGATTTTGATGAATTCTCTATTATGAGTTCACTGGCACACGATTACGTCTCCTGCGCCTTGCAGTACAGAGATGTTGTTACCATGTGACTTGACTGTCCCGAGGCCAAAAATCCAATAAAGAGGGCACGCCAGCCTTGTTACGTGCACTGCTGCTTTCCCACAGCCCGTCGCCAGCCCAGGTATTGCACTTTGGGGGCCGGGTCAGAAGCTAATTGAAATGGCTACCACATTGCACCTTGCAGAAAATCCTTTCTCTAACGTGTGTGACTGGTTATGCCTCCGTGTAGAAGTCCTTCTCTTTTGCTGTGCAAAGCATAAGTGGAAATATAAAGTCTCAGGGGACGGGGACTTTATTCTTGACTGGAGTGAAAATGTGACAGAAACAGGACTCTCACGAAGAGAGTGCGTCAGTGGATGTCAGCACTTTCCTCTAACAGAGTGATCCGTTTTTAAAAAATGTTTTTTGTAATCCTCCTTCACTTTATTTACTTCAGTCCGTGTGAAGAAGTTTTCGGAGTAGATGGCAAAGAACAATTCTTAAAATGTGTGAATACCAAATGTAAGATAAAAAAACATAATTGCAGTTTAGACTTCAGATTTATTTGAAAAGGGGATAATGATAGTAATTACCCAGTTTGAGTTTTGTAGAAGGCTAATTAGATCCCCAAAGCATTTGTATGCACAAGGAAAACCATAAATACAAAAGACCATCTGGTCCTTATCAGCTTACAACACTAACACTGTCTGTAATTATTTTTTCTATATTGTTTTGATGTTGACATTTTATGAAGCAATACATTTTACCCTGGTTAGGGGTAACCTACATTTTTGAAAACCTGGGGGGCTGCCCCCTTTGTCCTAATAAAATTTCAGGACTCCGCAAGAAAAAGAGATACTGTTTTTGAGAAACAGGTAAACATCCTTTCATCACAACCATTGTTCCTGAGACGTGTTGTTTATAAATTTCTCTGGCTTATCTGACTTGTCTTGTTAGTAACTAAGTCTTCCAAATACTTGGATTCAGTTAAGTTCTTCGGCTGTTGTTTTGTTTTAGGTGAAATTGAGAATGACACATTTAGCTGTGTTGTACGAGAACAGAAATGCAACATTCATTAGTCACTTTCTATAGTTAGCACTGTTCCTGGCAATTTGAATATTACAGAAGTAATGTTATTTGTTTTCATATTCATTGTCTGCCCCTCCCACTAGAATGGTAGCTTTAAAAGGGCAGAGACTTTTATCTTGCTCGTCTTATTGTGTCTCTGGCTCCTACATGGTAGGTACTGTGTGGTTATTTGTTGAAGTGCAGGAGTGAATGAAATAGACTACATGATTTCGGCCCCAGGATGATATGATTTGCTATCAGCTGTTATGTAATAAACCACCTCCAAAATTCAGTGGCTTAACAACTAACATTTCATTAGGTCTCAGGATTTTGTTGGCCAGGAATTTGGACACGACTCATCTGGGAATGAGTGTTGATGGAGCTCACTTGGTGGTGTTCAGTTGGCAGGTAAACCGATCTAGAGGGTCTGAGAAAGCTTCATCATATGGCTAGTCCTTGAGAGAGATGGGTAGAAGGTTGGGATCACCTGGGACTGTTGATCAGAGCACCAACCTGACCTCCCCATGTGGCTGAGGCTTCCCACAGCATGGTAACCCTGAGTTCCAAGAGGGCAAGACAGAAGTTGCCAGCTGTGTGAGAGGATGGGCCTGGAATCGGCGTAACATCATTTCCACCATAATTCATTATTTAAGCAAGTCACAAAGGCCAGCTCAGATTCAGTGAGAGGGTAATTTAACCCCTCCTCTCAATGGGGGAAGTAGCAAAAATAACCGCAGCCACCTTTAACGTACCATACCGTCTAACTGATGAGAAAGGCATGCTAACTGAACAACCTTAAAACAATAGTTAGACAAGAATGGGAAGTCCCACATATATAAACTGTCCCGTGGATGCAGAGTAAGAAAATCTGCATGATGAAGGGAGGCTTTGTGGAAGCGACACATGAGTTTTGAACTGAGCCTCGAAGAAACCATGAGATTTCAAACCCTGAAGATAGTAGAGGGGAGGCATTCTCAGAAAAACATGTTTTGCTCAAATCTGGGTGTAGAACCAGGATTGTCAACACTGATGACATTTGTGGTTCTGGCAACTGTCAGTTTGCAGTAGAGATAAAAGCACGTGACCGTCACCATTTATTTTGGAAAGGCACTGTTGGAAGCAGAATATCCAATTTCCCATTGCAGTTCTCTAAAATGCAGGTTACATTTCTCCCTATACAATCCTTTGTTGAGAGTTACCTTTCGGAATCATGCTAAGAATAGATTATTGTTAGATCTGTTCTGCCTCTTCTTTCCGATATGAACTAGGACAATTCCTCTTTTCTTTTGCCTATTGGTTTCTAGGAGGCTTAGACCCCAAATTGAAACTCAGGCAGTTATGTCGAACCATCCATTTGACATTTTTGCAGTATCTCCTTGACTTTGATCCTAATGTTTTAATTCTCCTCCTGCTTTGCTAGTTCATTGTATGAAGTTTTGGCTTTTAATCTGCCTCAAAAATTGCCCACAAAATAAATCCAGCAAACGTTTACTGAGAGCTTATGCTAATCCTTAGAGTTAGAAAAAAATGATATATAAATAATTATGAACAAATGACATAGATCCTTACTTAAAAAGAATTACATAGTTTCACTGGGGATCCATGTAGAGGAGGATGGGAGGAACAGCAGCAGATTTGAGGAATGGACTTCAGATGAGGTCATTTCTTTTTTCTTTTTTTGTTTTTCTTCCAATTTTTATTTAAATTCTGGTTTGTTAACATATAGTGTCATATTGGCTTCAGGGGTAGAATTTAGTGGTTCATCACTTAGAATAGGACACCCGGTGCTCATCACAAGTGCCCTCCTTCATGCCCATCACCCCTTTAGCCAATCCCCTGCCCCCTCCCTCTGTCAACCCTGTTTGTTCTCTATCATTGAGTCCAAATGAGGTCATTTCTTAAAATAAGATGAACAAGGTGAGTTGTGCTCACCTGACTGAGTTCTTTCATGCTAGAATAAAGACTCTTTTCCTAATTGGAAAATTTAAAAAGTCCTGGCATCAATATGATGAAGTATTTCAAGCTCCTACAATGTGCACTTTTTTTCTAAAGAGTTGAATTTTTCATGGATATTCTCTTCTAAATTGTTTCCTCACTTAGAGAGTAGGTCAGAATTCTTATGACATTTTTCAGTTCATCAGCATTGAGGGCCCAACATGAACAGCAACTTCTGCTCGGGGTCTGGGAGGTATCAGGACCAGTAAAATACATTTTGTACTTCCAGCAAGCTTACTGTAGAGTTGGAAAGACAGTTCTTTAGCTTATTAGCAACCAGGAGCTCATCAAACTGTATTTCCCCTATCATATTTCTGCATCTTAATTCCCCTGGCTTTCTGAACAAGGAACACAGGAAATAGTAGACATTCGTCTTATGTTTGATGAGGGAAATAGACTGCTCCAGCATGAGCAGGGCTTCTTAATAAATGTTAAATGTACACAACAGGAAATTACTGAACGAAATGATAATATGCTTATTTCCCATGATATACATTCACCCTGTGAAAAAGTATGCCCAGTGTCATTTCATTGGTACACCTGGATTTCAGTAGGTTACTTTCACCTCCCAGGGATAGAAATGGCCTGAACAGAGATTTCAGTAGAAAATTTGCCTGGCCATGTCTCAGGAAGAGAAAAGTGGTCAAGAGACCAAGGGGGATATTAGAGGTAGAGAAGACATTTCTGTCTTCATTCTGGTGGTTTGGTTGGCCATACTATGTTCTGGTGAGTGGGGGGTAGAGAAATCAGAAAATTCTTTCTGGGTTGTAGAGCAAATAGCAGATGAATCAAGTAGCCATATATTAGTTTGGAGGCATGTTGCTTTCTGCAAAGAAGGTACATGAGGATGGATACTTGAAGGGTAACTATAGTCATTGACACCACTGAAAACCAGACAAGGCACTATAAAAAGCATTGCACATGGGTGACGTCTTTGACTGCTCGGAACTATGGTCTTATAGCTGATGCTACGATGTGCTGTGCAGCCCCCATTTCTTCTGCTTCTGGGAGTGCTGGCAGCTGATGACTCCCTGTTGACTCCAGCCCTAGGAATAGCCTTAGCTAAAGAGAGCCGCCTCATCCTCTCCAGGGACAGTCCACATCCAGGGGTACACAAAGGCCTGCCCCCGCCTCAAGGACAAACAACTCCATAGGGTCATCCTAGCTCCCAAGAGCTCTTTGGATCAGCAGAGGCTTCTGTTGCATTTCTGTTCTCCCACCTGCCTAATCCCGCTCCCGTCACGGCCCCAGGACTGTTTGACCCCACCATGCCCTCCAGTGAACTTCCTACCCACGGATCCTTATCTTGGTCTGCTTCCTGGGGTAGCTGAGTTCAAAACATAGGCCATCTTCCAAACTGTGTCCCATGACCAGGATCCAGCAAACAATGATAAAGTCTATGCTTTTTGCCAGGGAATCACGGCAAGGGTGCAGATACACCTTTCAATAAAGCCTGTGGCTTCAGACTCCACTGTCTGAAGCTCTCAAGAAACAACAGGGATCAGCCAGGAATGCTACAAGCATCTCTGGATTACTTCCTCTGGAAATGAAGGATGGCTCTCCTTTCCTTCTGTTCCCATCCCTTTTCTCCACAGTCCTGTTCTGAGTGTCTCCACCTCTATTTGTCTTTATAACTCAGCTTCATGTACCTGCCCAGTGAGGCAGAAATGATGATATTTGTCTTTTATATCTAGTGTGCGGAAAAGTGTCTGGACACATGATGAAACAGGTCCCACTCTGGGTTGTGACGAGGACCGGCATTTCTCACTAATTATAAGGAATATAGGATCGCTGGATCTATTGATTTCCATTAACTTGTGCAGAGTTATGAATTTCAAAATAGAAATCCACAGCTATAGATACCTTAGGACACTGTTCTGTAGCAAGCAAGACTCTAGAGAGCACCATAAAAATCAGCTTTTGATGCTCGTCGGAGGGTTTATGACTTAAAAAATTGCTTGTGCTCTCTGCAAGTGTTCCCCAGTCGTACTTTGCAATCCTGGGCTGATTGAGGCAGAGGCTACTACTGAGTTTAATGCAGAGCTCTAGAACTCTCCTAAGGTAGGCTACTTTCTTCCTTTACTCCTCTTTTCTTTTAGCTGTTGTTGAGGAATGATCTCCTTGTCATATTGCCAGGAGGTTCCTGTTCTGGACATCCATCACCCATGTTTTGGAAAGATCCTTTCCAAAGCTACACAGCAGGTATTGGCATCTTGGCTGAGTGCTTTGTTTGACCCTCATCTCAGAGGGCTACACAACTTGCCTGTAATGCAAGGAATATCCAAAAGAAAGGAAAATGGGCCTAGAAATGTCCCAATGACACTAGGTTGGTGTGTCTTAGATATGTTTTGATGCCAGAGATCTAGATATTAGATGGCTAGAGATCAAATTACAATCATGGGTTCTTTCTTCATTATCATATCTCATCTAGTCAGAAAGTATTTGTTGAACACTCACTTTGTATCATCATATATATGTGCCTCCTTTCCTTTCCTTTCCTTTCCTTTCCTTTCCTTTCCTTTCCTTTCCTTTCCTTTCCCCTTTTCTTTCTCCCTTTTTGCTTCATTTCCGCAGCAAATAAATGAGGAAGAAGTCAGCCCCATCCAAGGAGACTGCTGGGTTCTTATCTTTGTGCATGGAGAAGGGCAGTTTTATTAGTACACCGAGGAGAGATCAGACATTAGAGACCTAGTGGCAGGTCCACAAGGAGCTGGTAAGAGTCATTCTCTGTCATTACAATTGAGTATATACCTTTCTAATGACCAGAAAGCTGGGGTCTGTCCTTCCAGTCGGGTATGAGAATGCTGCTAGAAAACAGAGAAGGGGCACCGGATGGTCTTGAGAGATATTTGTTCCAGCCTCTGGTGAAAACTAACGACCCATTCCTTGTGCTTTATGAGAACATACCTTTCTGTTGGCTTGGGCCTTCCAGACAGTGTTTGTCTGCTGTGTGCTGACAAAAGTTCATACTCAGTGTTCTTTTTCCTAGGCTCCCCACATACCTCCATCCTTCTGTTTGCACTCATGACACATTGCCCTTCTCATCTCAATGGATAGCTGTCACCAAGTCCATGTACTATCATTTATCGATTAGGAATGTAATAGTGGTTATTAGCACAGACAGTTTAGAATCAGACAGCCGTAGGTAGTTGGCATGGCCACATTTGTGCTACTCAAGTAAAATCACTGAACACAGAGTAGGCGAAAAATGAGAGCAGTTGGTTCTCATGAGCTGGTAGCAGACATCATCGGCCCTCGGACTGAGCCCGGGATCCATCCCTTGCCAACCCTGGGGAACATTACTTATCCTCTCTCTCTCTCAGCTTCCTCATATGTGGCATGGGGTTGATATGAAAATAATTGCCCTAAAGGGTTAGTGTGAGGATTCGATGATAATTCATATATAGAATTTCACTTCGCAGGGGGAACATCCTAACCATTCAGTGAGGGATACTCAGTCACCCAGGCACACTGGGTACCTTATCCGCATCAGTAATCCAGCTTTCTCCCTGGAATAGGCATTCCTTCTGGTGAATTTCCAGTGTAAACCAACCCAGTTCATGATGTTGGTTCCAGATGAGTAAAGGGACTGACCTCCTTTGACTTAGGGGAGACACTTGGCTGTCAGCCTGCTCATGTCCTGTAGCTCCCTCATCCCATTTAGTTATTAGCCAAGAATTGGTTGTTAAATGATTGCTGTTCATAAAAGAGTATGTTGTGCTAGATAATGTGAGGAGAAATACCTGAGCGGGTGTAGACCTTGCTCAAACACTACAGCCTAGTGGAGGGGGGCAGACGTGTACAAGTAGCACAGCATTGGGATGCTGGCTGGGCCGAGGTAAGTCAGGGCAGCCCTGTTTGTGCTACAGGGTGATTCCTCCCAAGAGGGCCCCTGGGCTTGGTCAATGCACCCATCTTCAGAGACAGGCAAAACGTGGAATATTTGCTGGTGTGTGAGCCCTGCCTCAGTGTGGAGTGCAAAAGGCCTACTGCTCTCCTAATTCCTTCCAGAGCTGTCTGTTACTTTAGACTAGGGACTCCATGGTGTCTTTTAATGTGAGTGGAAACTGTTGTTTTTGTTTCAGAATCAAACTGCATGCCCTGACTCCACAGAGTTCCAGCCCAGCTGGTTAGGAGTCGAGAGGTGCACACTAAATCCTTTGAAATGATGCTGACGGTGAGAGCAGATGTATCTGAAGAAAGAGTGGTGGCTCCCTGCCCACTTCTGGGTTTCCCAGGTTCTCCTCTGGTCTGTTCACCTGGTCTGTGTTGTGTGGGGAAGAATATCTAGAAGGCCAGCATTTATCTCCTTAGGCCATGCCAAAGCTGTCCTTGCCAACTTTTTTCTACCCAAACTCTTGAATTTCTTTCTTTTTTAAAAAAGTTTATTTATTTTGAGAGAGAGAGAGAAATTGAGAGCATTGGAGGGGCAGAGAGAGAGGGAGAGAGAGAGAATCCCAAACAGGCTCTACACTGACAGCATAGAGCCCAACACAGGGCTTAATGACCTGAGCTGAAACCAAGAGTCAGATGCTTAACTGACTTAGCCACCGAGGTGCCCCCATACTTTTGAATTCTAGGAGAATAAATACTGTTACCTGACATTCAGGGGAGGCTTTGGTTGAAAGGAATGAAAGTTGATTTTCATCATTTTAATGGTTTGTCTTCCTGTCCAGACTGTAAACACTTTGAGAATAAGGGAAGTCACTCTTGTCTGCCCACCCCTAAGGAGCCATTATTGAGCACAGGGACTCACCATAGCCATTGCAGCAGTCCTGTGAGGGAGGTATTGCTAAGATGCCTCTTCCGTGCCTGCTGAGACACAGGCTCTCTAACCTCGCCGACTCTCCACGGTTCCGGTTCCGTCAGGGCTGAAGCCAGGGTGGCCTGACTGCAAAGCCCTGTTCCCAAGGCCTGTGCTCTGACCCCACCCCCACCCCCACCCCTACCCCGCCGCTGGACAGCAGCCACTGCCTCTGACTGCTCAGATCCAGCCTGAAAGGACCTTGGCTCTCATCAAAGCTATAATCCAATCACAGACATTTGCCTGTCTAGGTAACGAGGTCAGATATTCAAATTAACTTAATTTTAAAATATTTAATTTCACTACGCTTTTAAAGCTATCAAACTGATTTTGCTTTTGAGAATTTACTAAGCCACTTTGAAGAGAGAAAAGTATGCAAAATTCTGGTCCACATTTTCCAATAAAACTCGTCCCGTGTCCCTCAGAGCTACGAACAAGGCTTTGATTAAAACTCAGAAGCAAGTAGCTTACCTGGGATAAAGAATCTCCCAACGCTATAGCTTCTCCTATTCTCTCCTGGTTCCCCAAGAGCCTGTCTTCTTCACATGAATGTTTCCCTTCACTTTAATTGCTCCTCTGAAACAGAAAAGGAAAAATGGGGGTGGGGATCTGAAAGCACTTGGCTGGGAAATGATAGCTCTTCTCTGGTATGTATGTGTATTGGTGTAACAATTTTGCATCTTCCATTGAAATGTTAACGTTGGGAAAAATTCTCCCCGAAGTGCTTGTCCTATCTCTTCTGTCCCTGGCTCCTGCCTCTCATTTCCTCTGCTTATGTCCTGTGTTTGGCTCATAGGCTGCTGAAAATCTCCTTCTCTGTTTGTCATCAAGTGTGGGTTGTGTACATGTCTTTCAGGATCCTATTAATATGTCCTCCTTCATGAAACTTATTCTCATCCCCAAGCCAGAATTTATTCAACCTGCTGCTGTCCCAATGGCCCTGTCTGCCACTTCAGTGGCCCTCATCTGCTATCTTGTGGTATTACCAGTTGGAGGTACTTCCTGAACACCACTCTGAATGGATGGGTAGGCTCCTTGGAGGCTGGAGTCCTAAATCATCTACACAGCTCACCTCCCTACCCATATGATGCTTTTTTGAATATTTTAGTGCTCGGTAAAGCTATCAGATCAGATCTCTGCTTTCCAAAAATGTTTTAAAGTATAAACATGTTGGGGAACATCCAGAACTCCCTCTCCTAAAGCCATTGAGTGCTCTTGCAGTGTTAAGAGACAACAGGGTCTGGTTCACAATAGATCTTAAATCATTACATTGATCAGTGTTTCTGTATATTGTGGTTGGAAAGTCTGGTTCCTTGTTATTCCTTCTTGCTGGGAACAAACCTAACAAATTGCATCTCTTCTTGGCTGCCAAAGTATGGGCCTAATTAGCATTAATTCCTCAGTGAATTTTAAGTATAACCACTTTCTTTTTTTATTTGTCACTAAAATAGATTATTTGTGCTGCCTCTAAAACAGGCCTCTCGTGGCTTTAGAAAAAAGGACTCCTACGCATATTGCCCACCACTACTCAAAGCTTTCCATAAATCTCATGGAGATATTGCAAAATTTCTAAACCTTTTGATATTTTGTCTTAAAACTGCTTATAAATTACTGAATCATTCCACTTTAAGCCATTGTTTCTTTCTTTTCCTGTGGCATATTTTCAGATTAGTTTGAATATCTTTCTTTGCCAGTGATGGCAGAAATCCACTTACTTAAGGAACTTTAGATATTATACCCTCTGCAGCATTCAGGAGATAAATTGATGAGGAATGAACTCATTATACATTTCCTTGGGAATTCCAACCCACTGGAAAGGCAGCAACAGTATCAGTTTTGTTAAGCTACTTATACCCAGCACCTGGAACAATTTCTGGTGCTTTGTAGACACTCAGTAAATATTGGATGAATGAATCAATGAATGAATGAGTGAGCCAGTGATGACTGACGTTATCACTTTGCGCCCATGGATAGATTGCTTACTTCTTTCTTCTACATTTATTTCTTTATCTATGAATGGGGTTGTTGTCAGGACAAGTGTAATAGTTGTGCAAACCTCTTAGCACAATAAGAAATAATAAATGTTTGTTATTTCTGTTGTTATTTCTCTCTGCATTTTTTTCCTCATCATTCCATCTGTCTGCTCCAGTTCATTTATGCTCAGCTGTCATGTTAAATGGGAAATGCCCTCACCTGTCTCTGACTTTCCAGAGTGTTTGCCTTGAACATGGCATTTACCGCTCTCTGCCTTGCATTCAGCTATTCAGCATTCTTTTAGTGCCCACAAGATACTGGGCATTGCTCTGGGTGCAAAGGTATTTAATTTTGTAAGTTATTATTGCTTTGTTTCTGAAGCTTGACTGGAAGCTTCTTGAAACTAGTGCCGATGCAGCATTGTAACCTCACATTGTCCAGCAGGACACCTTGCATTTATTCCTATTTCATATATGTTGAATTAATAGGTGGATGAGTGAATTACCCTAACTGAATCTTAAGGAACTAGATGCACTAAATCTATCCCATTCTGTCCGTCACTGCATTTCTTGGGGCCTCAGGACGGGCTGGGCTGTGAGATGCTTGAAATCTTTGCCTACACAACAGCAAAGGCCTGCACACCTCTGAATTGTGGGTGTATGAACCCCTGGAGTTGAGTTGCTTGACCCCACATTTGATTCAAGCCATTTACTCTGCTCTCCTTGACAAATGTTTCTACTGGAACATGTGATCACTAGATAATCTTAGGTATAGAAACAAAATTATAGTGTTCAATAGTATGAAGATAGAGCTGGGTTGTTCTATTTCCCTTTGTCTCAACTGTAGTATACAGAGAACCCACTGCCGATGATTTCGATCTGTTCCATTAAAGTCCACTCTATTGCTGGTCTCATGACCTGGTGGCTTCAAAGTGGTTCCTTGCCCTGAGCTAGATCCATCAGCCTCCAACATATAGATGTCTTCTTTTTTGCTTTATTCTTTGCACCTTGCAGGCATGCACTTTTTTGCTTCATATTTGTTTTTATATCCCAAGCCACATGCTCATTGGAGATAGCCTATCTTTTTGATGTAATGACACAACCCAACCACCAGATACGGACATAAAACTCCCACTGTGATGGCTTAGACCACCATTAGTTCTGCTATTTTGCCATCCCAATAATGGATTCTCAAGTTTAAATTTACTTTCTAATTCAGAGCAATCATAGTTTTGCTAATTACTTTAAATGGTTTCTGTGTAAGAAATACTTAGCATTAATGGCATTCTTTAGATTTTTAAGAGTGAGTTACAGTCATTAATTAGCCAATTAATACAACGTCCCTGGGTGGGAGACTTTATCAGCCTGGATTCCATTTTATAGATGGAAGAACCGAAACAGATTGACTCAGGCTTGCCCATTGGAGCTCCATCATTTACCATTTATTTCTCTTCCCCTCCTCCACTGCTTATTTTACCACATGTTCCTTCCTCCTAAACACCTGGCTTGCAGATTGTACTGTGTGTGTTTCTGTGTGCATGTGCATGCATGTGTGTGCGTGTGCGCACATAGTGGGGTGGGGCAAAAGGTAGGGAATAGCTATGGCACAAAAGAAAACCTGATGACCACCACCAAGAATTAAGTTAGAAAAGATCATACCCTAGGAGAGAAGATGGGTTGAAATAAGAACTTATATTGCCACAGGGAAGTCACATTGTTAAGCATTTTTCAGATCTCTTTGTATAAGACATGCCTGTTTTCCCGTGGCATTGCCAAAGACCCATTACCACCTCCAGAATGAGATTGGGCTGATCCTCTATTTGGCCATCCCCAAAATACATCTCCTGTAGTGCATCCAGTCATGTGCCTGATAAACAGAGTGAGAAAATTTTGCTGAATGAAGCACGAAAGGGTAAATTTATCCATTTGATGTTTCTTGAGTAATAATTTTGCTGGCAAAAGCTCAGTAGGCAGCATTTGATTATTATTTGCATAGTGGGTACATAGAAAAGGAAATAGTGGGGGAAGCCCTGGACTTAGAGGCTTCTGTTGAGTTTATGGTGAGGGCTGTGCAGTCAACATCTAGAGTATAGAAAAGCCCCTTTAAGGCACCTGGGTGGCTCAGTCCATTGAGCATGCCTTGATATCAGCTCAGGTCATGATCCCGGGGTCACGGGATCAAGCCCTGGGTCAAGCTCTGTGCTCAGCATGGAGCATGCTTAAGATTCTCTCTCTATCCCTCTGCCCCTTTCCCCAGCTCGTGCTCTCTCTCTCTCTCTCTCTCTCTCTCTCTCTCTCTCTAAAATATAAACAAACAAACAAGTCCCTTCAGTGAGACTGTGAGAGGAGATGTCTTCATTACAAATGATGGCAGGAAGTTGGAGTGTGGTGTGGAATTTACACGTCTTCTTTGAAGCCTTCCCAGATGCATTTCATAGCATTTTGTCAATTTTGTCATTCAACCAAATAGTAGAAGACATATTTATCAAACTTTCAGAGGGTACAAAGATAAAAGGGAAAGCAAATACTTTGGAATACTGCATCAGGGTTCAGAGAGACCTTAGACAGCAAAAATAGGCTGATGATATCTAAATTAGTAGAAGCCAGATTCAGATTCAGCTCTTGGCTCCAAAGCATATACCCTGTTAGACCTGAGAAATCCATCACAAAGGACCTGATAGTCCCAGTACATTTTTGGTGGCCAGATAATACCTGAAATTCTATGTCCATTTCTGGAGCATATAGACCAGTGCTGTCAAATGGAAATATAATATGAGCTCACTCTATATATTTTAAAATTTTCTATTAACTACATTAAAAAGGTAAAAATGGGAGTGCCTGGTGGCTCAGTTAGTTAAATGTCTGACTTTGGCTCAGGTCATGACCTCATGGTTTGTGATTTTGAGGCCCACATCAGGCTCTCTGCTATCAGCACAGAGCCTGCTTTGGATCCTCTGTCTCCCTCTCTCTCTCTGCCCTTCCCCCACTAGCACTCGTTCTCTCTCTCTCTCTCTCTCTCTCTCTCTCTCTCTCTCTCTCCCCCCCTCAAAAATAAACAAACATTGAAAGAAGGTAAAAATGAACAGAAAACATTTATTTAATAATAAATTAATAATTAGCAATTTTATTTAGCTTAATGCACAAAACATAATTTTATGTATAATGATTATAAAAGTACTAATGAGATGTTTTATATTCTTTTTCATGCTAAAAATTGTGTCATACATTAAGTTTCTACCCCCAAATGAGGGTACGTACAGTCATTAGTCAAAATTCAGTGTGCATTTTACATTAATGGCACATCTCAATTTCAGTGCTGTTTTCATCAGAAATACTTCATCTGTATTAAGATTTCATAAAATTTATAGTTGAAAAAATGGATTCATGTATCCAAGTTGTTCCAAACATATTTAAAAGTTTTCCCAAAATGGAATCAAATGACAGTTTTTAAATTTATGTTGAAACTATTTAAAACTAAGTAGAATTGAAAAGACCACTGCTGAACCGGCTACACATCGCATGCTTAGTAGCCACGTGTGGACGGTGCCCGGCATAATGGATGCCGAGGGCTGGATTCAGAAGCATTCCCAGCGTGGGTGTTCGACTGAGGCAAGGTCTTAATCAGGAACACAAGGCAGAGCAGAAGGAGTTGGTTGGCATCTGTCAGGGACACAGTGGAAGGAAACTGAACTGAATGACCGCTACCTTGATCTGAGTTCTTCCAGTTTGGCAGAGACCCCATCCGGTGGTCTTGATGTGCTGCCTTCCCAGAGGCCTTTGCCCCAGGGCTAAGTTAATAAAAACAGGGCCTGAACATCTCACTATGCCACTTGTTTTCTCAAATTCTTCTCTAAAAGTAGACATGATTATCACTCCTCAAGGACCCATTCCATTTTCTGAATAGATAAACCCTCTTTTGGAGAGACAGATGGCTAGACCTGTTCCATCCGCTGAGCTTATCTACCTTGTTAAATGAGTTGTGAGTGCCTTACAGGCAAAGTGCTGGAAGCAGTTCTTGCCTTCATTGTCTTGGCCATTGTCCTCATCCTCCTCCTCCTCATCCATGTCTCTATCTTCCCTTTCTCCCTATCAGTCTGTCAGGCCCTCACTATCCAAATGGAACTCCTGTTCTGGGGTAGAGGAAACAGAATTCTCACCTATCTAGCTATGGAGTTTATGGAAAAGGAAAAAGAAACTAAACATACCAGGCATTTTTACCTAACCCTCATGGAGGGAAGGCTGGTAGCTCTCCCTTCCCTCTTTTAGAACAGTCGAGAAAACTGAGATTCACAGAGGTGAAATAGCCCAGGACTGCACGGCAGGGCTCAGATGTAACTCCAGGCGGAGCCTGTCTCCCAAGTCCATGCTATTTCTGCTATACATTTCTATTGGAATATAGCTCTCAGGGAAGGTAATGACACATCATGTCCTCATTGTCATATGATTGTGTCATACATTAAGTTTCTACCCCCAAATGAGGGTACGTACAGTCATTAGACAAAGCAGCTGGTACCAAAAGTACTTTCTTGTTCCTTGGTTATAACGTCATATCCCTGAACATCAAATAAGAATTCTGCCTTCACCTTCTCTTCCTAAGAACGCTCACCAATATTATCTCCTAGTTTTCCTCGTTGTTTCCTCATAATTACCCCTATTTGGCTGATGAAAATTTCAGGAAGTTTCTGAGAGGACGAATAGTCCAGTGTTGGTGTCGGAACATTGGTTTCCTGAGGAATAATAACTCAGGGGGGCTGCTTGCTGCCTGGGTTCAGGCTCCCTGTTGTAAAGTCAAGAGCATAACAGGAAAAAAAAAAAAGTGTGAAGCTGATGGTAAAAGATGGCCTCGTTCCCAAAACGTGAGTGACGAGTGCTGATTGACAGTGATGAAGACACATTGCAGGGAGTAGCCAAGCGGGAGAGATGATGGAGCGCCTGCCAAGTGCACTCAGAAATCTCAGACTGGACCTCCTGTATGTGTGGACACCAACCCTGGGCACATGCTGCTCTTACATAGTAACCGAGGAACTGGGAACGTACGAAGGAAAAAAAATAGAAGCAGCTGCCAAGACTTAGACCAAGAAATGGGGCTTTCATTCAGCCACACATTGAGAGTATGGTTGTAATCTCCAGGTGGCATATCGAAAAAACATGAGAGGAAAATGAAGCAAGACTTAGTGTAACAGTGATATGCACCACTTAAGGATTTCTTTTGGGGGGAGGGGTCTGAAAAACTGTAGGGAGATCCATATGGGTATAGCATATAATAATAAAAACCCAAATAATTCATTGGATTTCTACTGCTGTTTATTTATACAAAGCGTTTTAGCATCTAACCTAAGAGTAAATTGCTGATTTGAAATAGATGAACATTTGTGCTGAGGGGCAGGTTTTATAAAGGTGTCCTTAAATTTTGTTTTTAATTTTATTCATTTATTTTGAAAGAGAAAGTGCACACAAGTGGGGAAGAGGCAGAGAGAGAAGGAGAGAGAGGGAGTCCTAAGCGGCTCCATGCCATCAGCACAGAGCCTGATACAGGGCTCGAACCCATGACCCATGAGATCACGACCAGAGCCAAAACTAAGAATCGGATGCTTAGCCGACGGAGCCACCCAGGCGCCCCTATAAAGGTGTCGTTAAATCATGAAAGAGATGATTTCCTAGATTAATGTTAGACTGGATAAAGATACCAAGAGCATTTAATTTTCTTTGACATCTTACCACGTGGTGGGGGCTGGGGTAGCAGTGGCAGCAGCCGGCAGGGGTGGGTAATGAGATAAGCAGGCCTTATGCTTTTGAGGTTCAGGGCAGAGGTGTGTCCCCTAAGATATCCAAAAGTGATAACCAGTCCTATAGCCAACAGCAGTCATGGTTACCCCAGACTCCATCCCACTTGCTAATAATGGTAGTCACTTTTTGAGAGTGATGGTAATTTTTGTGAGTTCGTGTTATGCCAGAGGAGAAAGGGGAATGAGAAGTTTGGGTCCCTCATGCTGTGATTTAAATTGTGGTCTTAAACTGTGGACTTGGCCCTTCCCTCCTCTGTGTTTCACAGCTTTGAGGCACAGGTAAATAATAAATTCAACTGTCACTGACCTCATGGGGTGAAAGGCTTTCGTCATATAGGTTTCACCCAAAATTTGCTCCGAAACATCATAAAATATATCTTGTTCGAGATTATGTCTTAAACAGCAATAGCTGTCTTCACCGTGGGGCTTCTTTAATATTTAGATCCAGTGACAATAAGAGTAGTATCAACAGACTTAGTAAAAGTTAATCTTTTAAAAAATGTTATTCTTGGGGCGCCTCGGTGGCTCAAGCTGACTTCAGCTTAGGTTAAGATCTCATGGTTCAGGTTCGTGAGTTTGAGCCCCACCTTGTGCTCTGCATTGAGAGCGCGAAGCCTGCTTGGGATCCTCTCTCTCTCCCTCCCTCTCTGCCCCTCCCCCACTCATGCTTTCCCTCTCGGCCCTCAAAGTAAATAAAAGTTAAAAATAAATAAAGCTAACTAATTTGCATGTAAATTTAAAAAAATAAAATTGAAAATAAATAAATACATAAAAATAAAATGTTATTCTACTTTTCTTTCTATGTCCACATATATATTTTAAGCTGGGCACTTCATTATATAAGTACATGATAATGAAGCAGAACTAGTCATGGGATTGAGCTGAAGAAATGTGCTGAGTGATATTGGAAGTGGCTCAGAACCCAAGAGGAGCTGCTTGGAGTTAGGACAGGAGGCAGAGGTGAATAAGGGTAAGGAGAGGTAGGTCTTTAGGGAGGGCCTATGTGGTAAGCTGTTCAGGCACAGATTGTCCAGGTTCACATTCAACACCCAATTACATCTGAGTCAAAAGTATGAAGAAATATTAATGGAATAAATTTGATAAATTGTGGCCGCATGAAGGGGATAGAAAGGTGTGTGGTCTTTTGAACCTTGGTCGTAGTCCATAATGTGTCCAGAACTGCCCCACAGCTCTGAGGGGAGATGTTGTTCCCATATGTGGTGAAGCCTTGAAATGAATCCAATTCCAAGATCCACATCCTGCCTGCAAGGACCCCCTAGAGTCATGAAGACAGTTTCACACATGGATTCCGAGGCATAATGGATAGGCATTAAAAGTGTGTGGTTGGCAATGCTCCTATATTGCACTGGTGGTTTGTGTTGTTTTTTTTTTTTTCCTTTTTCTTTTTTCTGTTAGAGCATGTTGACACATGTCCACTCAAATAAATAAACGTTCCCATCTCCACCGATCTGTTTGGAAGCGTCAAGAAATTCACATGGGGGGGAACTCATTTGTCTTTAGAAATTGAAAAAGCAAATGTTTCAGAAAGAACTGGAGAGACAGGAGGGGCGTTTTACAAATGGTCAATAAATCAGCATCTAATTTTTTACTAAAATAAGTACCGGCTCTTTCTATAGTCCAGTCGGAGATTGTGAGAAAGGAATTATAAGATGGAGAGACACAAAGAATCTTTGTGCTTTGTTTGACAGCCGGGAGATCTTCAAGCAGATGTAAGATGCGTGCCCTACACATCTGTGAATGTGGGTGATTATTATACAGAAAAGTGGCTCTCCTTGTAGCCATGCAGATGATCTGTGTTTCTCTTACCTCTGTACCGATATTATTACTGCTATTACTGTAATTATTAGAATGCCATTAAGAGGACTGACCAATATAAATATGGAAGGAGCTATATTTTATGAGCATAATCCAACGACATATCTATTCATGTTGACCCTCTGCTTCTAAGTTGCTAGTGTCTTGTCAACTAATGTGGTGTGCGGAGGGCATCTGATACCTGGAACCATTATCAGGAGCAGACACAGGTGTGGTATGAGCCTTGCACAAGCAGAAACTAGGCATAAACAGTTGGGGGCATAGAGTGCGTCTTCCTACCTGTTTCCACCTCCCTCACTCTTAGGTGGTGAGAGAATTTACAAAGAAAAAGCTGCCTCTACTCTGAGGTCCACTCCTGTTTAACCTGATCCCTTTAGAATTAGAGGCCGAGTTGTTTTCTGGAAAAGATAGTAAACTATTGACAGCTGAGGTGACAGCCTGAATTTAGCTGTCCGTGGTCAGGGTTGCAAGTGCTTGGGCTTTCATGCAAGGAGCAGTAATCGTTTTTAAAACATTAAATGAGTACACAAACACGAAATCCTCATGATTAAGTTGCCACAGAACACACATTTCCCCTCTTCATGTGCCCTGCACACGGAAGTCTTGATCCTCGAGTGTGGCAGGAGGGGTCGGGACCAGGAGAGAAGCCGGATGAGACCAGAAAAGAAGGAAGGTCTAATCTGTGCAATTTTGTCACTTCACTAAGTCATTTGTCATGTTTCATCACGTCACCCGGAGTTCTCTGTTCCTTACGGGGCCCAAGTGATCAGCCCTGAAGCTTTTAGCTTCCAAGGTGATAGCAAGACTCTGTGTAGCCAGGAGCAGAACACAGGTGTCATATGCTCTAAGCCCAAGGAGAGAGCCATTTCCACTCAGCATGCCTTTATATAGCATGTCCTATAGGGATGGTCCCGCTTCCGATAAACCCCCAGTCCAGCACAGGACTGTGACTTATGAAGACGGCGGTAGGGCAGGCTGGAGAGGGTAACGTGCATCAGAGGCGTGAGCTCCGTGTTCTGGGAACCCAGAGGAGGACGTCGTTTATCACTGAGGGGTGCCATTGGGGGAACACATTAGGCCAAGATGGGATTTGGGATGAGACCTGTAATGGGTCAGATTTCAATCAGCGGAGTGAATGCGGGCAGGAAGGGAATGTTACGCGGAGGAAGTGGCAGCCACTACCTAAGGATGTGTTCAGGAAGCGACGAGTGGTTTACGTGGCTCGAGAATCCAGGTTGAAGGCGCTAGGCTGGAAAGAGGTGGAGACTAGACCACGGTGGCCTTTGAAGGCCTAGATGAGGAGTCTGTGCTGGATTCTCTGGGCGGTGGAGGAGCCAAAGGGGGTTACTGCAAGGAAAGTGACAGACCTGCAGCTTGGGAAGAGAGCAGCTGCTGGTGGACTCCAGACCCACTGCCACCACCACCACCTGCTCTCCTGAGCTGGAGACCTGAATATCTAACTGCCTCTGGAGTAGCTCGATCGGGATTTCCCATGGAAAATCTTGCGTCCACCATATCCCAAAGGTTTTACCACTCTAAACTTAATCCTCCTTTTTGGGAAATAGCACATCTACCCACCCAGTTGGTCAAACTAAAAGAAAAAAAAAAATCTCTTGGGGCACCTGGGTGGGTGGCTCAGTTGGTTAAGCGTCCGACTTCGGCTCAGGTCAGGATCTCACGGTTCGTGGGTTTGAGCCCTGTTTCGGGCTCTGTACTGTCAATGCAGAGCCTGCTCGGATCCTCTGTCTCCCTCTCTCTCTGCCTCTCCCCTGCTCATGCTTTCTCTCAAAAATAAATAAAAACATTTTTTTTTTAATTTTAAAAAAAGAAAAAAAATCTCATCATCCTTCAGTTCCCGTCTCCCACTTCCCACATCAAACCAGTCATCACATCTGTTAGATTCTCACTCCCACTTCATGAATCTGTTTAATTCCTCTTACTTGAGCCCACCCCGTTGCCTCAAAGCGGGCCTGCATCAGCCAATTCAGTTTTGGTTTTTTTGGTTTTTTGTTTTTTGGTTTTTGTCCTCCCCAGTTCAGGCTTCATGAGGCTGCTAGTCTGAAGACAGATAAGCTCATTCACCACTGGCTCTAAAATCACCACTGGCTCTCCATTACCAAAGGATAAAATCCTGCTGTTTAGGGTCTCAAAAACAGCCAATTCAGTTTGACCTCCTCTACCTTTTCTCCTTTCAAGCCTGATACCTCTAATCAACTCACCCGCGACCCACGCGTGCGTGCACGCGCGCGCACACACACGTCTGGCCTTGTGTTTTCCATTTGCACGTGCCTGTTTGTGTCTTCATGCTTTCATATAAAATGCATGCTCAGTATGACATGCCCTTTCCCTGCTTGGCAAACTCTTATGCATCCTTCATAACCCAACTGGATTCTTTCCCTGTTTCCTCTTGTTAGTAGTTCACTGCTGTATGCTCCAGCAGTACATGGTGCACAGAGTGGGTAGGTTAGCATTCTAAAGCTGTTGCATTTTAACAAACTAATTCTTCATGTCTGTCTCTCCCACCAGGCTATGAACTGCTTTAAGGTAGTGATTCAGTCTGAGTGATATTAGTTCTTTTGTCGTCTAACCCACAGGAGACACTAATAAATGTATGTGGAATGAATGAAGGGCGGGGGTGACCACAATCAGAGTCTTGGCGTGTCATTGAATATTGACGTCCCATTTCTTAACTAGGCTCTCAAGTCTCCTATAAGTTTACTTCTTAATTTTTTCTAAAATGAATCAGAGATAAAATATCTAACACATTGCACTTGGTGACTGTGTCATTTCCACCAATACTCACACACACACACACACACACACACACACACACACACACATTTTTAAGAGGTAATTTACATTTCTTTAAAGACTAATAATGACCGGGGGTGCCTGGATGGCTCAGTTGGTTAAGCGTCCAACTTCAGCTCAGGTCGTGATCTCATGGTTCATGAGTACAGGCCCCATGTCAGGCTCTGTGCTGACAGTGCAAAGCCTGCTTAGGATTCTCTCTGTCCCTCTCACTCTTCCCCTCCCTGACCTGTGCTTTCTATCTCTCAAAATAATAAAATAAAATAAAATTAAAATAAGATACAATGTAGCTTACCTATCAGGAAATATGTAATTAATTTGATATATATTTCCATCCCAGAATTTAAGAAAAAAAAAATTTTAATGTTTGTTTATTTTTTGAGAGAGAGAGAGAGCATGAGCAGGGGAGGGGCAGAGAGAGAGGGGGGCACAGAATCTGAAGCAGGCTCCAGGCTCTGAGCTGTCAGCACGGAGCCAGACAGGACTTGAACCCATGGACCATGAGATCATGACCTGAGCCAAAGTCGTATGCTTAACCTACTGAGCCACCCAGGCACCCTTCCATCCCGGAATTTTAAACACTAGGTTGACTTTTGAGCCTTTAAGAAAATATCTTTCTTATACAAAATATTCAAATATTAGAATGTTTACTTATTTGCTTGCCATTTGAAGTGGGTATTTTTATTCATTTCTGTTAGTGCCTTCCCCATGCCTACCCCCCATCACCTACACTCCCAACAAGGGTAGATGGCTTATTTGTTTTGAATCTCTTTTGCAGATTTTGATTTAATGAAGAAGGAACAGTATCAATTCGGTCATATTTTTGGTCTGAAATTTCTACTCTACAGATCCCCACCAAGGAGTCACATTTGCCTCATTTGTCACCCATGACAGTTGCCATGCTGAGTTGTACTCAGACTCCTCCAATACCTCGTTAGGTCATTTTTATCCAATTACGTTCTACAGTGAAAATCACTTTAATGCTGTGACTCAGGAGAGCTTAGAAGAGTCTCTGTTTGCCTCAGAAGTAGATGAAGATCCCCCGAACCTCCCACAAATGTACGCAGGCACTTGTTTTGACTGCCATGGCCCCACCGTACCTGACCTCACGTTATCACTACTGTGCTGTTTCCAGAGAGGAATGGTTGACCAGATGCATCTCACACCATGACGTTGTCAAGTACAAAAGAATGATTCAAGTAAAAATCACAGATGTTTGAAAATTTAACAAGTACCAGCTATAGTTACATTCATCTGGTTCAACTGACAGCAAGGTTTCTCTTTTTAATTAATGAAAAGAGGAAAGAAAATACCCAAAGTAGGAAAGGCTAGTGATAGCAATGGATACATTTCCCAGAGAGCCCCTGAGAGAGTTCTAGGGTTTCTGTCACTTGCCTGAACTGAGTTGTGGCGGAAGTGATATCACCTCAGTTGCTGGTCCCCGAAGCCCTAAAAATTAAGAGAATGACCAGAGATCGGTCAAGTGTGAACTCAGTTGTCCTCACGTCCTGGTGTGAGCTCCAAAGTCCTGGGGGATGGTCTGTATGCACATATCCTCCTTTCTGACTCAGTATGGCCCTCCCTTCTCTGTTCTTCTCCACCATGCCACCCTGAGAACCTCCCATTCGTACTGTTGTGTAGCCCCGATCTCTTGAGGATGCTGGCATTTGCTGTGGTGGGGAGATGCAGGTTGCTGTAACTGGGTCTTTCTTTTCTTCCACTTCAAAATCACTTGTACTCCAAGCTGATCTTTTACCTTTTAGCACTGTATTCTGAAACACCACGTCTGCTTCATTTGATGCGAATTTTATGACTGCCTGTTGGCAGGTTGCTGCTTTAAAAAGAGGCTCAAGAGGGGCGCCTGGGTGGCGCAGTCGGTTAAGCGTCCGACTTCAGCCAGGTCACGATCTCGCGGTCCGTGAGTTCGAGCCCCGCGTCAGGCTCTGGGCTGATGGCTCGGAGCCTGGAGCCTGTTTCTGATTCTGTGTCTCCCTCTCTCTCTGCCCCTCCCCCGTTCATGCTCTGTCTCTCTCTGTCCCAAAAATAAATAAAAAACGTTGGAAAAAAAAAAATTTAAAAAGAGGCTCAAGAATAGTTGAGTTTTAAAAATAGGAAAAATAGTGAACCAGGAACATCAAGGTCGAGAGGAGTCTAGGTAAAACATCCGTGTGTGAAGATGGAATTGATAAGCACATTAATTTGGCAAGATATAGATAATGCTTGGTAGATTGATTTATCCATATTTCGTTTCTAAACAGATAAATCCTAAGGGCATTCAAGATATATCCTTAGGGGGCAGGTGGCTAGTGCAAAATGTTCTGTAAGGTAAGAGATGGCAGTATGACACAGCACTTGGGGGGGAGGTAGGAGTGCTGAGAGGTAGTAGTCCAGCCTTGTCATTGACTGCAGGAAGCCTGCAGAAGGGGCAAGTGCCTGAAGCCGAAGCACAAAGGTTATCCTGGGTCAGCCCGAAAGTGGCCCAGACCCCAACTGCTCACGTTCCGTGGCCACCAAGAACTGCACAGGAAGCTGAGGTGCCTAGCTCAGCTCTGTGCCCAGGAAGAAGAGGGAACCGGCTATGGTGAGCGGCCGGCTATTGCCAATGCAGGACCAGGGGCCAAGACGCATCATCTCTGGGCCTCTGTTCACTCACCTGTAAGACGAAGGGGTCATATCCAAGGTTCTGTTTGTAACTCTGATGTCTGCAATTCCAGCTCAGTGGCAGATCTGATTCTGCTTCGCCATTTGCAGTTCCTTCTTAGAGGAATTTTCCAACACTTACATTTAAAACATCAACTAAAAGCTGCTGAGAAGTGGGCTACAGGGCTTGTGTTCCGTCCGACCTCTTCCCTATTCCGATCACGTGGGATGAGGTGGGCTTTTCTTGCTCTCCCCTCCAACCCCTTTGCCCTTTCCCCTCTTCTACTTAACTCCAGCAGCCTTGTAAACAAACACGACAGAAACAGAAAACCAAGAGAACATCAGCACATCGCCATCACCCCTCCCCTCCAAGGTAGTTTTGAATACGGGCCAACCCCCTTTAGGATGGAGGCCAGTCATTCTGGCAGATCCCTTTGGAATTTTGAAGCCACAGTGCTGACAGTTGAGCCTGTGGTGAATGGGCCTGCAGAGGAGCCAGTGCTGATTAACGACATACACACAAGCTGCCCAAAGAATGTTGGCTCTTGCTGGGGCGGTGATGTCATCCCTAGCAACAGGTGGCAGCCCTCTTTCTCTGAGCGCTCCTTGAGAAGGTCCTAGTGTTCCCAGTCATGAATGAGGAACAATAAGGCGACCACAGGGTTAACTGCCACTTTCACTTGCTCTTTTGTGGAGCTGGGGCCTTTCCCATAGAAATGTCATTGGCTTGAACTGATTTCTTTTTTTTCTGCTGCCCAAATGTCAGACGCTCATATAAAAGTGGATCATGAGCAACTTTCACCACCGAGGCCTTTTCAAAAGCAGCATAGTGATGTGTGTGCTTTCCTTGTGCAAATAGAAGTGAAGCCGCCTCTGGGAAGGGTAGTGGGACGTGAGCCTGCCTCAGGCTCCCCGTTAGAAAAGATCATCAGGGCAGCATGAAACCTGCATTGATTGCTAGGCCGGGATTTTGCCTTTCTGTCTCTTCTGGTTTGGGAGCACAGCATGTCTCCATGACTGGGTGGCAGAACAACAGAGTTAAAAGAATTCCCTTGGAGTTCTTACAGACAGTTGCCAAATGGGGCTTCCTCATAGTAACCTGTGTTAAGATTGAGGTTGGCCAGGGGCGCCTGGGTGGCTCAGTCGGTAAAGCGGCCAACTTCGGCTCAGGTCATGATCTCGCGGTCCGTGAGTTCAAGCCCCGCGTCGTGCTCTGTGCTGACAGCTCAGAGCCTGGAGCCTGTTTCAGATGCTGTGTCTCCCTCTCTCTGACCCTCCCCCGTTCATGCTCTGTCTCTCTGTGTCTCAAAAATAAATAAACGTTAAAAAAAATTAAAAAAAAAAAAAAGATTGAGGTTGGCTGAATGTGACCTAAATTGATAGCTCTCAATCCTTTTACAAATGTGCACATCCCTGGTACCTTCCACATACTCAGGAAGACACAAGGGAGAATGAGACATGATCCTTCCCCACAGAAGATTTCGTATGTCAGGGATTTGGTGTGTAGGCCTGGGAATCTCTGTTTGCAGCGATCTGGGTGGTTCTCCTTCACACTGGCCTCAGAAAGCGGTCTGGGCCTTCTCGGCAGAAACAGAGATTGCAGTCAGGGTGGAAAATAGCATGGGCCTTAGACTCGCACAATGAGGGTTTGAATCTGGATTCTACTGTCTGCAAGCTGTGTGACCTTCTCAAGACATCTGAGTTTCCTGAACATGGCTTTCCATTATCTGTAAACAAGGAAAATAGTTTCCTCCTCAGGGATCATTGTGAGGTTTAGAATAGATGTGTGTCACGCTCCTCGCCTGTGCCTAATGGAGGGTAAATGTCTTAGCAAGTAGGTCTGTCTTTACACGAGGCCTGTTTCTTCAGTGTCTTATCTGTAAAATGTGAGGGTTCGACCACATGACTTCTGGGCACCTTCTAAGCTTTAACATTCCGTGGCGCTACCCTGGCATTGGCGTCGGTTTTCAGAGGGGGTTGTGTCCAACACATTCCCCAGCCTGGGAAGGAGTCCCTTGGCTACACTGAAATGTGGAAGGCATAAACCAAGTAGCGCAATGACGCACCAACACCGAAGGCCGTCTGTGTGCGGACATAACTGTCTTCCGTGACTTTCATTTATAAGATAACCGGGGGTTCTGTAAAACCTCCCTGGATTTCCAAGACACCTTTTACAGTATCAACAACCATGATTTATCTGGATCCTTTTTCAGCTTTTTTATGGTTTCACTCTATTCAGTGCCCTGGGATAAAGAGTCGAAGTTGACTCTTGCCATCTCAAGTAATACTTTCTTTTACTTGTCGTAGGACCCGTTCTTTCCTCTCTCAGAGCTTGAGCTTGGTTTCAAACACACAGATCCCGGCTCCAAAGCTTTCTGGCTTTGTGATCTCACACAGTCACTCAGTAAGCTGAGCCTCTAGAGTGGTGACCACAAAATCTACATTGGGCAATTGCTGTGCAGATTAAATGAAATAACTTGTGTCCTGTGCTCTGCAAGGGAGCTCAACACACGAGAGTCCCCTTCTTAATTTCATGTCCATTGTGAATCTACAGGTTTTGACCACATCCCTTCTTGTGCCTGTTTCTCCCAGACCTAGTCTGTCTTACACAGAATTTACACTTTGGACCCATTGATCACGTTCCTCAGTACTTAGCCTGTCTTTGTTATGGCCCACATGAGCCAATAGCCCATTTGCCCATTCTGGGTTAGGATAAGATGATTAGCCCTCTTAATCAGAGGCTGGGTGGCAGTATGACGATATAAAGAACATGTGCTTTGAAGGCAAGCAACCCTGGCTTCCAAGGTTACTGGCTACCAGCCTTAGGGAAAATCATTTAACTCTGTCCTTGATCCATAACATGGGAACAATCATGCCAGCCTTGCAGTGTGATTGTGGAGATTACATAAGAGCATGTAAATGAATTAGCAAGGCAGCTGGTATTAATGCCATTCAAAACAGGCAGCATGGGCTATAGATGGAAAATAGATCAGAAGTCAAAGACACAATTTAAAAAAATTGTTTCAATGTTTTTATATTTTGAGAGAGAGAGACAGAGAGACAGACAGAGCGTGAGCAGGGGAGGGGCAGAGAGAGGGGGAGACACAGAGTCCGAAGAAGGCTCCAGGCTCAGAGCTGTCAGCACAGAGCCCGACACAGGTCTTAAACCCACAAGTGAGATCATGATCTGAGCCGAAGTCAGAGGCTTAACTGACTAAGCCACCCAGGTGCCCCTCAAAGACTCAGTGTTACCAACATCCGGCCACGTGACTGGAGAAGAACCATTTAACCGTTCTGTATCTGTTTTCTTGGCTGGCAAAAGGCATAATAATTCTTCTCATATGGGTACCATAGTGGGGTTTTCTGGCTAAAAGGAGATAACATAAAAGTGGTGTCAGAATTTTTATTAATGCTCTAATTCTTCTTTTTGGCACTTCCCAGAGGTGGCTTTTCTTCCTAATGACTTAGCATCTGTTTTAGAGACATGCTTTTGAGGCATGGGAGGTCTCCAGTATATCTTCAATGAATATGTTTGTGGTAGGCATTTTGGTTGAAATTACTGCTTTTCATTCTGGAGCATTCCTTCAAAGTAGAGTTCCCATTCACAAATTTCCTTTGACTCGATGTTAATCAGTATGAAAACCAGTTAGACAAAAACACTGTGCAGCCTTTGCTAGATATGGATCTGCAAACGCCTTACATGTTTCTTTATTAATGAAACACAGCAAATCGCATCCTTTTAGAGGATACTCGAATTACCTCTGGGAGGAAGTACTTTGTTAATGAGCTGAACTGCCTTGCTTAGGAGGATGAGTTGTGTTGACATATCAGATATCCTTTTGAGCCAACGTGCCTGAGTGCCTGGTTATTGAGGCCAGACAGTGTTTCATGACACAAGTTTCCTGAATTCCATCGCCTGAAAGTATCTGTAGCAAAGCGGGAACTAGATTATTTACACTGTGATAACATCTGCTGAAGAAATGGCTTGAATTTCAAAAGAGAAAAAGCGTTTTATAAATGGGTCACACCTGTGGCAGGAAAGCGAGACAGGTTGGGGTGGAAAAGTGTCTGGACGCAGAAACACTCTGTGTCTAGTCAGAGCTTACTCATTGGACAACAGGAAGTATCAGGAAGCCTCCAGATCCCATGCTGATAATCAGTCACGTCACTCCCTTCCTCAAAAACCCTTAAGTAGCTTTCCATTGCTGTAAAAATAAATTAAAAATAAAAAAAAAACCCTAAACTCAGCATACAAAGCCCCTGCCTGCCCCTTCAAGCCTCATCCCAACCCATTACTCATTGGCTTGCTCTTCTGAAGCCACACTGGCCGTCTTGAATTTCCACTGATTCAGCAAGCTCTTTCCAACCCCAGCTCGTTACCACACGCTGGTTCCTACCTACGATGTTTTCTCCCCACTCAGTTTGACTAAACTGTGGCCCAGCCTCCAGAACTCACCTGTAAGGCCTCTTACTCAAAGTGGCCTTCGTTGTACACTCCAACTTATATGAGGTCCTCTTTTATTCATTTTAACTCATTCGCTGGTTTTCCTTCCAAGCACTTACTGTACTGTCCAATCCTGTATTTGTGTGCTTATTTGTTTCTGACCAGACTGTATTTTCTGTGAGGGCAGGGATCGTATCTGTTCTGCTCCTCATTATATCCCTTTTTATCTGAGTAAAATGCTTATAGCAGCACTGGCTTATTAGTAACTCTTAGAATGAATTGATGAATGAATGAGATATTTGGCAAACAGGACAAAACATACAGTGGGTGCCCTCTTATCCCCAGACATATCAGCCATCTAATCATGGTTCACTTGACCTGGTATCACCATATTTGAGAGACCCCTTAAGGGTCAGTCATCCTGCCCATTGTTAGATGGAAAGTCTAACAGAAGCATCTTGATAGCAGAAATGGATTTTGCAATGTTTCCAATCATTGGAAACCCTGAAGTAAATAACTGCAAAGACTGCCCTTTGCTTCAAATGGTTGTGGTTTCTGATGGATCAAAAGTCTCGGGCAACCATATTGTTGTTTAGTCCCTAGTAACCTACATAACCTGAAAGAATGAGGGCAGGTCTCAGTACTGAATTAGAATTGCAAACAAACAGGGGTGCCTGGGTGGCTCAGTCGGTTAAGCAACCGACTTCCGCCCAGGTCATGATCTCATGGTTCGTGAGTTCAAGCCCCGTGCCGGGCTCTGTGCTGACAGCTTGGAGCCTGGAGCCTGCTTCAGATTCTGTGTCTCCCTCTCTGTCTCTGCACCTCCCCAGCTCATGCTCACACTCTGTCTCTGTCAAAAATAAATAAAATTAAAAATTAAAAAAAATTTTTCAGACAAAAAATGCCAGTTGTTCCCACATCTTATACAGATTGGAAACCTTGTTAAGAGGAGAATGGCCACAATGGAACATGGTCTGAAATCCTTGAATCAAAGTGAGGAACTGGAACACAAGGATTATTCTTGAAAGACAAAGGAGAAATCTAGTGTTTGCCATTAAGTATTCAAAGAGGTACTGTGTAGAACAGAAGATTTCTCTGTGTTTTGCTGGAGGGACACACTAGGAGGACATTACAGGGATATGCATTTCAATCACTACAAGGAGGAACTGGTGGTCCCTTTTGGGATTCAGAAGTGAAGGATGATCTGTCTTGAAGCTGAGAGAAGAATTCAAGTAGAGGCTGGTTGACCATCTGGTAGGAATATTGCAAAGAATATTCAGGTATTGATTCCGAGATACTCTTTAAAGGTCTTTCCAGCTCTTGGAGTTGGTAATTCTTATTCTGCTTGGGGTTATTGTTAAAAACCATTTGTTAGTTTGATTTGGCTTTTGGATTTAGGTAAATTTAGGACTTGGGATTAGAAGGTCAGGCTAATTTTCTAAATTTAGTTAAAAGGGGACTTAGATTGAAATTAGGGGCACCTGGGTGACTCATTTGGTTGTGCAGTCAACTCTTGATTTTGGCTTCATGATCCCAGGGACATGGGATAGAGCCCCATGTCAGGCTCTGCACGGAGTGTGGAATCTGCTTGGGATTCTCTCTCTCTCTCTCTCTCTCTCTCTCTCTCTCTCTCTTTCTCTCCCTCCCTCCCTCCCTCCCTCCCTCCCTCCCTCCTTCCCTCTGCCCCCTCCCCTATTCATGCTCACTCTTGCTCTCTGTCTCTCTCTCAAATATTTTTTATTTAAAAAGAAAGAAATAAATAAAATGAAATTAGATTATTTCCTCAATTTTACATAAACAACTCATACTCAGTACTCTACAAATAAGTCATAACCTAGAAAGCTTTTTCCAAGTGTTGTTTTTATTTGTATTTTTACTGTTAAGTAGTCAATTATGTTCAGTTAAGCAAACACTGATGAATGCCTACTGTGTGTATTCATCCTACAAATCTTTATTGCATATTGACTCTGGGCCAGACTGTGTTAGACAATGAGAACATAGGCCTTGTCATTAGGAACTCATGGTCAAGTTCTGACAAGTATGTCAGCAGTAATAATTCCTGCAGTAAGCGCTGTGATAGATGTTTGCATATAGCAGTATGTGAGTGCAAAGAACATTATAGAAGTCACCCTGTGTGAGAATATGGGATTAGGAAGCCTTCCCACTATAGGTGAATTTCTAGGAACCCAGATGAAAAGAAGGATGAGACTTTTTTTTCTCTTCCATAAGTTTGCAATTAAATTGGTATTTTGTCCAGATGATGCCTAAATGTTCACAAGGTGTTACGTTAGTTCTTTGTGTTAGACTGTCACCTTATTTTCTTAGCTCTGATGGGATCACTACATATTATCTTTCTACCTAGTCTGGACTCTAGTCCTAGAGCACTCCATAGCTCCCAAGGACTCTAAGTTCCTGACATTTAGGACAAGAAGAGAAAGGAAGAGATTTATTGGTGTGTGCTGTAGTGCATGGGGAAGCATGCATCTTAGTGCAAAAACATTGCAAATATGGGGTCAATATGTGACTACTCTCTTTTCTCCCTTACCCACCCCAGTGTTGCCTCTTGGTTCTGAATTGTGCTACTTTACCTTGTTTCTTAAAGGTACCAAAGGATCTTTAAAAATATATAATCAGGGGCGCCTGGGTGGCGCAGTCGGTTAAGCGTCCGACTTCAGCCAGGTCACGATCTCGCGGTCCGTGAGTTCGAGCCCCGCGTCAGGCTCTGGGCTGATGGCTCGGAGCCTGGAGCCTGTTTCCGATTCTGTGTCTCCCTCTCTCTCTGCCCCTCCCCCGTTCATGCTCTGTCTCTCTCTGTCCCAAAAATAAATAAAAAACGTTGAAAAAAAAAATTAAAAAAAAAAAATATAATCAAGGGTTTTGGAAAGAGCAAGATAAATAAGTTATGTTCATTAAGATGTCTTTATAATTAGCACCTTTTCTGGGAATGAGATCTGCTAGGTTTTATTCCTTTTTCCTCTTCTGAAACTGATCTTCTGACTCAAGTTTTCTTATCATTTTAACGGTGTAAAAATGTTACCCTGACAGTGTAAAGAGGTGACCTGAGAATTTATTTCCTACAACTTGAGTAATTGAGAAATGTAATTCTCAAGCAGGAAGCATGAATGTTACTCTCTTTGTGATCCTTGAGAAACACTTATCTTCCATTTGCTCTACTGAGAAGCCAAACGAGCAGTACGAAAAACCCTTCTCCTTAGGTTCAGAGAGAGTCTCATTCGTTCAATTGGAGAAAGGAAACAGTTCCTAAATGCACAGCTAGGTCATTCAAGAATGTACTCTTTGTGTTTGTATAGTGGTGAACTTCTTGGTACAGAATAATAAGGACCTCAAGTCCATCTCCGCAGAGCACTTAAACTTACAACTCAATGGGTAGCAATTAGGAGAAATTTAAAGCATACCTGGGAGGCTCCAAAAGTAAATATTTCTCTGGGCAGATGTGTTATAGCTGAATTAACTGGGTGTTTGTGCAAAAGCAATGAATCGGAGAGATAACAGTCTTTATTGCCTGTAGATGTAGCCTGTGATTTCAAAATACAAGTGGTGTTAAATGTTCCCAGTAGAGGTTCAAGCAGTTTTCTGAGCAAACCATTGCCAATGCCAGGTTATAATCATACTGCCTTGGGTTATTTGTCCAATTCTAAGTAATGAGGTTCCCATCACCCTCCATTTGAGGTGTGTTTATCTTACAAGAACTTGGGTCAAGTTGAACTTAATTTTCACTTGACCGTTCTCCACCAAGAACCATTCCTAGAGGAGTAAAACAAGATTCATTTCCCTCATATTATTCCTTGTTTAAAGTTTTTGCAGGAGAAAAACAAATGATCTCCCCCTTTAGGTTGATTGGGTAATTTGGGGTCATGCCTTCAGCCTCTTACTGATGAGAAAGCTATAAGCAGGTTGCTGCTGTCTGGATGCTCTGATCTTTTCTGCTTTCATCCGGAGACCACTTGATGGGAGCAGCCTTTTGTGAGATCCCTTTCAGGGTATAGTAACGGGAGAGGGGGGCAATGAGTGTAGAGCTTGAGACTACAGGGGCCAGAGAAAAGAAATAGGGAATGCCTGTAAAGCAGTGAGCAGCAAATGTATGTACTGGTTTCCAAGAACTGCTACCTTTGCCGTAATACAATGCATTTCAGCAAGATAAAGGCTCTATTGTAACTGGAAGCGGTTTAGTTGTGGTCCGACCGAGGCCAGGATAAGGCAGGTATTCACACGGGCTCATCACTGACTATGCTCCAACCCTCATGCTATGTGTGGTCGTGATTGATATTTCTAATAATCCTATAAGGTTGATATTTTAGGAACAGATGAGGAAACACAGTGTGTCCAATGTCACATGGAAAGTAAGTAGCAGACCTTGGGCTGGAATCGTCTCTCTGATTCTGGTCATCTTAATGTAGATATGGCTGAGGTCAACATGATTGCCATGAGGGCATTTCACACTCTGGCACATAAAATAGCAGGCATTATACCCAAAGGGTCACGCATGAAAAATTCCTGATGGTGATGATCCCTGGTGCATAGCCTGGAAGCATTCACTGCATTTTTGTGGAGTGAATCAGTGAATGGGATGAAATTTAAACCAGGTTTTGAAATGGGGAAGGCTGAGAAGTATGTGTTAATCAAATCATGACTATTTCACAGATTGTGAAAAGGTTGGAGAGTTTATCATTACATATCCTTTTTTATTTACATCTCTATACTAAGACCTGAAGTATACGAGACTCTAATCACTATCCTATTCTTGTTAAAGTACTACTTTTTATTTGAAATAGCTCTTTTAAAGTTGTCTTACTTGGATCCTCCCATTTTTATTACTTCTCTCAACTGGTATCTGTGAAAGCACTGTGCCCAGGCACAGTGCACAGGAAAGTCAGGGCTAGTAAAAGGCTGAGCTCTGATCACAAAAGACCCTGAACATCAGATTGAACCGGGGTTTTACTCAGTAGGCTACTAAGTAATGGTGGTAGGACAGTCATGGATGATGATATATGGATGAGCTGTGTGGTTAGATAGTTATTATTATACTGTTACAGATGCAGACATTGAGTCACAGAGTGGTTGTATGACTTACATGAGAGTGTAGAGTATCGACGGGGCAAATTGACATAGAGCCTTGTTCTCTGCACTCTAGAGCTTTCTCCACCGCCTTCAGCTGCCATCTTTCTTACCAAATGCCACAAACACCTTACCGCAAAACAAGGATAGGGCAAAAGAAAAGAGATAGTTGGAAACTTCTGCCTATTGAGTTGCTGCAAAAGACCCTCGTTTATCCAGGTGGAAGAATACAACTGAGTAAAAGGGGTATGGAAGCAAGAGATGCTTGCCCTGAGGAACAGAGAGCTGTTCTAATGATCTCATGTGCAAGAGGTTGAAATGAACTCTGAGATTTGAATTCCATCCTTTAACTCTAATAAGATCAGATTTCTTTTTTTTTTTTTAATTTTTTTTTCAACGTTTTTTATTTATTTTTGGGACAGAGAGAGACAGAGCATGAACGGGGGAGGGGCAGAGAGAGAGGGAGACACAGAATCGGAAACAGGCTCCAGGCTCCGAGCCATCAGCCCAGAGCCCGACGCGGGGCTCGAACTCACGGACTGTGAGATCGTGACCTGGCTGAAGTCGGACGCTTAACCGACTGCGCCACCCAGGCGCCCCAAGATCAGATTTCTTACCCTTCACAGTAACCTCTTTGGTGTGATGGTAGAAGTTACACCCATCTCCCTCAAATTTCCTGCCCAGCAGGGTGCTGACCTCCATGCACTGCTATGCAACCAAACTTCTAACTGACCTTCTCTGTCCTGGTTCCTGGGTTTTTGAAAGAGAATAGAAAATTCTTAGGTTTTCCTGAACTTCCATACATCCCAAGCTCTCTATTTTCGAACTAACAAGTTCATTGCTTAGCAGTTACAGGTAATTAGGTAAAATTCTAAAAGTGAAATATTTTTAATAGCAACATGAGAGAATACTTGGCAGGTGCCTTTGTCCACATCTCATTTCATATTCACAGTGGTCCCATGACACAGATAGGAGCATTCCCATTTTTTGGGCAAAGAAACTGAAGTTCAAGGTGACTTGAGTCACCTGCTCAAGATCATTTAGCTGGAAACTAGGAAGGCTTGGAAACAAACCTGGATATTTCTGGACTTCTGTCCACTGTCCTTCAGACTAGTTCCCAGATGGAAGGCTTCTTTTAGTCATAGACTCAAAACCAATACTTAAAACATTTACTATGAAAATTATAAAAGAACAAACAGCATGCAAAATATTTAAGTGCAAGGACAGGAGGACTTCAGCAATGTATTTTGCACCAAGTCATTCCTTCTTCCATTCAACAGTCATTTATTGAGGACCTACTATGTGCCAGGCGCTTTTCGAGGAACAGCAGGTATGGCAGGGCATAAGACAGGGGCTCCTATTTTTTGTAAGACTGACCTTCCAACAGAAGGAGATAGACAATAGATAAGTGAACAGGGGTGCAAACAGAATAAATTCAGACAGATACTGTCAGAAGAAAATAAAACCAGAGGGGAGAGATTTTTGTCAGGGTGACCAGAGAAGAGAAGTGTTCTCTCGCTGAAGAGGGGATATTTGAACTGAGGTCCATGTGATTGATAAAGAAGATATCAACCATGCAGACATGGGTGTTGGGTACATGGAGAAGGATGCTGCTAAGGAAAGGCCAAGGTTAAAGGCCTAAAGCAGGAATAAGCTTTCCATGCTCAAGGAACAGAAGAAATTGCAGAGTAGCTGGAAGCTGGTGATAAATATCAATACCTTGGTGCATTGAGTTGAATTTGTTAAATATGAAGACTTTATTTTCAAAAGAGTAGCAAGAGGGGAGCTGATGGAGGACCTAACCTAAGGAGAGAAAAACTCAGAGAAGAACTAGAAATCCAAATGGTGAAGGTCTTGGCAGAGTTTTTAGGAGAAGCATGACATTTGGATTCCTTTAGGATCTCCTTCGATTGATGGGGGCCGGGGGCGGGGTGAGGGGGGGGGGCATTGACATTTAATTGGTTTGATCCTACAACAGCAGTTCAGTGGCTTAGGACAAAAACACTGTCCACACATCAAATTTGCATTTTTCTGAAGCACTATTTTAGTGGAAAGGTTGGATGTGGCCCCAGACCCACTGGGAACTAAAAAGCAAGTGTAAACTCTGTATCTGTAGATACTTTTCCAGTAAGTGAAATAATGAATGGGAGATAGAATAAAATATGGAGATGAGAAAAACATTCTGTACTTTTTCAAATATTTTTGTTAAATGACCAAGTAATTTTTAAAATTTTTTAAAAATTTTTAATGTTTATTTATTCTTGAAAGACAGAGAAAGAGTGTGAGCAGGGGAGGGTCAGAGAGAGAGGGAGACGCCAAATCCAAAGCAGGCTCCAGGCTCAGAGCTGTCAGCACAGAGACAAATGTGGGGCTCGAATTCACGAACCACAATATCATGACCTAAGCCAAAGTCAAACGCTCAACCAACTGAGCCACCCAGGCACCCTAATGACGGAGTAATTTTAAATGAAATAGCAGAAGATCAAATCGAATAGGAAGAGGAGTCTCGTATCCTCATAGTTAAGGATAAGGATTCTGGAATCAGATAGCTTGATCAAGTTTCAAATCTTTCTCACTAACTGTGTAACCTCTAGCAGGTTTTCTTGGTTTTGCTAAGACTCAATCTCTTCCATCTGAAAAACGGGGGTGGTAACAGTGTTGAGCAATTTAGTAATGGACATTTAGAATTGTATTATAAGTATTGCCTATAAAGTGTTAAATGTATCCTGGTCACATAGAGAGTAATCAGACAGTGCTATCAGTTGTTAGCTAGATCAGGGAGAAGCTGACAGGAGTTTTTAGAAATGTGTAATTATGTGAGGAAGACAAAAAGAAGTCATAAAGCAGTTTCGAATGTTTTTGACCAGTTATTACCTCGTCAGAGCTAAGCATTGTGGAATCTGATAAGTCGCTGCCCCTCTCTGCACCTTAGTTTCCCCATCTACCAGCTAAAGCAGATGCCAGGGCAAGAGAGCAAATGCTCTCACATGCATCCAGCCTTAACAATCTGTTTGATAAGTTAGTCCCATAGACCTGGCACTCGGGTGTGATCTAAAACTAGGGTGACCAGTCCTCCTGGTTTGCCCAACACTGAGGATTTTTGTGGAATGTAGAACTTGAATTTTTAAGGCTAAAATGGGACAATCTCTGGCAAACTGGGATGGTTGTTCCCTGTACAAAAGTATTGCTTCCAAGAGGAAGCAAAGGGAGTGGTGAGGAAAGACTCTATTTCAGTGGTACATGACTGGCGTTCTCCTAGCATCCCCTACCCATTTCTTTGTTAGACTCAGGTACTGGCTTATAATGTGGTCTTGGCCTCTTTATTGTGAGCCTTACAGGGAAGGAGAGGAGACTTTTGCCATTGGCATCTGCAGTGCTGTTTCATGACATGTAAAAATATAAAACACTTCCATGTTAACAGTTAAGAGAACACCTTGCAGTGCTGACTGAGTGACCATAAGGTATTACTTTCCTTCTGTTCCCAATCATAAGTAACATAAAATTCCAGAGTTTCCCCTAAGGCTTCTTGAAGTAACTCTGGGACATAACTAGGGTCCCTCTTGCCTGTATGTTTTCCCTGTCCCACCAGAATATGGTGAAAGGCTCGCCTATCTTTGTCCACCTGACAAACTTCTCATTCCAACCCAAGAGACCCCATCCTAGGAGGCCTCTCCCTGTACCTCCCAGGTTGAGTTCAAGGCAGACCCCTCTGTGTCCATGTTACCTTTTCTCATAATTCTACCTGAGCCTTCAGTGCCTTGGCTATAATTATGTGTTCGCTGCCTGCTCCCCATGACTCCCAGCCTTCTCTGAACGCGGGTGCCCTGGTGCAAACTCAGCAGTGGGACTAGACTATACGTGCTTCGTGTTATGTTACAAACCCAGAGCCCAGAATGGCTATTGAGACTGTGGAATGCATCCTGCGCTCTTTCCCATCCACCACTTTGGTTTGTTAATGCAAAGCCTTCTAACAATTTTCTTTTCCATGGGAAAAATGAAACCCATTAATATAATTTCAAACCTTAGTCTCTCCAGCTTCCACCCCAGGTTTCCAGGTTTTCTAGTGCCAGGGCACCAATGTGGCTCAAAAGAATTAAAATTGCAGCAAAATTAAATAATCTTGTTGAATGGATGCTAAACCAGGCGCCAGTTCCGTGACATGTAGCATCGAAATGTACAAGTAGTAATTATCCACTAATTACAACCACAGTAGAATTGAGCTCATTTTCACTGAGAAAGGACTGACACGGTGTTGTGAATGGTTTAAAAATCCAATCTCAGACTCTGTCTGCACAGCCATTTGTTCAAAAGATACTGAATTTCTCCGAGTACCAACAAAGAAGATGACATTTTCTTTTCATCTGGGTGGCATGTTTATTTGGCTAGTTGGTCTTTAAATGGGTCCCTCTTGTATACCCACCCATTACAAGCTGTTAGCCCCAAAGGGGGAAGATGTAGAAGAAACATTTGCAACTGTGCTTCTGGCCCCTCTGCTGACTTCATGGGAACGGATAGCAATCAACTTTGGCATGACAAGGAAAGGAGGAAGGAAAGAGAGACAGAGGAGCCTGAACCTAAGTGCCCAGCAGACCCACCAGCAGCGACAGCCCTTAATTTTCAGTTTGCCAGGTCAGGTGCCCCATTTCAGGTCAGCCATCTCTGTTCTCATCCCTGAAATAGGAGGAAAACCTCAATAATCTTTTGCCCCCTGTACTAAGGGAACCTGTAAAAGGAAACCAAGCAAATAATTATGGGATATGCTAGTGAAGGACACAAAATTAGGAGTCACACACAGCTAGCCACTTAGTAATGGAGCTCTCAATAAATGACATATATTTATGTTGGCTTTCTGGATAAATATGGAATAAACAAGCTCTAGGGACAGATTCTGTGACAGTCTTCAAGACCGCCCACCTCCCCCACCTCCCTTCCCCAACCTCCATCGCCCAAGCCATCATTTGCTGCCCTTTGATTTTTCCCCAACCTTACTCTTTCAATGATTCTCTCTTTCTTCTTTTCATTTACTGAACAAGGAGCTAAAATTGCCACCCAAGTCACCCTTTGGATAAGACAGGGCTGAGTTAGCCTCTTAGCACACTCCTTACTAGATTAATGGTTGCATTCTCAAAGAATTAATTCATCAGATTCTAGCTGGGAGTGTGATCCTACAAGAACCTTTGACTTGTCCTCCATTTTGATATTCACTGTGGACCTAGAGAAGTCAGGGTCTGGCTGCTTTTTGCAACCTCCCCCTCTCTGTTTCTCCCTCCCCCCCCCCCCCACACCACACTTTCAATGTTATTTAGGAAGTGAAACATGGGCTGAGCCCTCTCTGACAGACAGGTTAGCAGCCCTACTTATATGTGACAGGTTCTTGGATACATAATATAATTTAGTTAAACAAAAAG